>NC_137464.1:130457021-130835008 GCF_964235325.1 Thermobia domestica
TAACGTTCAAAGTAAAGGAGGTTGTGATTTTAAAGACCTCGATATTTTTCAGTCATATTTGAATAAGGAATATCAAATTGTAGTTTATGAGCAACATGAAATATAACCGGGAATATATAGTACGTTACCCAGGAGAGTATGCAGAAAATAAGATCTTTATTTATTATATTAGATGTGACAGTGTTGGTCCTTTCGAGCCCATTCGCAATATTAACACTTTTCTTGGAAAACAGAAGGATTGCTATCATTGTTTGCAAGCGTAGAATGGGTTACCATATAGACACAAGTGTGAAACTCAATGTTCTCTTTGCGAATGCAAACACGAACGGAATTATGGCAGTAAGAAAATTGAATGTGAAGCTTGCAATAGAGAGATTGCTGAGGGTGTGTGTTTTGAGAAACATGCGAAGCTTAATAAAGCGGATAGACCTGTTTGTGATAATGTTAAGGTCTGCACTGATTGTGGTTTCATTTTTGATAACAGGTTTCGAAAATCAGATCTTTGTATGTGCTGAACATTTCTGTTCAATATCTCAGATGCATGTTGATATCACCCATACATGTTCTGTACAACGACAAAAGGCTGTACATACTAATAGGTTTATGTACATTACTTATGATGTAGAAACAACGTTAAAGGCACCAAATGCGCGCGTTCAAAGAGAACATGTAGTAGTGCTCGTATGCTCTAAGAATATTTGCTACAACTGCATAAGTAGAGGCATCGATAAGCCCTGTAAGACATGTGGTGACAATAATGGAAATCGTTCTTTTTCTTTTAAGACAATGACGGACTTTATTAAACATGGACTTCTAGATCGCCCTGACTTTAGAAGCATATTTTGTGTGGCGCACAATGGTAGTCGCTATGATGGTCTCTTCTGCCTTAGAAATCTAATACAAGAGCAGCGTATTATTCCTAATGTACTTATTTAGGGTCAGAAAATTTTTAATATCAGCATAGGTAATCGTATCTTTTTCCGTGATTATTTTTTGTTCATTGGATGCAAACTAAGCAAACTCCCCAAAACTTTAGGCTTTAGTCGAAATTTAAAGAAGGGAGATTTCCCATATTTGTTTAATAGCGAAGAAAATCAAAATTGTGTCGGTCCCTATCTCCAACTTGAATTCTATGACCCTGAAGGACGAAGCACTCAAGAAAAAGAACAATTAACAGCCTGGCACCAAGAACGTGCGCTAAGTGGCGAGGAGTTCAACCTCGAAAAGGAAATGCTTGCTTATTGTGAAAATGATGTTAGAATTCTTGCAGAAGCAATCATCAAATATAGTGACATTATTGAGGAGACAAGGAATGGTTTACAATGTTTCATCACATCATCCACCATTGCAAGTCCTGCGATGCGCATATATCGTACTTTGTACTTATCTGAAAATACTATCCCCGTAATTCCCGTGTTGGGTTTCCATCATAAGGCAAAGTATAATACTAGAGGTATACTACTAGAGGTATAGCTAAAGGTACAGTACTAAAGCTAAGCTATGTAAGCTTATGCATATGGAAGAAAAATTAGGGATACAAATACAGCATGCTAGGAGAGGAGGGGGAAAGTATATTGGTAGGTACCAAGTGGATGGATGGCACAAAGGACTCAACGCTGCCTTCGAATTTATGGATTGTTACTGGCATTCGTGCTCGCAATGTTACCCTTTTAACCGCGACGCCATTTTGCATGATGCTAAGGACTCGTGCAATACGATGGAGAAAAGATATGAGCAAACCATGCTCCGCTGGAAGTACCTCACAAGTTTAGGTGTAAACCTATGCGAAATCTGGGAATGTTATTGGGATGAAAAGGTAAAGACGAATAAGGACGTACAAAGGTTTATTAAAGAACGTTGTAGTAACCGGCTTGATTTCCTTATTCCCAAGAATTTTTATAATGGCGGACGCACTGAAGTGTTCAAATCTTACGTCAATTGTACGGGTAATGAGCAAATTGCCTATGCCGATATTACATCACTTTATCTGTACGCAATATCACGTAAACCTATGCCTGTTAAATCACGTAAGATACACACGGGGCCGGACTTTCCAGATGTGGAAAGTATTCATGGTGTAGTAAAATGTACTATCCTCCCCCGATTGACCTCTATTTTTCATCATGCTCTACGTTGCGGGAGGCCGATTACTTTTCGGTCTTTGCCGCACATGTATGGAGGAGGAAAACACTAACGACTGTACTCATAGTGACGATGAGTGTGCTCTTACAGGAACATTTTGTACTCCAGAGTTACACATAGCTCTTCAAAACGGATACAAAATACTCGATATACACGAAATATGGGAATTCGAACTGATTGGTCCTGAAGAGGGGAATTCATGTGATTTCTTCGGAACTTATGTGAATTCCTGCTTGGTTTTCCTGCTTATTGTAAAACTGAAGAACACATACAAAAAAATATGGAGGACTATTATGCCCATGAAGGCATACAGTTGAATTATAATAACATCAGGACGAACCCGCGTTTGACGCAATGTGCAGAACTTTACCTCAATTCATTATATGACAAATGGGGAAATGGCACTGATATGTCACATAGTGTAATCGTTAGTGACAAAGTCACGTTTCTTACGTATTTAACAACGGCACGGTATGAAATTCAAAGCGAAGTCCCAATTAATGATGATCATTTAATTATCACATACAGAAACATTGAAACTAAAAACGCCCCTCTCGAGTTTTCCAATGTTATTCTGGCCGCCTTTATTACTTCGTGGGCTAGTCTTGAATTGTACAAACTATTGACCACTCTAGGACCAGACAGAGCCATTTACTGTGACAGTATTATGCATATACAGAAAAAGATGAGGAACCTTTGTTACCACTTGGAAACTATTTGGGTGATCTAACAAATGAAATTCCAGAAAGTTGGGAGTTTACAACCTCTTATGGTTTAGGTGCGAAAAATTACGCTTATAGGCTAATTAATGCCCAAGGGGATGTTCGGCACATAGTCAAATTTAGGGGGATAACACTAAATGATAGGACTTTTCAAAAATTAACTTTGAGAGTTTCTATAAATTAGTGTCTGGACAACTAGAGTCCACAGTAATAGAAAATCCAAATAGTATCGTGCCTAAACCAGAGTTCAGTATCTTTAGCTGTACAAAGACTCACATCGTGACGTCAATAAAAAACGTAAAAGTATTGAGGAACATGACGTAACTGACAATATACCTATACAAAAACGTGCCAGCGTACCTTACGGTTATAGGCCACGAACGAGTAAATGTGAACTGAATGAATGTCTCTTTTTCCTTTTTTAAACTTTTCTTTTCTATCTTTTACGAACCCCTTCATCAGAAGCTTGGTGTTGTTTATTTATTTTTAGTTTATTTTAAATTGTTTTATTACTTGTTTCTTGTAGAAGTTTATAAGTACACTCTATGAGTGTATGATCATTTTTAACTCGAAAGGTTTAATATTTTATATAATATTAAGCAAAAGTATCTATTAAAAGGTTTAATATAAAGCAAAGTCTCTATTGTATGCATTCGTTTGAGTACATTACGAAAAAAGTTTCAACATCCCTCTAGTATTTTAATTGCAGGACCGCAGGGGATGGGAAAACACGTTTTGTAAATCGATTACTTAATGAACGTAATCAAATGTTTAGTATAAAATTTAATGATAGTCTGGTGTTAAGGTGCAGTAAAACCAAACTTGGACGCACATGCAAAAATACGTTGTAGAAGGAATACCTGACATGAATAATTTTTAAATTAAAGAAAATTCATTATTAATCTTGATGATTTAATGTCAGAAACCAATGGTGATGTTGCTAATTTATTTACAAACTATGCACATCATAAAAAGGTGACTGCAATATTTATTATTCAAAATTTATTTCCAAAAGGAAAACATGCACGTGATTTAGTTTAAATGCACATTATATTATAGTATTTAAAAATTAGCGGAATAAATTACAAATACAATATTTAGCAAGGCAAATTATGCCTCGATATAGTAAGGAAATCTTGAATGTGTTCGAAGAAGTAGCACGTGAGACTCACACTTATTTGTTATTTGACTTAACCCAAAAACGAACGATGCATTGCGAATACGTACAAATATTTTTCCTAATAAAATCATGCATGTGTACACTAACGTAAAAGACATGCACACACAAATTTTTGTTTAGTCTGAATCAAGATGTTGAAGGTGAAACAACACTATAACACGTTCCATGCGCTGTGCAAATACAAAATACAAAATACAATACAAATTTTACAAAATCCTTCAGGGGATTTAATAAGAACAATTTCTCAAGCAGCTAAAACACAATAAAAGGAAACATCCCTTTAAATCAGCATCAGAAGCAACGATTACGTAGACATAAAACGATCTTGCGCGCTTTATCTCAGCAACGTACAGAATTAAAGAGGAAAAAGAAGTTGTTATTAAAAAATGGTGGTGCGCTTCTACCATTAATCTTGGGACAACTTCTTGCAGCAGTAGACAGTAGTATTTTAGTCGATAATCATGTCGGAGTTACGTAAAATGATTTTAGTTCCTCAAAATGCAGTACATGAAATTCGATCCCATCTTAAATCTATAGATTCGCATCAATCACGTTTAGATAAAGAAATGAATAATATTTTAAAACGTCATGATCTTAGTGTACAACAAAAGTGGAAATTATATCAACAAGCTTTGAATCGATATTTCCAATATACATCATCACATAAGCCTATTACATTACATGTTATTGAGGAAGAAGAAGAAAAATAATAATCAGCTTTGAAACATGAGAACAATACTTCTATTTTACCATTTGTATCAGACATTTTACAATGAGTAACGCAAACACTACGTAGGAAAACAGAGGTATTATTAAACCAGTTGACAAATTCTGATAAAATTCAGTTGGGTAAGTCTGGTATAGTACGTATCCAAGGAAAAACAATACCTGATTCAAATATTATATATTTAGTAAATGATGTTGTTCGTACAATAAAATATTGAAGAAACCCTATAAGAATTCATGAATTTAAGAGTTTATTTGAAGATCTTAATGCCCCTAAAAATTTATTGGCACACCAGCATCAAAACTGAATATTAGTAGTAGTAAAAGACAAGGTATTCGTAAAATAAGGAAATCAACCAGTCCTACAGCAGTATCTTATTTATCTAAACATTGAAAAAAATATAGTATGTAAAATGACAAAATTATCAAAAATATATTATGATTATTCAAATCCTGATTTTTTATCGACCATACAAACAGTACATCGTAAAATAAAGTTGTCTAAAAACAACATTAAAAATTGGTTAGCTTCTCAAGGTGCATATACATTACTTGCACAAGTTCGTAAAGTTATTCAACGGGAAAAGTATTATGTTACTGCACCAAATGAAACATTACAAATGGATTTAGCATGTATGCAAAATATTGCAAAGTATATAATAATTATAAATATATATTATGTTGTATTGATATTTTTTCACGTTATGCATATTGTGTCCCCTTAAAAACAAAGGAATGTCCTGAAATGGCAAAAAATATAAGAATTTTTTAAAACTTTCAAGTTACCCATGCTTAATGTACAGTCCGCGGCATAAAATTTGTTCAAACGAATAACAAACTCTTGCCCAGTTTTCGTATGCAATCCCGCAATACATGAATCAATCGATTAGTTGCTTCTAGTATTTATTCCAACTCCTCCCCGTCCTCCACCTCTCCTTGTCTAAAGCAGTGTGTGTGACGTAGTACACTCTTTCCATTCAGCTGAAAAAGAAACAGGAATCAAGTTTACAACGTTATAGCTTTAAAACAGTCTTTTCCATTCGTTTGTTCTGAAATATTTTTAAGAGCCTAAATTAAAGGAAAGTTACACAATCTTCCCAGAGCTTCATAAATATCTTTAGTTTCATTCTTTTCTTTCTTTAAAGAGTGCAAGCTAGTAAGATGCTCCCTAAGAAAACTATGGAAACTGCCAAGAGCTCTAAAATATCTACGGACAGAAACGAGTTTTATTCAATGATTCACTGAATTTCTTTTGAGTAAGTGCAAGCAAATGTTTGAGGGGCGTCATTTGGGCAGGACAGGAGGGTGTAATTCCCCCTCTCTTGAGCTTCATAAATACGTACTTTTTGATCAAATGTATAGTAATACACTAATAAAAAGTGAAAATCTTATGTCGCCGGAGAATCTCTTTCTTCCCCCCCCCCCCGAATAAAGTCTAAAAGACACTGGTTTTAACAACAAACCTATAGAGTTACGATAGCACATTGCTAAAGAGCTTACGTTTGGTTTCAAGAGTCGAAGGTTTGATCTCAAGCCATATGACTTCCTGGGTGACATTGAGAGAGAGAGAGAGAGAGAGAGAGAGAGAGAGAGAGAGAGAGAGAGAGAGGATTCAAGTATGGAGACAGAGAGGGATGATTTGTATACACAGATTTAGAATTGGGGAAAAAATGATCGGACAGCATTCGTATTATGACGAAAATTCTGATTTTGTGAAAGATAAGAAGGGAAGTTTTCGAACTGCGAGGATCACATTAGGCAGTTGTCGAATTAATGTGGAGAACTCTTTTTAGAGCATCAGATGATTACGAAACGAGAGAAAGATCTTCAGAACTGAGGAATTAAGATTTTAAAAAATATGGTTTCGGAGACGGGTTTCGAACCACGAACCTTGTGGTCATCGCACCATGACTTTATCCATTCTGCTACGGAGGTTTCTATTACTCGTTCACATTCGTTTCCCTTAGCTGCGTTGAAAGCTACCTTAAGGGGATATTCCAAAAGTTGACTCGGTAGATGCGCCGTTCAGTTAGGACGTAAACCTCTTGTAACTTAGTTGCAATGTGCAAAATGAACTTCCTGTTCTTCAGAACATTTTTTAAAAATTTAAAATTTGTTACTATTGTTTTAATTAAGTGACATTTGATAGAACCCTCTGATAAAGTAGCGCCAAGCCCTGTGCGTCATTTTCTGTTAGGTGAATGGTTAATGTAAGTTACTTTTACGTGGATGATCCGAGCTTCCAATCAAGACCATTCTTATTGATTATTTTATTTGAGCTACGCTCATACTGTATATTCCACAAGTTCAATTTTGGAGTAATGTAGTCACAGCTAGTTTAATTCGAAATAATTTTCCAATATTATATTTGTTACTAAATTTACATGGCACTCCTCACTTGTTTGTAGCCCTGCATAAATGCATAATTGTTTTAAAAGTATATTTTACTTTCAAGTATTATTGATTTTTTTAAAATTGTCCTTCAAATTTATTTTATTATTTAATATTTCTTAATTATAACATATTTTCTATTTATATTGTATTCTATGTTACACGTTTATTATTTACATTTTATGTCTTACCTTTGAAGAGAAGCTTTTGACAATTCAGAGCAGCTGGGACATACACAGGATGCAGGCCTTGGCAATCCAGAGCTTTTGCCCGCACGAAATCACTACTTTTTTGTTTGTATATATATATATCTAATTTTATAGATGGTGATAGCAGGGGCGGATCCAGGGGAGTGTGTTTGGGGTGATCGCATCCCCCAGAATAGGAAACTTTTTATACTTTTTATTTTAAAAATAAAATATATCCAAAGTATTTTTCATCTTTGTATTATAAACATAAATTAAAACCTAAAGTAGATATGCCTTACTTTCTTAAGAAAGTTAATTCTACAGAAGAGCTCTTTCTCATTTTGTATTTTTTCTTTACTTTCTTTTCTTTTCTTTCTTTCTTTCTTTTTTCGTTTCTTTTTTCCAATCCGCTTTTACCTTGATCTGACTTCGAAATACCGCCCCTCCCAAACAATCATCCTGGATCCGCCCCTGGATGATAGACATTTTAGTAGAATATGCCCTCAATCGCTGAAATAAATTCTTGTCAAGCTTTCAATCGCTGAAATAAATTTCTGTCTACGGCCCTGCAAAACAGTGACGATTTTAGGGAGTGATCAATTAGTAATGCCTCCCTCGAGCAACGACACTTCCCCAGAAGTCATATCTCCGATAATTCAGAATGTGATTTGTGCATTATCACTTTTCACTCACAGTGTCTTGAAACGCACCAAAAAGGAACTGTTCTGAAGTATTTACTGGTTCTCCCTATGACCCCATTTCAATATGGCCAACCTTGGACATATACACATCTGAAATATCATCTTTTATGTCAGTGATCCCGAAAACTATCCATTCGACACAAATATAGGATATTTTCGATTCTTTATTCCTGTCACCCTCCCATTGTCAACTCGAAGCCAACCAAGGCTTATTTTGGACTTACGCAGCATCCACAGTGTCACTTTTCATCTTTGCAAAGAGTTCTCCACATTAATTCGACAACTGCCTAATGTGATCCTCGCAGTTCGAAAACTTCCCTTCTTATCTTTCACAAAATCAGAATTTTCGTCATAATACGAATGCTGTCCGATCATTTTTCCCCAGTTCTAAATCTGTGTATACAAATCATCCCTCTCTGTCTCCATACTTGAATCCCTCTCTCTCTCTCTCTCAATGTCACCCAGGAAGTCATATGGCTTGAGATCAAACCTTCGACTCTTGAAACCAAATGTAAGCTCTTTAGCAATGTGCTATCGTAACTCTATAGGTTTGTTGTTAAAACCAGTGTCTTTAGACTTTATTCGGGGGGGGAAGAAAGAGATTCTCCGGCGACATAAGATTTTCACTTTTTATTAGTGTATTACTATACATTTGATCAAAAAATACGTATTTATGAAGCTCAAGAGAGGGGGAATTACACCCTCCTGTCCTGCCCAAATGACGCCCCTCAAACATTTGCTTGCACTTACTGAAAAGAAATTCAATGAATCATTGAATAAAACTCGTTTCTGTCCGTAGATATTTTAGAGCTCTTGGCAGTTTCCATAGTTTTCTTAGGGAGCATCTTACTAGCTTGCGCTCTTTAAAGAAAGAAAAGAATGAAACTAAAGATATTTATGAAGCTCTGGGAAGATTGTGTGACTTTCCTTTAATTTAGGCTCTTAAAAATATTTGAGAACAAACGAATGGAAAAGACTGTTTTAAAGCTATAACGTTGTAAACTTGATTCCTGTTTCTTTTTCAGCTGAATGGAAAGAGTGTACTACGTCACACACACTGCTTTAGACAAGGAGAGGTGGAGGATGGGGATGAGTTGGAATAAATACTAGAAGCAACTAACCGATTGATACATGTATTGCGGGAATGCATAAGAAAACTGGGCAAGAGTTTGTTATTCATTTGAACTTAGAATTTTTGTAACAAATCTTATGCCGCGGACTGTACATTAAACATGGGTAACTTGAAATTTTTAAAACATGGGTAACTTGAAAACCGTTTTAAGTACAGAACTTTCTTACCGTCATCTAAAACAATTGTTTAAAGAATAAGAGATTAATCATTATAGTATTCATTCTGAAATTAAATGAGCTTTGGGAGAACGATTTATAAGAACATTAAAAGAAAAATTGTATCGTTACTTTACTGGAAAGAATACTTATCGTTATACTAATGTGTTAGATCAAATTGTAAATAATTATAATCACTCATATCATGCAAGTATTAAAATGGTGAGTGCACAAGTAAATGATTCCAATGTGAATCAAGTGTGGGAAACATTATACGAAAGTACAGTAAACTTTTTGATAATAATACTACAGCTTCATTTCGCGTTAAATTAACACAACTTATTGATTTAAGAGATGGGGAATGGGGTGTTGCATTAACACAAATTAATATTCCGTGGAGTTTTTTATGTTGGCGAAAATGAAAAAATATTAACTACTAGTGTTATCGATGATAAGGTTGAACGTCATGATGTTCGAATAACACCAGGATATTATTCTTCTATTGAATATATTCTTCAGTTAATTACTGAAAATGTTCGTATGTTACATTATTTACAAAATAAAAATCAAATTGTGATTGAACATTCTTTAAAATTAGAAGATCAATGTATGATTGGTATTACACCAGGATTACAATTTATTTTTTGATTTGTTAATGAAAATACACATGATGTTAAAAATGTAGTATACACAAAAGTTAGAAATGTTGATTTAATATTAACATGTGGTAAATTTCCATGTAATTTAGATTATAATATACCCAAAAGAATTAATGTATGTTTTGATATTGTAAAACAACAAAATATTGGCACGATAGTTCGAAAACTTAGTGTATATAATGTGCAATACGGTCATGTAAATTCTTCTGTGTTTCACACACCACACTATGTTAAAGTTGAAACGAAATATTTTGATACAATAGAAGTATAACTTAAAAGATTAACACGGTTTAAAATTACCATTTCGTTTCGGGACTTGACACTTCACTTTAAACGAAAGTGATTTCTGAAAGTATGATGTTAGTTTTTATATTACATTAGTTTCAAACGCTAGTACATTGTATATCCTACAAATAGTTCAACACATTTTATTAATCAGTTAAAATATAAGATTATCAGAATCCGATTGGTACGTAGGGTTAAGTGAAGTACATATTCCATTAATATGTTAAAACTGTTGTATGGCACAAATTCAAAAATGCAGAGCCTATGAAAAATGAAGTTGTTGCTGGATATTAACATTCATCGTTTCATCGTTTAATAGATGAATTAATTGTGGTATTAAGATTTATAAGATTTATCTTTTCAAATATTGTACATGTTGAATGCGATGAACGTGTAGAATCTGTTCCATAGTCACGTACATTAGCTCTACAATTAGGTTTTTCTGAAAAATCAGATCTTGTAAAACAAAGTTGCGGATTCAAACCACCATACGTAGATATTGGATATCCACATCAGTTTTATTTATACTGATATTATACAATATCAATTTTTAGGTGATACAAAAGCACCCTCATTGCGTATAGTAACAATCTCTGATATTAAATATGGAAAAGTTCTAACAATTACTTTTGAAGATATTTATTATATGCCACTTGCAAAATTTTGTTTTAACGCAATTGAAATACCATTAAAAGATCACGCAGGGCGAAATTTGCCATTTTGATCTGGGACACTGACCGTAACACTACATTTTAAAGGCTCTCCTGCATTTGTTGAATAATAATAATAATAAAGATGAGTTCTAGACGTGTTTTTCTTCATCGCGGACGTGGAATACCATATTTTTCAGGACCTTTATATCAGAGGGGAGATGGTATAGGTAGTTCCGTTAAAGGATTATTTCGTTTTGCTTTACCATTTCTTAAACAAGGTGCAAAAACTGTAGGGCGTCAAGCATTACAAACCGGTATACAAGTCGCGGTTGATGTATTGGAAAATCGACCATTTAAATAATCTGTTCGTGCTCGTGTAAAAGTAACTGGTGATTTCATAATGTCGCTCCTAAATTCCGAGAGTTCAGAATGGTGTACCAATGAATTTGATTTCTTTTTTATACAGATGACAAAAACAGCTATTTGAAGCAACCACAAATCCTGAATATAAACCTATTTCTACATTAACATCAGAAGGACCTATTAAATTTGTTATTCCTGGAGAAACATGAGAATTTATTCATCCTGCATATCTATATCTTCATGTACGTTCTAAAATTACAAAAGCTGATGGTACAAATTTAACTGATGATGATAGTGTTGGACCAGTAAATAATTTTCTACATCCATTATTTAGGCAAATTGATATTTCGTTAAATGATAAATTAATTAGTTCTTCATCAGGATTTTATCCTTATCGTGCATACCTTGAAACATTATTAAATTATTCTTATGATGCCTCTCAAACACATTTAGCATATGCCATGTGGCATAAAGATACTGCAAAACATTTTAATGAATTTGATAATACAAATGCTTGTTTTGAAAATAAAATAAAATTTGTAAATCTTTAGAAATGTACAGACGTCTTCATACTGATATTGCAAGTTTAAATCGTATTCCTCGGTATTAAAGTAAGTATTATTAAAGTATTATTTGTAAAATTACACCGCAGTAAAGATAACTTTTGCTTAATATATCCTAAAAATACAACTTATAAAGTTGCGCTTGAGGAAATTATTGTTCATGTACGACGCATTAATGTCGCTGCAGATTTAGCTGTGCAATTAAATAAGCGAACGGTTTCAGAAACGGCCAAGTTACGTTTCACAAGAGTAGAAACAAGATCTTATACTCTTCCTGCACAAGTCAAGTCATATAACCTAGATGATCTCTTTCTGGGTAATGTTCCTAAAGGCCTGGTTATTGGTTTCATTTCCATCACAGCCTTCATTGGGAAATCACATCTTAATTCCTATGAGTTTCGAAACTTTAACATTAACAAACTGCAATTATTTGTCGGTTCAAAATCATTCCCACCCAACCCCCTCACTCCTGATTTTAATAATGATTTATACCTGTTAATTTACTATACTTTGATATCAGGTACTGGTATATATTATCAAAATTATTCACATATTGTTACTCTTGAAAAATATCCTAATGGATATGCTCTGTATGCTTGTATTCTATCTCGAACAGGAAATTTAAATGATAACACGTGGGATGTAGTTCGTGATTCCCCTGTAAATTTAAAAGTATCATTTTCAGAAACTTTAACTGAACCGGTTACATGTATTTTGTATGCTCAATTTGATTCGTTAGCACAAGTAGACAAAGATAGAAATATTTATACCGATAACACCTTCTAATTTATCCATTTGAGTAGAATGAGGGTTGTTGTGCACTTCTCCGCTTTCCACGATAATGATAATGATGAATTTATTGTAAAGGAGCTACCAATTGTAAATCCTGACGTTCCTTTTCTCGAAAATTGGATATTTAAACTACCATATCCATTAAATAAGTTGTCTGAGCCAATCGTAAGTTCAAACAAATATCTAAGTGATAATATGTATGCCATTACCTGGCGCTGTAGAGTATTTACATCTTAAGGAGACACTTCAATCATATTGTTCAAATACTACCAGTATTTACACATATGGAATAACTAGGAAGTGTTCTCTTGAAGACATTCTTCAAAGAAATGTTACAAATTTAGAAGAAATAGACTGTCCAAATTATACTGCATTAAGTTTTCACGTTCACAAGTGTGCGCATAACAAACATCGTTTTGGACAATATAGGTGCAGTGTTCATGAAGCTTCACTATATAGTGAATATGTAAAAGTGTATGATTATGTTTTACATGTGAATAACAGTGATAATTACATATCTACTATAATTAAGAAAAATAATCATGTATAGTGACGAATTGTTAAAAGTGTTAGTGATTGATAAAGGGACTGGTCAAAGTATTACTGGACGTTACCTTATTGACAAACTTCATGTAATGGTAGAACCACCTGGAGCACTTGTAATTAATCTTAATACATCCGATTCGAATGGTTCGCGCTGGTGTACATTGATGAGAAAAGCACGGTTCTTACTTTGACAGTCTTGCTATGGACATTCCCAAGGATATAAAAAACCTTTTATCAAGGTACTAAAATATATTTTACAAACAGCTAACAATATCAAGAGATGATTCTGGTCGTGCGGATATTTTGTTTTATTCTTTTTGCATCATATTATTCGCACTCAATCATTTGAAAAGTTTAAAATTGTTTAACAACAAAAATTTGAAAATGAATGATGATATTGTTTATAACCATGTAAAAAAAATTTAAAAAGAAAACGCAATTTTTTTATTTATTATATATATATATATATATATATATATATATATATATATATATATATATATATATATATATATATACATTCTTTTTTTTTACAATAAAATTTATTAAAAATTATATTCCTACATTTGATTTACATTTCCTCATTACAATCTTGATAATGCATTAATTAATGCTGTTGATCTTTCATATTTCCACCAGTAGTTCTATTGTGTGTTACGATATGCACATCCTGATTTCTACACACAACATTACTGTGAAAAGAACAATACTTATTAAATGTGTTTCCACACAATTCATTTAATGCTGGACAATGTTTTGTTTCTTAATCATTAACATTATCTAATGCAAATATTCTCTTAATCCAAGGAGTTATCTCTATACCTTTACAATAAAAGGTTTAAATCATTGCACATAATTGATATACAAGGTTGCGATATAAATGATACAGGATATCCAGTTTTACTATCCCAGTTCAAATCCTGTAAATTTAATGTCAGCCAATCAATTTGTTTTGGCAACCTAAAAACAATAAATTATATTCTATTGGTGACAAAACTCACGAATAACAAGTTCGTCATCAGACATTTTAAAACCTTGAATATCAATAATATATTGATTTACGCATGGTGAAATTTCATTTGTGCGCTGAATGAATAATGGTATAATTTGACCAACAAATTCTGTATTTTTTAAAAGATCACAAGTTTTGCACATAAATCATATGAGATTTCACTATTTTCTTGTTCATACACTTCAAAAAGTTTACCAAGAGTTTTATCAAGGGATAAATACTTCACTGCAAATGATCCAGTAATATGAAGACGAGTACAATCATGAAGAATATTTAATTTGCATTCCATGCATTCAATCGGATTATTCTCACCTAAGTATACTTTTATTATTTTTAATACAAAATTCACATTAATATTTTCAGCAGTACATAACACATGAAAGACTAGCACTATTCGGATACATTTTTCACTCTGAAATGTTCGATTTCCCTCTATCTTCTTTAATAGAACCTCTAGTAATTCCGGGTGATAGTCTATATCATTTAATAATTCCAAATATGTTTCATAAACTTTTTCTCTTGTTAATATTCCAATAATATGCCTGTTGGCATACAGGTAAAACAGATCTTCAACGCTAGGACTTGCTATAATACTCCAGGCACGGATTTTGGGGATCCAATGATTTTGGGGGTACACTCATACAATTATGATCATAAACATAATATGATCTTTCTCTACATCCATCGCATATTAATGTAAAGTGGAAATCCCATTTTTCAATGGCCTTCTTTATACATTCTCTGTCCACTTTTGACTATTACAACAACAGTCTAAATTCCAAAATCTTGATGTTCTTGATAATACCGGTGGTGATGATGGAGTTTCTGAAACTGTTACTGTTGGTGAATCTATTGCGTCAATATCAAATTCTTCATCTGAAGATGATTCGTATAATTCTGTTTCAACATCATATGATGATGATGATGATACTTCAATATCGCTATTGCAGTGATCCTTTTTCTTGTACGACTGCATGATGGGTCTATATATTTTGTCTCTTATGACCTGTATTTAAAGTATTTTCATACCCACAAGGAAATCACGTGTTCACATTATGTAAAATGAAACCTGTTTATCATGGTGTGAAGAGATTTAATTATTGGTACTAAGGTCAATACCCTAGCCATCTTGTTTAATAATGCGTCGGTCGTTTTCTTACATGATAACTTATCGTGGCGTCAACAGCTTTATCTAATGGTACTAAGGTCGATATCATCACTTCATCCGGGTTCCAAAAGCGAGCGAAAACCCCAGTTCATGTCTTGAGTTCGCCAGCAAAAGATGTACGAGAACAACGCTCTGTATATGTACCAGCATTAAACATCTTATTAGGTTCACACATATTAGTATCTTCGAAACATTTTTATTGGCTCACAATTTAACATTTTCGCAATGTAATTCCTCCGAGTTTTCTTTAATGAGAACGAGAGAATAAAAGTTACGAATGAATGAAAAAGACGAAATAACACAAAAAACAGAGCTTGAACAAGCGAATCGACAAAAAATGAGTTTCCAAAGGAAACAAATGAATGAATGAATGAATAAATAAATAAAGAATTTAACTCTACCAATCCCCTATTCCTTTCCTACCAATCCACTACGCCTTCATTTTTATTTTTTCCTAGGAAACGTATAATACGAAAAGAAATAAATAAGTTAATATCAAGTATTATTCTAAATAATACAAAATAAAAGAAATAAAGTAATATTGTGCAGTGCTTTCACATAAGTGGTCCCGAGTTCGATTCCTGTGTTCATGTATTGGTTGCCATACAATCCGTCAAAATGAGCTTCTGATGAAGCGATCCAATAAATAATTAACAACGAGCTTTTCACATTTTAGTATTTTCGAAACATAGTTTTTCTTTTGAATTTGCTAAGCGCTGGTACATGGCGGGCCATGGGCTATATTTTAACAATGATTATTATTTTAAATAATAATTAAAAATATTAGGTCAGAATCATATATATCTCCGTATAGGTGGTGGTCCCTGGCGGACCAGAGGTCAGAAACAGGGGCCATATTTTAACAACGTGATTCCAAAGAAACATTCCAATTAAATTTTTCTATGCTCACACAATGTTCGTATCTGTATAGGTGATCCCTGGCGGGCCAGGGGCGTTACAAGCATGGGGAGGGTCCTGGGATCATTCTTCTGGGGCTATATTTTAACAACGAGCTTTTCGATTTCTTACACATTATTCGAGTATTATTACGAAAGAAAAAAATATATAAGCAGGGGCATGTTTTAACCAGGAAGGTCATTCAACCTTCTCCTACAGTAACCTAGTTTCATCACACATTATCATCATTGTGGAACATACACACCCTAGATATCATACAATTACATAATTATCAATGTTCAAACAATAGATAACACAATCATTAAACACATTAGATATCACATATCATGATTAACATGGCGGCAAGCCTTTTGATGGTCACCAAGACAAAAGTTTCTACTGTACTTATATATATCTAAAAATGTATGTAAGTGTGTGTGTTTTAGCGTAAGTCTAGAACACTTGGAGCGATTTAAACCAAATGCCCTACACATGTTACTTACAGTCTGTTTAGATAAGTTCCTCTATCACACTTAGGGGAATTGAAAGGGGAAATACATATAAAATGATCGAAAAAATCGATATTAATATCGTATCCGTAGTTTCCGGGATCACTTAGATAAATAGTGACACTCTCGACGGCGTTTAACTCCTTTTAAGCTTTCATTTGTTCCCGGGGAGGGCTGACATAGTGATGTAAAAATATCGAAATCGGCCGGTATTGGTGCGGGATCATTAGTTTCCACTGTGGCTATGTTAGTTGGTGGCAGTTCCGATACCGTTTAAGTCCATGTTCAATCTCCAGTGGTGGCAACCCATTTAGCCCTCCTAGGGAAAGTTCGAGGACATACATAAAAATGATATGAGATAATCGATATTAATGTCGAATTTGTAGTTTTCAGGGTCGCTTAGAGAAAGAGTAATACTGCAGATGCCATTTAAGTTCAAGTTTAATCTTCATTATCATCCTGAAGGGGGATGTAAAATTGTGACATGTAAAAATAATTGAAAATGATCTATATTAGTGTGTAATCCATAGTTTTTGAGGTCCCTAGATAGATTGGTAGCATTTTTAATGACCTTTAAATTTAAGTTTAGATTCCAGTAGAGGTAAGACCCCCGTAGCACATATACGGAGAGTAGAAGGGAGGAACATTAGTACTCCTGGTGGTGGGAGGAATAGAGACATGAAAAATAATCAAAAACGACCGATATTAGTATCGAATCAATAGTTTTCTGGGTACCTATGCATGCCTGTGTCTTAACTGTGAATTGATGACATTTGTTTCTTTAAACACAATTTTGATCAGTGAAATACTGAGTTCTGTGTGTGAAATCACGAAGACAAGAGTAAAGAAAATATTAGCATATTCTATTCTTATTATTAGATCTTTCACTATGTTGAAAAAAGTAATCATGTCCATTATTTAATCAGAATACAATTAATAAACTAGTGTTCTTACCGAGCGGAAAGACAGTATGTGTCCTGGAAATTAATATCCTATTTGGGAACACTAATGTGAGATTAAAAAGAAATGTAACGGTAATCAATCCCCTGGTGAGAGATCATTTGGTTCGGGATTCCAAGTTAGACTGTAGCTCAATGTCTCATATAGCCTTGGTGCTGAAACGAATGTCAGACTCCCAATCAATCAACCCATCCGCCTTAGAGCTCAAAAGTTTCCGGTTTGTGATCCGTGAAGGGTCGAAATTAATTAGAAAACCATGCATGGAGCAATTTCCACGTAAACCCAAAAGTAGATGGAAGTCACATTTTCGGGTATAAAAGTTGATCATTCGCTGAACCATTGAGACTTATAATTAAACTTCGAATTTTTCGCTCCCAAAAATTGTGCTTCTACGTTCCTAATATGGGCTCTAAAGGCGCCTAAATATATTCTAAAATTATATAATACCCAATTCTCGTTCTTCAAACGAGAAAAATAAGTTTATGAAAATACAGTATTATTTGCGAAATATTTAAACCTCTACTCCCAATATGATAGCATTTCAATCAAAGTGAAATGATAAAGATCCAAGTAAGATATTCGAATATATTCGATTCATTTTAAATAGTTGAAACTTCCCACCTTGACCAGTTTATAAATTCAAAATTGGAAATTAAGATATTGTAGCAGCTGGCCCTTTCTCTGCCAGAAGCGGAATTTTCGAAAATAATGGAGCACGTGGTCACTCAGTTTTAATGAGTTCATACGCCTAGTTTCATCTTCCTATGTTAAGAAGTTCATGATATACTATATTTTTTAACATATATTTTTAATCCTCCTTTTTTCGTTTAGGATATGCATTGTAATGAAAGTAACATGATAAAAGCCTGGCCTAAACTAAGAAATGATCAGCTGGCACATACTGCTAAACTTGTACACTATTTAGAGAGTGATCAAAGTTTAGGATTGAAACTCAATCAGAAAACGAGATTGATGCACTCGAATTCTGTCAGCACAATTAAGCGCAGCTAAACAATTTAGATAAGTTAAAACATAGACGAGTAATTGGGGTAAATAATTTGTTAATCAGATAATCTTGTGTTCAAACCCTGTAAGAAGTTACTATTTTCGTTCGCGCATTAAATTTTGTTTCTAATTGACTTTCAATGCTAAACTTCAATCCGTTATTACTTCTCTTCTCGTGTTAACTTCTAGCTCAAATTTTATATTTAGATATAGTTGACCATTCTCTAAACTATGTCCAGGTTTTGTTGAGTTCCCAGCGAGTGCCGGTAAACATTTTCTTGGAAGTACTAAACGTATTCAAAAATTTATTTCACATGTTTCATTCGTTTTGCCGTGATGATCAGGCATCAACCATGATGTCTTTTTGTACAAACACCCAGCATTTGGAACTTGCCCCGTTTTCCCCTTGAACGTTTATTTTTAAAGACTATGGAATATGTGATCATGCATTTAAAAATAAGATGTTTATATAACTAGCTTTACCTTTCTAACATAAGACGCTCGAGAGATACTCTATTTTCGACATATCTTTTAAATATCTCTTCCTTTGATGATATACATCTATCTTTTAAAATGCTACAATAGGAATTAAAAGCGCCTGAGCTCCAACCTATAACTTTGGCTTTCAAATCTTTCATTTACGGTTATGTGTGATTTCACGTTTAACAAAGACCAACATTTTGAGTATTTGTACTTTAAATAGTCTAAATTAGTTAACTATATCTTTTTCATAAAGTTTACGATATAAAATTTTTCTTCAAAGCCTTTGTATTTTAATAAGCTTTTTCTAAAATCAATGCATGTGAATTGTGCTTCCACCTTCCGAGTTCTTTTAAACTATGTTTTTATGTTTGGGGTCAATCCTTTCGACAATGAGATCTCGGAAACTACAGGCTCTAGAAATGTGACGTTTTCACTGATCGATTGGAAATTTTGCGTAGATTGTCCAGTTCTAATTGAATATTTAAAAGAAAAACATGGCCATTATTTCTTTATTACATTTTTCTAGGGTACACTGGAAGCGTTGAAATTTAAAAAAAAAAAACTAAAGCATCATATCCTATGCGTTATACATTCCAACACCACAATGTTGTATATTGGGGTTGTATATGTCTCAGACGTTTGTTCCATGGCCAAATAATAGTGAAAAAAGGAAGGATAACCATTTCTCGAGTCTAAGATAAATCTTTATTTTTTGAGTGTTTTGCCCAATGAACGCCATATATAACTGACATTATAATTAATTGTATATGTAATGTATTTGCTTATTATATACTGCATGCAAGAAGAAAGAAAACACTGGTCATACATGAATTAGAAACTCCAACCGGAAATAGGCTCAAATCTTGCAAACGGTGCGAGATATTGAGAAATAAGTAATCGAAAAATTCTCCCCCTTATGATACCCCTTGCCATTTTTTTTTAAATCAAGACGTCTTTCACTTGTGTCTGTAAAGGGACATGTATCCTCGTCACCAAAAGTGCCTTTACATCGCCGTGACGGGTATGTCACAGCGCAGTACTCTAAAGAAGGGATGGTTGCATAAGAATTTGTGATTAATTTTGAAGAGTTTTTATTTTGACTAGGAAAATAAAGTAGGTATAGGGAGTAAAGACACAGATTTGAAGCATCAGTGCACTGTCATCTCTGAAAAGATTCTCATTATTGCCTTATATGTTAAGTTAAACACCACAACATCTGTCACTGATAGCGTAGATCATCTTACTTTTTAAAATTGCCTCTGTAGCCTATTTGTCCATACATTAATCTCCAGACATGATGTATAGAGAGGAGAAAGAAAGAGATACAACATCTGTAAGATTTATGTAATTCACTAAGGGTCTATAGGAAACGACTAAGCTAATTACTGCTACTAGCGCTTTTTAATCTTCAGGGATTTACTACATGTTCGCAAAACATTATTCTAAGTCCTAAATCTGTGCGAGAATTATTTCATTCGCCTCACTGTAATTATTTTAGAATGGAAACTGATTACGCTGAACGTGAAAATGTTTCTCGTAAAGCAAGGGCCGTAATAAATGTAAATAAGGTTCTCACTATTATATAAAACACATAAGTATTTATTCCGTGTATAGAACAATATAATACAGTAACTAAGCAACATCATAATCACTAACGCCCGCAGGATTTTTTTCAACGGGTGGAGGGGAAGTCCGATATAGAATGTTTCGTTTTATTCCCTATATATATTAACAGTCATAACATTTATCATTGATAGCGTATATCGTCTTTCGCCACTGTAGCTTATTAGTCAGAACATTCATCTCCAGACATGATGTCGAGAGAATAGAAAGAAATAGATATGAACAGTGGTGTAACTAATTTTACTGCGCCCTGGATCGATCGATCATCGATTTACTCATACTCCCCCAGGCCCTCTGCCACAGGTATTTCAGCTGCAGCGTTATATATATGGTTCCATGTCAGAAGGGCCAAACAAAAGGGCAAAGACAGAAAGACCCGAGTCAAAAGGGCCCTGCGTCAAATGGGCCCGGGTCGAGATGGCCCCCTCGCTACAAAAGGGCCTGAGTCAAAAGATCTCCGCAACAACAGGGCAAGAGTCAAAAGATCCTGCGTCAAACGGGCTCGGATCAAAAGGGCCCGAATCAAAACGCCCCTCATAAAAAGGACCCGGGTCGAAAGGTCTCCGCAACAAAAGGGCCCGAGTCAAAAAGTCCCGAATCAAAACGACCCTCATAAAAAAGCTCGAGTCAAAAGGGACTCCGCTACAAAAGAGCCAGAGTCAAACGACCATGCGTCAAAAGAGACCGAGTCAAAAGTGGCCGAATCAAAACGCCCCTCATAAAAAGAGCCATAGTCAAAAGGAGCCCACGAGAAAAGGATCCGAGTCAAAGGCCCTGCGTCAAATGAGCCCGGGTCAAAAGGGGCTCTGCCACAAAAAGGTCCGTGTGAAAACGACCCCACATCAAAAGGGCCCGGCTCAACAGGTCTCCACAACATAAGTCCCGAGTCAAAAGGGCCCGAATCAAAACGCCCGTCATAAAAAGGAGCAGAGTCAAAAGGGGCCCCGCTACGAAAGGGCCCGAGTCAAACGGCCGTAAGTCAAAAGGTCGCGGATTAAAAAGGCCCTAGTCAAAAGGGGCCAAATCAAAATGCACCTCATAAAAAGAGCCCGGGTCAAAAGGGTTCCACGACAAAGTTACCTGAGTCAAAA
Organism: Thermobia domestica; assembly: GCF_964235325.1. NCBI lineage: Eukaryota > Metazoa > Arthropoda > Insecta > Zygentoma > Lepismatidae > Thermobia > Thermobia domestica. Next base: position 130,478,968 of record NC_137464.1, read on the forward strand.
GACCCTGCGTCAAACGGACCCGGGTCAAATAAAGCCGGAGTCAAACGGCCCCGCGTCTAAAGGGCCCGGGTCGAAAGGTCTCCTCAACAAAAGGGCCCGAGCCAGAAGGCCCGAATCAAAACGCCCCTCATCAAAAGGGCCATACTCAAAAGAGTCTCACGACAAAAGACCCGAGTCAAAAGGACCTGCATTAAACGCGCCTGCGTCGAAATGGGCCCCGCTACAAAAGGGCCCGAGTGAAATCGGCCCCACATCAAAAGGGACCTGTTCAAAAGGTCTCCACAACAAAATGGCCCGAATCATAATGCCCCTCATAAAAAGGAGCCGAGTCCAAAGGGGTCCTCCTACTAAAGTGCCCGAGTCAAACGGCCGTGCGTCAAAAGGGTGCTGGTTTAAAGGGCTGGAGTCAAAAGGGGCCGACTCAAAATGCCCCTCATAAAAAGAACCCAAGTCAAAAGTGTTCCACGACAAATGGACCCGAGTCAAAAGGCCCTGCGTCAAATGGACCCGGGTCAAATAAAGCCGGAGTCAAACGGGCCCGCGTCGAAATGGCCCGGGTCGAAATATTTCCTCAACAAACGGGCCCGAGACAGAAGTCCCGAATCAAAACGTCCCTCATCAAAAGGGCCCGTGTCGGAACGTCTCCGCAACAAAAGGGACTGAGAATCGTTTGTTAACACGACGCAAAAATTTGAGATTTAGATAGCGATAATAAACATAACAATTATAATGATGTCTGCAGAATTTTTGTGTATACTGGTACGGAATGACAACCAAAGTCAGTAACAGAGGCGACTCTTGAGGGAAGTGACATTGGTAAAAATTAACATTTTACGAACGCAATCCACAAGAAGTTAACTGCACAAATGTATGATGGAATTTCATTTACGGTGGAAAACATTAACGGTCTCAAAACAAAAGATCAAACAAAACTAGTGATGAGCGCAAGAGTCTTGGTCTTGCAGTTTTTGCAAGAGTCTTGCATGCAAGACCAAGACCAGGAATCCCGATGCAAGACCAAGACCAAGACCAAGGGGTGCAAGACCAAGACCAAGACCACACCTGCAAGACCAAGACCAAGACCAAGACTCTTGCGCAAGAGTCTTGCACAAGTACCGTTTCGGTGGTAGAGCAGTCACATGTGGTTATACGGGTCCCTGGTTGGATTCTAGCATGCTCCATGGAAACTTTTTAGTGGGCAAACACCGTGTGCGTGGGTTTTCTCGGTAGAGACCTGCATGGGCCGGGCCTTGCCCGAGACCCGAAGCCCGGCCTTACCCGCGGGCCGGGCTTGGGCGGGCCGATTCTATTATTTCTTTGAGTCGGGCCGGGCTTGGCGGTCCGACACTGATTTCTTTTCAGGTCGGGCCGGGCTGGGGCCAATTAATTGCAATTCTTTAACCCTCGAGAAGTCGCGCTGAAAAAGTAACGCGAGTAGTCGCGCGCGGTCAAATGGACCGAACGAACATAATGTGTTGCAAAAATCGTTTTAAACAGTTTTCTTGTATTAGAAACGTAATTTTGTATATTTTCTGATTAAGAGGGAATAACATTTTTATTATTATAATAAGTTTCACAGTAATAACTATTAGAGAAACCTACAACTAGACATGTTATTTTTTTATTTCTCATTTGGAATAAAATGTTTTTGTCGTTACATATTTCTTTAGATAGATAGCTACGCACTGGTTTTATTGAAAATTCTAAACCTGATGATGATCTTTTGTTTTTGTCAACTTTGGTTCGTCTAAAATTAGAAATGCAATAGTAAATTAGTGAAAAATATACTATATAAACATAACAATAAAACAAAGCTTCACAGCGCATTTTACATTGAATTAGAGCTCAGTCGTAGCTAAGCGGTTAGCATACACGCCTTTGGCGTGGGACTGCCGGCTCGATTCCCGGTGGGACCTCATGTGGTTCGGATCCTTCGTTAAGCAGTAGGTCCACGTCTTACATAGCCTTGAAGCTGAAAAGGGCGCTAAATTGAAATCAAATCAAATTTACATTGAATTATTTTAAGGTCCTGTTATTTTGAAACTTCACCTATACAGCACTACATTGAATTATTTTAGGTTATCTTCAAATTTACACTGTTGTACACTTCGTCGTCGCTTATTTCGTCCCCTCTTGCTCTGACTACATTCGGGGAATCGCTGGTCATTTCTGGGTTTAAGGTCTTCAGATTCGCTCGCAAACTCCTCACTTGACCTTTCGTGTTCACTCATATATAAATATTTGATATGATCTTCCTCAGACAAAGCTTCCACGAGATCATGTCGGCTGATTTATCCAAATAGTCAATCCCTAACATTTCCCTCCGTTGTTTTAAGCTGTTCAGTTCTAATTTTCTCTTTTCTCATACTTGGTATCAGTTTGTTAACTCTGTCGACCTCTCTTCCGTCCATTAAAATAATATTTATGTTTATAAAGCTTAAAACATCTCCAAAGCAAAGGTCACGTGCAGAGCGAAACACTGAAAAAAAACATTACACGGTTAGTCGCGCGCGGTGGAAAGCACCGCAGAATCACTAAACAATCACTAGTACTTAAACTAAACAACGGATAACGGAGTGATTGAGCAGGAATGTTTGGGAAGGTGAGGGGCAAGATTAGCTAGACGGAGAAGTCTGTCGGACAAACAGAATGGACACACGATCGAAAATAATTTCCCTGTGGTGCTTTTGACCGCGGCGCGACTACTCGAGGGTTAATAATTATTTACATTCGTTAAACGATAATTAGAATAAAGGCAAACGTTGAAAAAGTGTGCCCGTGAAAAATGTTATAAAATGAAACTTCGAAAATTTATCGGGCCCGGGCCGGGCTTGGGTCAAGAATTTTAAAAAACTTATAGGGCTCGGGCCGAAAATCTCCAAAACGTTTCGGGTCCGGGCTGAGCCGCGCCTACGTACATTCGGGCTGGATTGGGCTCGGGCCGAAAACTTCGGCCCGTGCAGGTCTCTATTTCTCGGTGTTTTGATGTTCCCTCCTACTTTCTTCAATCCACTATTTCATTCATTTCTCATGAATACCGTCTCCCTTAGCCCCGATGCATAATCGTGGGACGTTAAACTAGATATTTCGTTTCGTTTTAAAACATATTAGTGGTGTTTTTCTTCCAAAACTAAAGTGAAATGTAGTATTGAACATTGGTGATACCGTACACCATAGGTGTCGACTACATGGGTATGGCCTTGGCTCCCAGACTCAAGCATCCGTTGGAAATTTTTAATGTGTGCTCATAAAATTAATGACATTGAAAAAACTTAATACATGTAACCGCAAGTTTGATTTCATGGCCGGATGCTTATACGTTGAATAATTGTTTATCAATATAACTTTTAGCATCCTTAGGTATACGACGCATCGAGGGTTGAGCGATATAACATTATCCTACAACAATAAATCTATGTCATAAAATTGAAAGTGACTATTTTTGTGACTCCTAATCTCTTGAACCACCCAACCGATCTCGATCAAATTTTCAACACAGATGGAGTTTGAGCCTGGGAGTGTTTTCATCATTTCACTTTGACGGTAAGGTTAGGAGAGGGGAGAAGGGGGAGTTATATAGTAATAAATAAAACTTAACAACTTCAACCAAACGAGTAATCTCGATCAAATTTTTAACATAGATGAGGTTCAAGCCTGGAATGTTATATGTCAGTTCACTTTGGTGGTGGAACCTAGGGGGAGAAGAGCGAAAGGGTATATATATATATATATATGTATATAACTTAATAACTCTTGAACCACCTGACCGAACTCGATCTTATTTTAAGATAGATGAGGATCGGGCCTGAGATGGTTTCTATCATATCACTTTGATTTTGAAGTTTAGGGGAGAGGGAGAGGAAAGATATTTAAAAATGATGGAAAATGACCGACATTGAAATGGAATCTATAGTTTTGGGGACTGCTAAGGTAAACAATGATACTTCCGGTGCTGTTTAAATCAAAATTCAGCCCCGTAGCTTGGCGGAGGGGAGGGGAGATATATAAAAATTATCGAAAATGGCGAATATTAGTGTCGAATCCATAGTTTTCGAGGTCGCTGAGTTGAATACTGAGACTTCCTATACCATTTACGACCAAATTCAGCCTCGTAATTTGGGGAAGAGGGAGATGCATAATAATGATTAAAAATGACCAAATATTAGTGCCGAATCCATAGTTTCGTGGTCTCTGACACGAACAGTGACACTTGTGATGCCGTTTAAATCCAAATTCAGCCCGGCAACTTGGGGAGGAGGAAGAGAGGGAAACATAAAAATAATCGAAGATGACCGATATTAGAGAGCGCTTTACTAATAGTAAAAGAGTGATTGACTTACGATATATATATATTATTATTATTATTATTATTATTATTATTATTATTATTATTATTATTATTTTAGTTTAACCCAACAAAGTAGATACTTGATGCTAGTAATCCATATTCACAAGTGAGACTTCAAATAACTTGGAGTTTGATGCCCTTATTTTGTATTTCTAATACAGGTCAACAGTATTTATATAAATTGAGTCTACACAAAAGACATAGACAGTTGAGTCGTTTTCAGTTTTCCCTCAAATTATTCTAAAATATTAAGAGGTTTGATTATAATAATTATTATTTTAATTTTCTTTCCCTCTTTTTTTTTTTTTTTTTTTTTGTCAATATTGCTAAACATATCATCATCATAATAGCTATTCTGCTATTATTGGCAGGTTATTTGCTTCAACAGACAAGGTTTGACGTTCGGTGGTCCTCAGCTGGTCTCTTCGTCTTGACGTGGCAATTTTATGTTTCAATACCTTCCTTCAACTAGTCTGCTTCGCTCCCTCCCTCTTTTTCCTTCCACAATACTCTCTAGCACGTCCCTTGTAATACAGTTCCTCGTCAGCCAATATCCTAAACAGTTCCCTTTCCCCCTCTTAACAATATCTAAAATTCTTCTTTTTTCTCTTACTGCTAATATTTCTAACACATTCGTTTTCGTTCAACACGGCTAATTCTCTCATTTTTTCTCCATGCCCATGTTCGAAAGTGTGCAATTTTTTCATCGCTTTTGCGTAATGTGAATGTCTCTCCCCATGGAGTACATATTGGAATCAGTAAAACAAAAATTCAATATTTAATTGGAAGTTTGTTTAATACAAGAATTAGCTAATCGTGGTTGGAAAGAAAAATCTGACGCCTTTAGAGTGTAAAAATAATTTTGCAATTCATGGTATTTCAATAATCTGTGCCGTCTGATTTTCTTTCATGCGAAACAGGGGTAGCCTCCTCAGTTTGGGAACCAGTGGAATGTTGGATCTATTAAAAATATATATATAAACAGATTACGAAACCCTGTGATTTAGGCATATGTTATAAGTAGTGAAGCATGGGCACCCATTAAAAAAAATAAAGGTCATAACCTATGTTGTACGGTATCATACTTACACGACGTTAAATTATATTACATTTAGAAACATACATTGTATTTCCGTTACTACTGGTGCTTTGTAGAGATTATTATCCCTTATATCCATAGTAAAATTTACCTATGAAAAGCTTGAGATTTCTTAAATGCAAGACTTGCAAGACTCTTGCATGCAAGACCAAGACCAAGACCAAGGGTTCCAGTGCAAGACCAAGACCAAGACTCGATGTGCAAGACCAAGACCAAGGCTCGATGTGCAAGACCAAGACCAGGACCTTGCGTAGAGTTGAGTTGATTTTAGTTTAGCGTCCCTTTCAGCAGCGAGGCTATATGAGACGTGGACCTACTGATTAACGTGGAATCCGAACCACATGAGCTCCGCCGGGAATCGAACCCGGGTCTCCCACGCCAAAGGCGCGTACGCTAACCGCTTAGCCACGGAGGAGCTCAGACCAAGACCTTGCATTTGCTCATCACTAAACAAAACACATCAATCACTTTTTGTTTATTGTTATGCATATTGTGATTATTATTATTATTATTATTATTATTATTATTATATTACTTTTATTATTATTACCATTTTTATTAATAATAATATGCAAGGTCAGTGGTAGCCCATGCCTTCAAACCAGTATACGCCACTGTTTGAAACTATGAACTCTATATTAACATAGGTCGTCTTTCGATCATTTTATGTTCGAAGGTGTGCATGGGTGTCTTACCCCTTCCCCCAAAGCATGAAAAGCAAACACAGCCAGGGGCAGAGAGAGAGACACACACACAACACACAGCTCGCTGTGTAGCTGCAAGAGACCTATGGGTAACTATAGTTGCCCTCTTGTTACAAGGTGTTGAGTCAGGTAGTATCAAGGTCAGTTCCTGCAGTTGAACACGAAGTTGACTGTTAGAAAACAGAAGCATATAACTAGTCTCATCTGTTTACTTTTCACGAATATTTTTCACCTTCATGTGTACAGATCACGTCTGGCGTACATTTAAAAGGCATGCTGTGTCAAGTATATATTCCCAAAAAGATATGAGTACTCAAAAGGCAAAAACCTGTAGCTACTTTTCTTTTCCTTTTTCTATTAGCCAGTGGAAGCGTTGTTTCAACATCCTTCTTGTAGCTTGCTTAGCACTTTCACTTCCTCTTTTTAGTTGAGCTTTCGGCTATGAATACTAGGGATGGCCACATTTTTTCGAAAAATACTTTTTCGAAAAATGAATTTTTCAAAAACGAATTTTTTTTCGAAAATACGAAATTTTTTTCGAGAAACGAAAAACGATTTTTTTTTCGAAAAAACGAAAACGAAATTTTTCCGAAAACCGGAAAACGAAAACTACCGAGAAACGGAAAACGGATAATTTTTGTAAAACAAACTCAGTTTATTTCATTTGTTAGTACTTCCAAACTATAGTATACTATGCATACGTATAGGAAGTCTTATAGAAGGGCTATGTTCATCTGTCTGCCTATCCATCCGTTCGTCTGTCAGCTGGTATCAGAGCAAGAGCGGCAACACGAATAGATTCATCTAATGCATTTGACTTTTATTTAATAATCCAGAAGTGGTAGAGATCTATCGCTTTCTGCTACATTGTTGATCAACACAGAACACAAACGGTAACATATAGAAACACGCGATTTTCCAGAACCAATTCAGTGTCCCAAGAATATATTCAATGTTCGCCCTTATTACACTTGCAGCTTAAGCTATGCATAAGTGTCGAAAGTCTTGAGAATGGCTTTGTCCGTCTGTCTGTCGAGATGTGTCAGAGCAAAACAGTAACAAATATTGAGAAGTCGTTTCTTGCGGTCGGTTTAGAGCCCCTAAAATAGGTTCGATCTTCTAAATTAACCCTCCATTTAAAACCGTAACTGGTTCTAATACCATTTTTGGTTTCAATTTGTATCGCTATAGAACGAAAATCGTAATAAATACGAGAAGCGATTTGTTGCAAACAATTTAGCGTCTTAGACAACATACAACTATCCACAACATTTAATCAAAACCAGAAATTGTTTATATTTACTATTATTTCCGGTTTTAATACTGAATTACGAGATATCGAGATGTAGATTTTGGCAATCGATTCCACTACCTAGAAATAGCTGTACCTTTTCCATTAATCCTCTATTCAGATCGGAAGTTGTTTAAAATAATCATTTTCGGTTTAACATTGATCGATATAGAACAAAAATAGTAATAGATAGCCACAAGTGTTTTTTTTTTTTAATCTATACAGCGTCTCAAGAGTATATAAGCTATATATCATCTCAACGCACAATACTATCGAAATTGAAAGTGGCTGAATTTACTAGTATATTCAATAGGGATTCAATACGGATTTTTATAAAGCAAAAGATTGAAGAAATAGTGATGCGGGTTTTTGCGATCGACTAAGCGTTCTAAGAATAGGCTCTACCTTCTCCCTTGATCTCTATTCACACCAGAAGTGGTTCAAATTAACGATTACAAGTTTCAACATTAATCGCCACAGAACAAAATTGGTAATAGATAGCGACAAGTGGTTCATCTACAATCGATTCAGGTTCTCAAGAGGAAATACAATTACAATCCACAACACTCCACAAAGGCAGAAATGGTTGAAGGTTATTACTATTTTTGATTTTATAGGTAATACTAATTTCCATAGAGCAAAATCGGTCAGAGATATCGAGATGCATTTTTTAAAATTAATCCAGCATCCCAAGAATAGATTCCACCTTCTTCGTTAACACTTTATTTGAACCGAAAGTGTTCAAATTAACCATTTCCGGTGTTAACACTTGTCGCGATAAAACAAAATTGTAATAGATAGCGACAAGCAATTTTCTGGAATCAATTCAGGGTTTTAAGAGAACATATCTTCATAACCTGCACCACTCTTCTGAAACGGAAATGCTTGATATTTACTACTACTTTCGGTTCCAATACTTATATGCATAGAACAATAACTATAAAAGATATCGAGAAATTTTCTGAAATCGATTCAGCGTCCTAAAAATAGATTCCGTCTCCTCCCTTAACCCTCTATTCAAGCCGGAAGTGGTTCAAATTAGCCATTCCTGCTTTCAATCTTTATCGCCATAGAACAAAAACGATAAGTGATAGCTAATAATGGCTTTCTGATATGGATTCAGCATCCGAGGAACAGATTCTATCTTTGATTTTATTAACCTATTCCAACCAAGAGTTTTAGTTGTGCTATTTGTTGTACTGAAGTTTTGAATATTCAATTCGCATGGATTGCAAGTCTGCCTCAGTTTTACACTGTGAAACGAAACTCATTTGTTTCTCTACAAAAACAGGAAAAAATGTATCACAATCAGGGGGGATCCAGGGGTCGATCGCCCCCCAGAAGAGAACACTCCTATTTTATATATAAATAAAACCCATCCCAGAGTTGGAGCTCGTAAAAATAGCTCTAAGTAGCAGTATTACAACCCCCCCCCCCAGAAGTCCGTCCTGGATCCGCCCCTGATCACAACTCCCGGTTTCAGTATTGATCACCATAGAGCAAGCGAGAAGCATGAATTCAGTACCTTCGCAATAGACTATGTCCAAGTTTTATCCTGTGGTAGAAATTTACTACCACTTCTAATTTCAATAGTGATCACCATAGAGCAAAACTAATAAGAGATAATGAGATATGTTTATATATATGAATCCAGGATTCGAAGATTGTCATATCGATCGCTATCCCTCTATGTAAACCGGAAATAGTGAGAAACTACCATTTCCGATTTCATAGTAAAGAAAAGGCGATAATCGGAAGCAGTTTTTGATATGGATTCTGTGCCACAATGGTAGTTTCCATCTCTAAGTTTAATGCAACCGAAAGTGATAAATACTTACTATATCTCTGGTTACAATCTTTCTTTCTCATAGAACGAGAGAAGTACTAGGAAGCGACAAACGTTTATTTTCAATATATAATTTTATAATTCCAAGAAAAGATTTCAAGCCCTGCAACTGGTCTAGTGGCTAGCGCGTATTCCTTTGATGCACAGGGTCCCGAGTGGGAAAACATTGAACGTGTTATGGTGGTTCGGATTCCACTTTATAATGTAGGTCCACGTCTTGTATAGTCTTGCTCGATTCTGAAAAGGGACGCTGAACTTCAACAAACAATCAAATAAAAAATATTTCATCTTACTGTTAGTAGTATTCTTCTACTGAAGTTAGTAGCAGTAAAAACTAATACGAAAACGAAGACCCACCTATTTAAAATTTGAATTCTCGTTTGATGAGATTATTATAGTCAGATACTTAGTTCTTTGTCTTGCCGTATATAAAACATCTTTAGAACAAATAAACCATTCAATAGTATTTTGTTAGTATTAAATTGCCTATTTTTGAAAGCAATCAAATTGTTTTTGATACTGACTTAATTAGTTATAGAAAATAAGATAAATGAATGGGGGATCTTAGTGAGAAGTCATTAGTATCAGTACATATAATCACTTCATGTTTCATATTTTGTTAAAATCAATTGTTAAAAGTCAATTTATTACAGAGTTGCCTGATACTATCACGATCAGTTTATACAGCATCCTTCTATTTGGTAATTTATTAGTCTTTTTTTACATTATAAAATATAATGTCGGGCTAATTGCTGTATCGCCGGACTAATTTTAGGAAATTTACCGGGTCAATTGGAGAATTTATTTAAGTTTATGAGGAAGAGTGATTGAAAGTCAGGTAAGGGGAATAGCAAAAGCTCAGATAGTGATTGCATTTGCTGGTTGTTTTTGATGTTGTAAGCGGCACTGTATGTGGAGACGGATGGACTATTTCGCGGAGAGGTACACTTGTTTTACTATACGAATCCATAGATTGTAAAATGTATAGATAAATTTGAGCAAATCTTTAATTTGCCCATTTCATGTCGAGAACAGAAACCAACAAACCCCTGTGGGGCTTCTAAGCCGTTCCTACTACTATCACTACCCCTACTCCTACTCCTCCTACTACTACTACTGCTACTCCTACTTATACTATGGATCCGTATAGTAAAACTGCGCACCTAATAACATAATCTAACGTAACTTAATGTAATCCAACCAAATATAACCGAATGCAGTATATTTTGTTCCAGTTTTTCGATTTTCAAATTGATCCGGCGATTCAGCAGTAATGCCATATTGTCGATAACACATTAATAATCACTAGTAAATAATTATTTTTTAATATTCTGTAAAATATAAATTTTACACTGTTTACCTTTGTGAATTATTATTTCTAATTTATATCCCTCAAGAACCGAGAACCAAGGGTCTATGGATCACAATATTTCATGCTGAGCTCGCACCCGTACTAGACTTGTTAAAGTCTATGACCATATCAACTTTGGCCAATATCGGATGAGATTAACGCGTTTTAATGAAATTTATTCATTTAACTAAGTTCAAGTCCAAATTTTCTGAACAGTATTTTGAGAAAAAATACTGCTACAGGCTAGTCAGAGCATCAATGCAACTCTGTACTGTCAGCAGTTGAGCCGTGTTCAAAAAAAAAAAAAAAAAAAAAAAGACTGGAGCCAGCACTTCTGAATCAAAAAGGGGTCCTCCTCTTACAGGACAAAGCTAAGCCCTACGTGGCTAGGATAACCCGGGACACCATTCTGCACTTTGGATGGGAAACACTATTGCATCCGCCATACTCCCCAGACATTGCACCGTCCGATTACCACCTGTTCCATTCCTTGGACAATCAGCTTAGAGGACACCAGTTGAAATCCCAAGTAGAGGTGCAAAATGCACTTGATACCTTTTTCGATTCACGGCCCACCAAGTTCTACCGGGATGGAATACATGGCCTTCCAAAACGTTGGCAGAAGGAGACTATTTTTGATCTTCCAGGTATGTTTTAGGTTAAATATTACAACGATAACATCATATGTACTTGGGCAGAAAGTGCTTTAATGTATGCACTTTCCCAAGAAAAGAAGGAAAAGAAAAGAAATCGTTAATAATGTATTACTTACTTGTTTATACAAATAATTACAAAGGAAAGCTGAGATGGAAAATAAACGTTTCCTGTTTACAAAAAATGAGGTTTGATTAATTTAGATAATACGAACCAGGTAAATAAAATGAATATTACCAATTGTTTTCGTTTTATATGGTGCCTTATTACCGGGAATTGGATAATCTGAAGTTTAGTATAGATTACCAATATAACTTTGTGTGATTTCTTTAAATAATTTCCGTCACCACGGATTATATATTATTAAGAAATAAAAAGAAAATATATGTTAAAATGGATGGTAATTGTCAATCTGCGCCAACAGGTGCTGAATGTGTAGGAAATATAACCACTGCTATTACCGGATCTGAGATTATGGAAACTCAATTACAGATGATGTTGCAAACTATAACAAGACAGATTGAAACCCAATTTAAGCAGATGGATAATACAATGAATCAGTATAATGCGAGACTAGAGGATATGATTGAACAAATGGAGCAGTCCAATGCCAGGATAGAAGATAAAATTGAAGGACATTTTCAAAAGGTGGAACGTACACTAGAAAACATACAGAGAGTCTTTAATGAAGATGAATTCACGAATTTTCCCAGCCAACTCGAACAGCAGGATAAGGATACCAAACCCGTAGATGGGGCGGAAAAGGAATATATAACTCCCGTAGAAACTTTACAACATACAGGAGAACAAGAAAAAGTGCATGAACTATTGTATGCTCCAGATGAACCATTATCAGCCTATAATGAAAAAGAGAAACCGGCGGAATTTGTGCTCCAGCATGTAAACAAAATCTGCGAAGAAAATAATCGAAAAAATATTGAAACGATTATGCACAAATGTAGGGATATGTCAAGTGAAGACACTATATTTTGTACAGATACCGAAACTGCCAATGCATACATTGATAATGTGTACTCTATCTGTAGTTCTAAAGAAAAAGATAAATTTGCATATGAAATGTTTTTCACATCTAATTCAAGCCTTGTAAATAGAATTCCTGTTTTGACAGTTAGTCTAGATGTAAATAGTAGTTATAGCTGCAACTTAGACTTAAGTAAATTTGAAGCAAGTAGTATTTCTTGTGTACAAAAACATGTTCTGAATTTTATGATGAATTGTGACAGTATACCAAATATTGTAAAAGTTTTCGACCTAAGTCTAAGTAACCGTTGTTGTAATTTATTATATGTAGAAGAAGTTACTATCTACGCTAATACGAAGAACCTGTTTAAGCATAAGAGATGTTTGTCGTGTGTTCTAAAACTGCTTATAGCCTGTACCAATTTTAAGAGTGATGAAAACCATACAGCCAAAAGGCGAAATCTTCAGGTATCTGATCCAACAATCTTACGGGAGAAGAGAAAATATGAACAGTTTTTCAAGTTTCAAGCTGTATGGAAAGTCTGCAAGAAAGTAGAAAGAAATATGTGTGATAAACAATTACGTCCAAGGACGAATGAAAGAAGACCTAAATGCCTAAAGAAAAATAACAACAAACAAAGAATTGGTTTGTGCAAACTTCATCAAAAAAGGTAAAACGATTGTACCAATGCATTATAAAACAGAAGCCTAGAGTTCGATTGAAATTGCTAGAGTGGCATCATTCAGTGACTGGTAGTGAAAATGCCAAACTAGAGCTTAACAGCCAAAGAACGAAAGAATATAGGATTATTTATCCATTACCCCATTGGCTAGTAACGGAAGCTACACTTGCGTACATAAATGATGTAAAAAATAGTCAAATTCAATATACGAATATCATTAAGAGTGTGATTGATGAGAAGAGAAATCTACAAACCATAGAAACGGCTTTGTCATAAGACATAACCACAAAAAGTTTACAAATGCTCTACAGTTACCAATTACTTTGCTGTAGTCGTAGTATCTGTAAGATGTACGTATTATTTCGTGTAATTCTTGATAGTTTAGATGAGTTATCTACTGGACGTTGTTATTCGAAGTACGTTTGGCTAATAATACGTTGCGATATTTATTTTATGGAAAGTTATATTCATTATAGTTATTTGAATGCACTTAACCTAATGGATTTAAAGTGAGTTTGAGTATCGGTTAGGTTCATGATTAGTGTATTATTCTTTATATAATGTTTTCGTTCTACAGCTTTTATGAAAATTTTGTTAATTCCTACTGACGTTCAGGGTGAAGCATATGAGAAAGGACTGTGAAATATTCCGTGAATATCTTGTTCAATGTCATTTTAATTACATTTCTTTTAGCTTATTTGTTTTCCTAATTCGTTATCATCTCCTATTAGTAGTTTTAACCAATCACTTAAGCTTCTTTTGGTTTAGAAATATGTATATCATAGATTAGGTTCCGACATTATATGTAATTTTATTTCCTGTGTCCATATAAGCGATTAACTTATAACCAATCGCTATCTTTGCTTGTGTAATGAGTTGCACTTACGTCTAATACAACATGTAAGTGAACAACTAATTTGCTGATAATATATGCAAAATCTTAAATTTACATATAAATTGCCTTGCACTATTATTTTAAGAAGAATTGATTGTGTGACCTTTTTAATAATGTTTAATGTGAAATGAAAGTAAATGGATATAAAATGAATTAAATACATATATAATGTCAAATATTTATTGCAAAAGATTCTCTAAAAATATATAGCAAAGGCAATTATATTGTGTATAAATACATTTAAAAGATGAAATTTCAAATTTATTAATTATACGAGGTGTAATCTCTTTGTTGCAATAAGCAAAGTCCTGTACTTTTATATAGTATATTTCAATTTATCGGTCCAGGATTCTTACACAAGTTGTAACTGCAATACAACTTATGTAATTTCCATTGTTCGGGAACCATATACAACGATAACATCATAATATTATGTACTTGGGCAGAAAGTGCTTTAATGTATGCACTTTCCCAAGAAAAGAAGGAAAAGAAAAGAAATCGTTAATAATGTATTACTTACTTGTTTATACAAATAATTACAAAGGAAAGCTGAGATGGAAAATAAACGTTTCCTGTTTACAAAAAATGAGGTTTGATTAATTTAGATAATACGAACCAGGTAAATAAAATGAATATTACCAATTATTTTCGTTTTAATATCGATGTTTGAAGGTGTTGGGTGAAAGAGCGACAGATCTTTCTTGGTTACCTTTATAGTTACTAAGCTCGTCAAGATCTACCACCTTACCAAGTTTGGTAAAAATTAGATGAGTTCCATCTTTCGCGCTTTAATGAAATTTCTTGATTTCACTGATTCCAAACCTAACATTGATAGCTAATAACTCAGGAACAAAAAGTCTGCACATCATAATATTTTATATGAGCTTCCATGCATACCAAGCTTGTCAATATTTACGATCCTACCAACTTTAGTCAAGATCATTTGAGTTTAATCAAATGCGACTTAGTGAAATTTCTTGATATCACTAACTTAAAATACAAATTTGATTAGCAATAACTCTGGAACCAAAGTCCCAAACACCATAATATTTAACATGTGTACTAAATACATTGCAGTCCATAACCATACTAATTTTGGTCGTGATTGGATGAGTTTCGTCAATAGTAGCACTACACACTATCCTTTCATTAGATCGAGCTCCTCCGTGGCTTAGCGATTAGCGTACGCGCCTTTGGCGTGTTAGACCCGCGTCCGATTCCCGGCGGGAGCTCATGTGGTTCGGATTTCACGTTAATCAATGAAATGAAATGAAATCTTTGACTTTTACGTCCCACGGTTATGCCGGTTAGGCTAAAGGAGACGGTGATGATGAGAGATGAATGAAAATGGTGGAATGAAGAAAGTGGGAGAAAACGGGAGAACCCCGAGAAAACCCACGAGCACGGTGTTTGTCCACCACAAAGTTCACTTGGCGGGGACTGGGATCGAACCCGGGACCCCAAGCACCAGAGGTGAACGTCCACGTTAATCAGTAGGTCCACGTCTCATATAGCCTCGCTGCTGAACGGGACGTTAAACTCAAAATCAATTCAACCTTTCATTAGATCCAAATCCAAGGAGCACGGTAGCTCAGTGTTAGAACGCTTACCTCTTGTGCATTTGATCCCAGACCAAGTAAGTTCGTGGCAGACAACATCGTGTCCGTGTATTTTCCCGGGGTACTCCCATTTCCTCCCACATTATCATTCCACGAATTCCGAAAACTTTTCGAGAAACGAAAAATCATCAAAAAAGGGAAAACGAATTTTTCGAAAAAAATCTTTTCGAAAAAACGAAAAACGATTTGTTTCGAAAAACGAAAAATCTTTCGAAAAAACGGAAAACAAATTTTTTCGAAAAATGAAAGACGAAAAAATTTCCGAAAAACGAAAAACATTTTTTTTCGAAAAACGAACGAAAAAACGAGAAATGAAATTTCCGAAAAACGAAAAACAGATTTTTTAAAAAGGCCATCCCTAATGAATACCACCGCGACAAATCGTGGTTCTTATGATAGTGGCGTATTTTCGTCCGGAGAAATTATGGAAATAATAAATAATGTAGACTCCGATGCTTTTGAAACGGACGATGAATGTAGTTTGTACGAAGATTCTAGCATCAATTTATGTGACACACATACCTCTTTTCATATAACATCGCTGTTGAACGGGACGTTAAACTCTAAATCAAAACTCAACACATACCTCTTTCTATTTAAAAATATTGTGTGGTATACAATATTCGGAATTCAAGATGGCTGCCATGATGTGCACTAAATCATTTATGTCGTTACTATTGTTCTGTCCCAATACTTTTCAGTAACCCTGTATACAGATCCACATGTCTTCTCACAGCAAAATTAATCTAATGTTTTCCACAGAATATTTTTCATACTAATATGTATTTTTATACTTTGATCCAGGAGTAGAAATGGAATTCTAGAAGTAAGGGAAAAGTCAGCAATAGATAAAGTTTGATTGAGCTATGTCACGAGAATACAAACTCAGAAAGACGGTAGTTAGGGGCGGACTGGCCAGGGCCTTTAGGTCGCAATCGCGGCCTAGGCCCTCAAAGAAAACAATGATGAAAGAATAAAGAAAGAAAGAGAAAGAAAAGCTAAAACAAAAGAGAGCTAAATAATTCGGTAGCTCAGTGTTATTATGCTACCAACACACACTCCTCTTCCACCCTTCCATCAATCAGTAAGTTATCTTTTTTAATAGGGTCCTTTCGTTACTAGATTTGTGGCTAGGTCCATCTTTCACTATGGTCTTTTATTATCAGAAACTGTGATTTAGTTTGTACCTGGGGCCTTGGGCCCTTCTTTCAATATATTGGACAGTTGGGTCCTTCTTTCATTACATTGAGAAGTTGCGGTCCTAGGCATGTTTTTCATCATGTTGAGCTGTTGGGACCTGAGACCTTTTTTCATAATGTAGGGTAGTTGCATCCCTTTCAAGGTTGAAGACTGGTGCCTGGTTTGTAGCTGGGTTCATATTTAACCACAGGCTGATTGGTTCTTTATGGATGTTAATACACCTTGTAGGTCTATATTTGATAATTCAAAAATGGGAAAACAACGCATTTTTAAAAATTTATTTTCTATCAAAAAGTTTACAAAATAACAGGAGAAAACAGTGGAAGACGCCAAGAAAGCGGGCATTTCAACATAATGGTTGATTCTATCCAAGATGTTTCAGGGCTTAATCAGCTGGCTATAGTAATTCTCTGCGTTATAAACGGTCAAGTATTTGAGCGGCTGTTAGTAGTTGTCGTAAACAGCTTGGGCGTCTCTGGCGGGGGGACGATGGAGACGCGTCCCTCCAATATTTTGAAGTACAAAATATTCAATGTTTTGTTCTAATTTAATTTATTTACTAACGGCAGAATAACATATAAATGATAATAATTATATTTATTTGTCATATAATATTCAGGCTGTGTAACAGAGTTCTTGATATGCCTCACGGGGTCCGTGAAGGTAAGCAGAAATGTAACAAATGGAATTAAAGGTAATAAACAGGTTGGGCTAGATAGTACCATTTAAATAACTTTCTTTGATGTCCTCCCCAAATTGTATATGCCAGAGACGCCAGTGGTAAACAATGACACTACAAGACAAGTAACTTACAATGAAATCAAAAGAGTACTTTGTGACAAAAATGTTTTGATGCTTGTGATGATATTGTAAGTTGCTTTTTTGATGGAGCTGCTAACTTCAGTGGATGCTATTAAGGAGTTAAAGCATTACTGGAGAAGGATAATCCTGAAATCATTTACACCCAATGCATGGCTTATGCTCTTAATTTCGTTATGACAAATTCGACTGAGTAGATACCTGAAGCTGCAAATTTATTTGAAACCAGTGCCATGTTCTGTCTGAATACTACAAAAGAAAGGACGTTTGTAAGAAAATGATTGATGCAAGCCACGAGGGACATGACAGACTACGAAAAGTTCAACAAGTTGGTACAACACGATGATGGAGCAGAAACAAGGCACTGAATGCAGTAGTGGACACTAATGAGTTTCGCTACGAAACATGAAACCAAGACGAGGATGACTGTCTATCATCAAGATTTCTTACATTTTTATTGTTCCTCAGGATGATGTACAGAACAGGGGTTTTAATGCGAAATGAAAATTTTAAGCTAAACTTTGCTGAATAAATGGACAGAATTTAACACTGTAATGAGGACTTCTATGTTTCAGGACATATTTACGGAAACGGAGCCTGTTTCAAAATACCTGCAGTCTCACGGATTGGACTATCTTACTACCTGGAGATTTCTAGACAATTTGCAGCAGCAGCTTCAGAAGAAAATAGAGGCAAAAGATGTCTGTTTAATGCTTTACGAAAACAAAAATATTTTGTGTGAAAATAAATCAACAGCTTGCGCAATCTGGTGTAGAGATAGCAATGGAAAAAAAAAACTTTTTGCACAGAAGAATCTTAAAGAAAAAGAAAATGCCAGGAGAGCAGATGAACTGGAAAAGAACTTAAATATAAGTGAAAATGATTTATTCAGAATAAAAAAACTTCAACGAAAATTCTGAATACAGCTGTTACATGTGTCAGTGATAGATTTCAGCAGCCGAAAGAACTCTAAATAATGGAACCTAAGGACTTTTCAGAAATCAAGAAGAATGGTGTATCTGCAAGAGCTTTCAGAGTTCTTCCGAAAAAAAAACTAAATATAACACAGGAGAAAATATACAAAGAGCTCCAGCAGTTCTCTGTCGTGTATTTCACTGTCACAAAACGTTCTCGTTTTTGATGATCCTGAAGAGAATGATGCCCCTGAATCCGTAGAAGATGATGATGATTATGCATCTGAGCATGCTATGGAAGATGGAACATCTTTGGACGGGATTCACGGTAAGAGTGATAATGATGCTGCAAACACCTTGTATAAAAATTGTTTGTCATGTGCAGGGAAAATTTTGCACCAATTTCCGTCAGTCTACTTGCTTTAATAATTTATACATTGTATACAAACATGCGTTGTCTCTACCATGCACACAAGTGACATGTGGAAGGTGCTTCTCAAAGTTAAAGTTAGAGTAAACAAATCTCAGAACTAGTTTGTGAGAAGACATTTGGACACATTTTTGCTAATGAATATGGAAAGAGACATGTTAAATTTAGTGTCTGTGAACGAAGTTATTCAGAAACTCCGCGATTCATAAGCTGAACTGCAAAGAATCTTAACTTTTTAAAATTATTAGTTGTTTCGTGGTTCAGCAGTGTTTATCATTTTCAGTAAAACTGTCGTGTTCATTCCACAGTCAAAAGTTATTATTAGTTGTTTAGTGTTACAATTTTTAGTAAGCTGCCCTGTTCATTCCATAGTAAAAGTTATTCGCTATTATTTTTTTTTAGTGTTTCAGCTACTATACAGAGTGTCTCAAAAGTCCCGTGACATACGGTAACTCTCTTATTATCAGAGTTACAACAAAATATAGGCGGGGAAACGGTCTCCAAATATGATGTTTTCAATCTAAAGTGAAAGAATTTGTCAAATCGGACAAGCCGTTTGGGCTGTACACTCTATATGCGCCCAATGTTACATGAAAATGCAACGTTACCATTTACCCGGACCCACAACATAAATGAATGAAGTTACTGTCTATTAAAAACATTATATTTGTAGGCGGTTTCCTCTCTTACATTTTGTTATAACTCTGATAACAACAGAGTTATCCATGTCAGGGGACTTTTTAGACACCCCGTGTGGCAATGCAATAATAATTATAAAATATTCTCTTGAAAGTTTGTTTCTGGAAATTCTGTGCTTGCTGTGTCATCAAATTTTCAACGACCAATGATAAATTATAGCTTGCAAAAACTATCAAGTAACAACGAATTTACAACTGCACAACGCGATGGCTCATCGCAGATGTTCATTGTACGCAGTGGCGCAACCAGGATTTTATTTCGGGAGGGGCCAAGAATATCCAGTACAGTAGTCTGCAAACGACGTGCTGCACCATTTGATGTGGACAAAATTGAAATTTTGAATTCTCCTCATTACAAGCAATTTAGTTATCCTTATTATTAACATTCTAAAAAACCTTAAAATGAAAATTCCAATTCACAAATTCCCTATTATTAACGGTTACAAGTTTTAAAATTTGCGCTATAATAAATATTTTGAACATCTTTATTTTTGCATAAAATGACGCACTCTTTACTAACATTTATTACTCTAAGAAATTAATGTAGGGGTTTTCACTGGGTATTTCTCCTTTCGTACAGTGCTTTCACTTAATTCAATATTCATTTATGCTTTGATCTATTTTGAAATTTCACCAAAATTTGTCTGCAACGCTGCTGTATAAGATAGATCAGGTTTGCTTCGGAGAGGGCATGGGCCCCCGAGTTCATAGCTCGTTGCGCCACTGATTGTACGTTATTTTAGAAATTGGTGTTATAGTCTGAGCTCCCTCCATAGTAACCGCGGCCTAGGCCCTAATACACCCAGTCCGCCTATGACGGGAGTGCAAGCAAACTTTCATGGAGAACGACTTAAGCGATAGCGATTGTTCCAAAACAATCAACAAGCAAACAAAACTAATATTATCATTCAAATTTCCTATTTGTTATTAATAACCACAGATATATTTCCTTCATTTGCATAAACACTTCAACTTACTAAGGGGACACAATCCTCTTTCGCATGATTGATCTCCACTCTTGCTTTGATCTCAAGCTTTTTACACGTGGAACCGTATTTACCGGGCCCTTTGGACGCGGGGTCTTTCTGACTTGTGCCTTTTTGACGCAGGGCCCTTTTGACTCGCACCCAGTTGACGCCTGGCCGTTTTGACCCGTGCCCTATTGTAATGGTGCTCCTTTTGATCAGGGCCCGTTTGACGAAGTTTCTTGTTGACTCTGGCCCTTTTGTCGCAGAACCCTTTGGATCCGGATCCTTATGACGCAGCGTCCTTATAACTCGGCTCCTTTTGTTGCAGATCCTTTTTGACCCGGGCCCTTTTAACGCAGAGCCATTTTGTCGCGGAGACCTTTTTACCTAGGCCCTTTCGACGCGGGGCTGTTTTGACTCGGGCATTTTGTAGCGGGCCCCCTTTTGACTCGGATCCGTTTGACGCATGGCCCTTTTGCCTCGGATCCTTTTGTCGTGGTACTCTTCTGACCCAGGCCCTTTTCATGAGGAGCGTTTTGATTCGGCCCCTTTTGACTCGGGTCCTTTTGTTGCGTAGACCTTTTGACCCAGGCCCTTTTGATAGGGGGCCATTTGACTCGGGTCCTTTTGTAGCGGGGCTTTTTTTCACTCGGGCCCGTTCGACGCAGAGCCCTTGCGACTCGAGCCCCTTTGTACTGGGAACCTTTGACTCGGGCCCTATTAATGAGGGGTGTTTTGATTCGGGTCCGTTTGACGCGAGGCATTCTGACTCGGGTCATTTTGTCGTAGGACCCTTTTGACACGGGCTCTTTAAATGAAGGGCGTTTTGATTCGGGTCTTTTTGACTCAAACCCTTTTATTGCGGAGAGGTTTTGACCCGGGCAATTTTGACTAGGGCCATTTTGACTCGGGCCCTCTTGTAGCGCGGCACCTTTTGACACGGGTTCATTTCAGGCAGGTCTCTTTTGACTCGGGCTCTTTTGTCGTGGAACCCTTTGGCGCGGAGCTTTTGATTCTTGCCCTTTTGACTCCTACCCTTTTCTTGCGGAGAAGTTTGACCCAAGCCCTTTTTTCGCGGGTCCCTTTTGACTCATGCCTTTTGTAGAGGGGCCACTTTTGACTTCTGCTCTTTTCTTGTGGAGATCTTTTGACCCGGGCCCATTTGACGTGGGAAAGTTTTGACTCGGGCTCTTTTGTAGCAGGACTCTTTTGATCCTGGCCATTTTCATGAGGGGCGTTTCGTTTCGGCCCTTTTTGACTCGGGCCCTTTTGTTGCGGAGACCTTTTTAACCGGGCCCGTTTGACGCAGGTCGCTTGGGACTCAAGCCCTTTTGTCGTGGAACCCTTTTGACTCGGGTCCTTTTAATGAAAGACGTTTTGACTCGTGCCCATTTTTGCGGAGACCTTTTGAACCGGGCCCTTTTGACGCCGAGCCGTTTGACTCGGGTCATTTTGCAGCGATGCCCCTTTTTGACCCGGGGCCTTTTGACTCGGGTTATTTTGTCGTGGGTCTCTTTTGACCCGGGCCCTTTTTATGAGGGCCGTTTTGATTCGGCCCCTTTTGACTCGGGCCCTTTTGTTGCGGAGGCCTTTTAGCCCGGGCCGTTTGACTCGGGTTCTTTTGTAGCAGGGCTCTTTTTCAGCCGGGCTCGTTTGAAGCAAGTCCCTTTTTACTCGGCCCTTTTGTCATTTACCCTTTTGATGAGGGTCGTTTTGATTCGGGCAATTTTGACTCCTGCCCTTTTGTTGCGGAAACCTTTTGACTCGAGCACTTTTGTTGTGGGGTCATTGTGGTCTGGCTCTTTTGTAACATGGTTCATTTTAACTCGGGCCCTTTTGACTTGGACCCTTTTGTTGCGGAGACGTTTCGACCTGGGTCCTTTTCACATGGGCCATTTTGACTCGGGCCCCTTTGTAGCGGGGCCTCTTTCAACCTGGGTCCGTTTGAAGCGGGGCCGTTTTGACTCGGGTCCTTTTGTTGCGGGCCATATTGACTCTGGCCTTTCGGTCTTTTCCCTTTTGTCAGGCCCTTTTGACATGGAACCGTATATATAACGCAGCAGCTGAAATACCTGGGGCAGGGGGCCTGGGGGAGTATGAGTAAATCGAAGGTAGATCGATCCAGGGCGCAGTAAAATTAATCACATCACTGTTCATATCAATTTATTTTTTCTTTCGACATATCTGGAGATCAGTGTTCTGACTAATAGCTTACAGCGGCGAAAGACGATATACGTTATCAGTGTTATGACTGTTAACGTAATATATATAGGGAATAAAACGAAAAACTCTATATCGGTCTCCCCCCCCCCCGTTAGAAAAAATCCTGCGGGCGTTAGTGATTATGATGTTGCTTAGTTACTGTATTATATTATTCTATACACGGAATAAATATTTATGTGTTTTATATAATAATAAGAACCTGATCTACATTTATTACGGCCCTTGCTTTACGACAACGAAACATATTCATGTTCAGCGTAATCAGTTTCCATTCACAAATAATTACAGTGAGGCGAATGAAATAATTCAAGCCCGAACATGTCGTAGTAAATTCCTGAAGAGTGAAAAGCGCTAGTAGCAGTTGTTAGCAGTTTTTAACTTAACATATAAGACAATAATTTGAAAAACTGGAATAAAAATCTTTTCAGAGATGACAGTGCACTGATGCTTTAAATCTATGCCCTTACTCCCTATACCTACGTTATTTCCCTAGTCAAAATAAAAACTCTTCAAAATTAATTAAAATTTCTTATGCAACCATCCCTTCCTGAGAGTACTGCGGTGTCACATACCCGTCACGGCGATGTAAAGGCACTTTTGGCGACGAGGATACATATGTTGTGAGGAATGAGAAGGAGATTTATGCTCATATGCGAATGATGCGCTGTGTAGAGTGCGCAGGTTCAGCTAGTGTTAATGAATTTAACATTATAAAAACCCGACTAGAGTCAAAATACTAAATATCTTAAAAGAAATTATTTCAAAGTTTAATCCGTTTTGCTGTGATGATAATACATACAACCTTGATGTCGTCATTTTTAAATATGGAACAGAAGTTACAGAAATTGCCTCTCTTCACCACTTAATACCGAAGTTTTGAAAAACACTTGGATACGTGCTCACTTGTTTTTAATAAGGATTTTATATGTAACTTTCATTTCCCTAACATGAGATACTCTATTTGTGGCATACATTTTAACCCCCTCTTCTCCATTAGATTACGCATGTTAAAAGTGATGTGACAACAACCTAGTTTGAGGTAGGTGTTAACTATGTTCTAAAAATGCATTTCAAATGTTTCAACCATTTTTCGTTCTGTCAGACAACATCTTTCTCATTTGCACAATACAAACATAGATCAATAATATTGGTGCTGTTGTTGGAGTTGTGATGATTCATGTGGTGGACATTTTCCATGTTATCAACAGTCAAGCTGTACCTTACATTCAATATAATGTGTCACACTAGTAGCAAAGTAAGCTTCAATGCTAAAACATTGTTCAGTTTCACTTCTTAAGAGATTTATTTTACTACCCATAAACTACTTTGGCAATAGCTTACAAAACAATGGCACCAGATGTTTTGCATGCATAATCTTTAACACGTTTTTCCATATAGTTTTCCCAGCTTTCCCAAATTTAGTTGAATATTTTCCTCAACACCTTTTCAGTACCGCAAGCTGTTCAAGTAATAATTTACCATTAAAACTTAACTTGAAAAGTGATTCTGATAAAAAGGAAAATCAATCTGAATATAGACACAATACGTTTGGATTGCTCAACTTGTATAAGTTTTTTTTTTTTTTTTAATCGACATCGTACACTTTTATTTCTTGGTAAATTATTTGCTCCTGCCACTTCAATCACTTTGATCACGAATTTTATCCACGTCACTGAGAATTGCTTTTCACACCCGGTTACACTCGGGTAGATCCATAACCCAAACAAACCTAGCTAATCGGTAAAACCGATTGCCTGGGAATAACCGAATTATAAGCTCTACAGCAAGTTTTTGCTATGGGCTCGCTTGATTAAATTTTGAGGTCGCCTTATAAGAAAATCGCATAACTTATTTTTCTGTAATTCTCACGCGTTTATCACTTATATTTCAGTGCAATGGTTTGACACATATAGAAACAGGTACCAAGAGAGAAAGTCAATTTTAGATTTAGTGAGAAGAGAGGGGACAATCGTGTTGCTAGAATTACATTTATAAATTAAATGAACGTTAATGGAAAATTAGTTTTAGGTTAAAGGAGACGGATAACCAATGAAAGTAAATGCTAGTTAAAGTAAAATTTTAGTGATCTAATGGAAATCAAACCTGGGACTACATGCATCAAACTCGCACGCGCTAACCATTAGATCAGAAGGGAGGTAGATAACTATATTAACAGTGTCATATAAATTCACCGCTAGTTCGTTCAGTGAGCTATTCCCTGGATTTATCGCTAGTTTAGTGAATCAGTTTGTAACGACAATATTGTGAGACGTCAAACTTGTGTTGAGTTCCTCAAGATTTCAAGTTCCCAATATATTTCAGATTCTATCGAGAATCGTATTCAAGATGTATATTCCAAAGTGAGGTCTCTCTATCTATTCAAGAAACTTGTGTTTCAGCATATAAGAGCGAATATTTTTGTTAACGTCCAATACTTTGCACTTCATTGCAGTTTATTTTATTACAGTGAAACCTGTCTTCAGCGGAATCGAGCGGGACTCGCAAAAATTTCCGTTAAAGACAGGTTTCCGCTTAATGGAGATAGACCTTTCCGTTAAAAAATATATATGCTTATAACGGACATATGAGAAAATATATTGATGTACGCAAAATAATGAGAAAATATATTGATGCACGCAACTTGTTCAATTACAGTACTTTTTCCTTCTACGGATTAATACAAAAAAAACTTAAAATAAACACAAAATATGCTGTGCACACTTTCCTTTATTTTTCCCAATAGTCAAGCAGGATTTTTTGCATACATTGCTACTACTTGGCTGCGGTATACTTCAGGACACAGAAAAGCTTTCTCTGGAATTTTGAAAGTCCTCTGAACTCTTTCCTCCTTGTTTTCACGACACGTGATGGAGATATAAAACTTCTGCGTTACCTCAATTCCTTTTTTCCAGAACTTTATTTTGTCAGTTTTCTTCTCATTTTTGTTGGCTGTCGCTAGTTGCTACACAAGCGGAACAGAAATACGCCTACAAAGAAGACTGACAGCTGACATGCTACGTAGGACTAGCGAAAAATTGTGGGAGCTGAATATGAGTAATGATAGACGAAGGTCAACACTGCCCATAAAGATTTAACAAAAGAACGAAGTATTTATCGCAGACAGTATATGCTTACCCTCTCACAGGATGTTTAAAAATTTTCTAAACGATGTAGTCTGAAACTCAGAATTTTCCGTTAAAGGTTTATTTTGCTTTCCGTTGTCCGCATAACACAGTTTCCGCTTAATAAAGGAACTTTTACATGTATTTTACTCCAAAATCCATGGGACCATGAAATAATTCCCTTTAAGACAGTTTTCCGTTTAATAAAGGGTCCGTTGAAGGCAGGTTTTACTGTATAAACTATTCCTTAATTTATTACAGAATTTTACGTCCCATTATTTTCGACATTTTTAAGTATAAATGTGTTCATGTTTTACATTTATGAAGTCTACTATACGTAACGAAATATAATGGCATAGTGACATTTTGAACTATGCTTTCTGTTTTGTTTAGAACTAAAGATGGGTAGTTTATATCTAAAGGTAATATTGATTCTAGTTGTATTTAGTTACAGAAATACAGTTGATGGAAGCCATTGTGCTGAACACGCCCAAAATAACTGAAATCGATCTCATTGACCATAGCTCTTTTTGACTGCAATTGAAGAGAATTCAAGTTAGTTTTCAGCTTTAAACCTATTCATTGTGTTCCATAAATAGTAAAATCTAGAACGTCTCTTACGATTCTAAAAGTTCTACTTCATTTTCTTTGTTTGGCAAAAAGAAAACGAAAACAATATCGAATTACACCTGAACCTGTAGTCATATATATATATATATATATATATATATATATATATATATATATATATATATATATATATATATATATATATATATATATATATATATATCTTACTGTTGTCCTACGAGGCTTATCAATGAAAAAAAAGTAAACCGCGACGAAGATTTTGAACATGGTTCATGTGGCGAAACAGTTCGAAGCGATACGAACACGATTCAAACTGAATTTTTTCTCGATTGGCCTTGATACATTGCCCAAGGTAAATATAAACGGGAGTTCAGCAAACATTTCCGTGGCGTTGTGTTCACTATTACTATTAGCAAATTGCGTTGTTTCGTAGGAGTCGTATTTTATAAACCACACCTTGAAGTGATATCATTCAATATAGCACAATCGCAGACAACGCAATGGATGGAATTTTTTTGCCCCGTTAATGTAGGGCAAGCCTCACAAGCAGTAATAAGTATTGGGGTTAACCTAAGAAGAGAGAAAAAATGTACTTGGAAAAAGAGAGGAAAAATTGAAAAGAAATATATCAATTAAAACACGAAAGCATTCTTTACTAGTTAGGAAACTCTTCATTATGTATGAATACATTTCACATTCAATCCAAGTACTGATAGCAACGAAAGTAAGTTATCTGTATTATCAAATGATTTCCCACGACAAGGCAAAATAACTGTCCAATACATCACGGTTTATTTAAACTGTTGATAAACCGAACCGAATAGCGGAGGGGTTTAACGTATAATACTTGTAATCTCACGGACCAAGGTTCGAGTCAAGGGCGCCGATCCCGGGAGGCCAAGGGGGCCCGGGCCCCCCAAAGCACATGTGGGCCCCCTTACTGTATTTGTAAATTTATAATATATAGTTTAATTGAAATGCAATTTGATTAAAATCCTAATATATGCATTGTGCATATGAATGCCCCCCCCCCCAAATTACAGAGAAATCGATGCCCTTGTTTCAAGTCCCCTTAACAATGTCGGCCCGGCGTCCTCCACAGGGGACATAAAATATGACGAAATTATTATTGCTTTACAACTTTAAAATCAGACTGGCAACATTAAAAAGTGTTTACAGGGGATAATCATAGACGGATCATCCCTTGTAAACAGTTATCAACGTTGCCAGTCGGATTTAAAACTTGTAAAGCAATAATAATGTCGTCACATTTTACGCCGGGACCGACATGGCTAAGGTAGAAATTTTTGTTTTCTTTATACAAATGGAGTAGTTTTCTACGACTTACGAAATATTCATTGACAAACGCAAAATCACCTAAAAGATCGGAGGTGATAGAATACGTAGGTAACACGAAACACATGGTTGTTTGATAACGCCAGTCTTGAACCAAACAAGTCTTTGGAAACAATCCTTTCCATTCCTTAATGTGAACATCAGTAATACATTCGACTCAAGCAGAGTGTGGGCAATTACCGCTACCGTATATATTAAAAATAATTTCTTTAATGAAATAATTTAATACTGTTGTCACGATACGACACGAGACAAGATTGTAGAGTATATCGTCTAGTCTCGTGCAAACATAGTCTCGTCTCGAAGTCTCTGCTCGTTACTGAGACGATGCACGAGAAGTATCTTATCTCGTGGCATCACTAGAATGAAGATAACTCTAGTATATCCACAAATCATCACTTGTCATTTTTTTTAAATCAAAATAGCTAATGAATTTTCCGACAACCTGACATTTTAGATGTTAATACGCGAAGTGCATTGATCTCGTCATTTACACTTATTCAGTTACTCCCTTTTGATCATCAAAACCTTTGGACTTCTTTCCGTAGATATAGAAAGGTGGAATTTAGTATCCAGGTTAAGTTTAGAGAGCAAGTGACAAACTAATTTCAAAACATCTATAATGATATTACCCTCCCTTCAACCCTTTCGATGGAGTGTGCTGATTCTTCAACAAAAAGACTTGAAATCTCATATGTGCGTGAACTTGGCAGAACCCATTTTCGGAAATTAAAAAAAAAACATGTAGATCGTTTGTTCACCGTTTGTTCACGAATGATCACATAAAATTTTCGTTTGTTCACGATTTATAAACAATTTATACGAAAAACAAAATGAGCGATGCCACCACGTAGCAGAACACATTTTCAGAACTCGAAGATAAACCATGGAAATCGTTTCTTCATCGTTTGTTCACGATTGTTCACATAAAACTTTCGTTTGTTCACGATTTATAAACAATTTATACGAAAAAAAATGGCCGGTGCCAACTTCACGCAGTAGGACCTATTTTAAGAAAACGAAAATAAACCATGCACATCGCCTGTTCATCGTTTGTTCACGATTGTTCACATAAAATTTTCGTTTGTTCACGATTTATAAACAATTTATACAAAAAAGAAAATGGGTAGTACCAACTTCTCGCAGCAGAACTCATTTTTAGAAATCGAAAATAAAATAAGAAGATCGTTTGTATACACGACTCCAAAAGTGCATTACCACCTGCAATTCTCCTTTTCCTGCAATAGCAAGCAACCCAATAAGCTCGGCGGTTGGGTTGGTTGCGAATTCGAAAGGCGCTGGACCAAACCTCAATTTTGTAATAAATATATTAGTGTGGCAAACTGCAAATAAGAGAATAAAACAAATTGTTAAAAATGACAATTTTATTATCGTGACGGAGTTGGATGACATTAAAAGTTACAAAATGATCTTACTTCAACAGTTCAAACAAGGTCAAAGGCAAGAAACAGATATCAGAGGAAAGCATTTCTCTCCTCACCACCACCAAAAAAGAAAAAAGAAAAATCATAAAAAGGGACATAAAGTTACGTAAGTTTTAACATAAAAGTCCCACTCTAATTTGTGAAAGTTGACACCCGAAAGGCAAGAACAACTGAACCAAAGTCAATGAAATTGTGCACAGATATTGCAGACTAAAACGAAGGAATACGAGTTCCGTATTTTCCTGGAAAAAGGGTTGGGTGAGGCACGGACCCCTCCAAACCTTTCATCACAAAATATGAAAACTGCTAGTAACAGTATGTCAGACGTGTGTAAAAGACATGAAGAATTGCAACGAAACTTTTAGTATGGAAAATACGCAAAAAATAAAGGAATATGGGCTTTTTTAATTTTCTGCGGAAAAACGGATTTAGAGGCAAAAATAGCACCCAAAATTTTGAAACTTGACGTCCGAAAGGCAAGAAGAAGTGAACCGAACTGAATGAAATTAAGCACAGATATTGCACACGTAAAATGAAGACACGGGTTTCGTATTTTCCTCGAGAAAACGGTTAGATGGGGCACGGACCACTCCAGACCTTTGATCACGAAAAATTAAATGTGTTGGTAACAGCGTGTCAAATGTGTGTAAAAGAACATCAAGAATTGAATCAAACTGCGAGTATGGACAATACGCAAAAAATAAAGGAAAGTATTTTTTTAAATTTTCTGTGGAAAAACTGTTTTAAGGGGCAAAACTCAAACCCAAAATTTTGAAAGTTGATGCCCGAAAGGCAAAAGGAAGTGAACCAAAGTGAATGAAATTGTGCACAGATATTGTATACCAAATCGGGAAATCCACGTTTCGTATTTTCCTGGAAAAAGCGGTTGAGTGGGGCACCGATCCCTCCAAACCTTTGATCACGAAAAATCAAAAGAGCTAGTAACAGTGTCAGTCACATGTGTGTAAAGGACATGAAATATTGAAACGAAACTTCTTGTATGGATAATACAAAAAAATAAAGGAATACAGGATTTTCTATGTTCTTCGCAAAGACGGTTTTAGGGGGCAAAACAACTTACTTCAAAATTTTGAAATTTGACGACCGAAAGGTAAGAAGAAGTGAACCTAAGAGCAAGAAATTTTGCACAGATATTGTGAAAATAAAATGTGGGAATACTGGCTCCGTATTTCTTAAAAAAAACTGTTAGGTGGGCACGGACCCCTCCAAACATTTGATCACGAAATATCAAAAGTGCTAGTAACAGTATATCATATTTGTGTAAAGGACATGAAGAATTCCAACGAAACTTCACGTACGGGCAACACGCAAAACAATGGAGAAGGGTATTTTCTGCGGAAAAACGGTTTTAGGGGCAAAAGCTCTCACCCTAAATTATGAAACTTGCCACCGGAAAGGCAAAGAGAAGTGAACCGCAGTGAATGAAATAGTGAACGGACATTGTAGACATAAAATGAGATGGGTTTGCTATTTTCCTGGAAAAAAGAGGTGGGTGCGGCACGGACCCCACCTAACCTTTGATCACAAAATATCAAAAGTGCTAATAACAGTATGTCAAATGTGTGTCAAGGACATTAAGAATTGCAACATAACTCAGTGTATAGACAATACGCAAAAAGTAAACGAATACGGGTTTTTCTACGTTCTGCGGGAATACGATTTTAAGGGGCTCCTACACTAAATTTTGAAAGTTGATCCCGAAAGGCAAAAAGAAGTGAACCGAAATTAGTGCAAATGTGCACAGATATTGTAGACATAAAACATGGAAACGGGTTTCATATTTTCCTGGAGAAAATGGTCGTTTTGGGGCATGGGCCCCTTCCAAACCTTTGATCAGAGAAAATTAAAATGCTAATAACAATATGTCAGAAGTGTATAAAGGACATGAAGAATTGCAATAAAACTTTTTGTATGGATAATACGCCAGAAATAAAGCAATATGGGTTCTTTTATGTTCTGCTGAAAAATGTTATTAGGGGGCAAAAGCTCACACACAAAGTTTTGAAAATTGACGCATGAAAGGCAAAAAGAAATGAACCGAAGTGAATGAATCTCTCCACAGATATTGTAAACGTAAAATGAAGGAATACGGTTTCCTATTTTCCTGGAAAACAGGGTAGGGTGGTTCATGGACCCCTCCAAAACCTAGATCACGAAATATCAGAAGTGCTACTAACAGTAAGTCAGATGCGCGTAAAAGACAGGAAGAATTGCAACGAAACTTTTTGAATGGAAAATACGTAAAAAAAATAAAGGAATACGAGCTTTTTTTAATTTTCTGCGGAAAAAGGGATTTATGGGCAAAAGCTAGCACCCAAAATTTTGAAACTTGACGTCCGAAAGGCAAAACGAAGTGAACCGAAGTGAGTGCAAATGTGCATAGATATTCTACACATAAAATGAGGATACGTATTCATGTTTTCCTGAAGAAAATGGTCCTGTGGGGCATGGACCCTCCCAACCTTTGATCACAAAAAATTAAAATGCTAATTATAGTATGTCAGAAGTGTATAAAGGACATGAAGAATTTCAACAAAACGTTTTGTTTGGATAATACGCCAGATATAAAGCAATATGGTTTTTTTTATGTTCTGCTGAAAAATGGTATTAGGGGGCAAAAGCTCCCTCCCAAAATTTTGAAAATTGACGTCCGAGAGGCAAGAAGAAGTGAGCTGATGTGAATTAAATTGTGGAAAGATATTGCAGATGTGAAATGAGGATACGAGTTTCGTATTTTCTTGGAAAAGACGGTAGGATGGTGCACTAACCCCTCCAAATCTTTGATCCCGAAAAATCAGAAGTGATAGTAACAGTATGTCAGATGTGTATAAAGGACATGAAGAATTGCAAGATAACTTTTTTTATGGACAATAAGCAGAAAGTTAATGAATACAGGTTTTTTCATGTTCGGCGGGAAAACGGTTTTTGGGGGCAAAATTTCCCAAACAAAAGTTTGAAAGTTGACTCCCGAAAGGCAAAAAGAAGTTAACCGAAGTGAGTGAAATTGTTCACAGATATTATAGACATAAAGTGAGTGAATACGGGTTTCGTATTTTCCTGGAGAAATCGGTTGGGTGGGGCACGGACCCCTCCAAACCTTTGATCACAAAAACTGAAAATTGCTAGTAACAGTATGTCAGATGTGTGTAAAGGAGATGAAGAATTGCAACAAGACTTTTTGTATAGACAAAGGGGCAAAAAACCCAAAACCAAAATTACGAAAGTTGACGCTGGAAAGGTAAAAAGTGAACTGAAATGACTGAAATTTGGACAGATATTGTAGACAAAAAATTAGGGAATACGGTTTGCGTATTTTCCTGGAAAAAAACGGTTAGGTGGGGCAGGGTCTCCTCCAAACCTTTCATCACGAAATATCAAAATATCTAATAACAGTATATCAGATCTGTGTTACCGACATGAAGAATTGCATCAAACTGCGTGTATGGACAATACGCAAAAATAAACGAATACATTTTTTAATCTTGGTTAATAACGGTTTTGGGGGGGAAGCCCCCGTCCAAAATTTTGCAATTTGACCACAAAAGACAAGAAGAAGTGGACCGAAGTGAATGAAATGTGCACTAATATTGAAGAGCTAAGGTGAGGGAATACGTGTTTCGCATTTTCCTGAAAGGAAAAAAAAAACTTTTGAGTGAACTGAGGCGTTGAGATGAGGGAGGAGTGGACCGAAGCGAAAGAAAGATATTGGATATGTAAAATATGGCCTTTCGTGTTTGACAAGTGTCGTGCCTCCATCCGATTTCTTCAAATTTGGCAGATCAAGTAACAGCAAGCACAAACAGTGTAGCTTATTCTATAGTATTTCAGGAGGCACTTTTAACCCTTGGAATGTTTTTTCCGCATAAAGAAAAACACGTGTCGATTTATATCCAGTTTGCTATTGATATGCCAAATTTGAAGGAAAACCGATAGGAACACTTGAGAAACACGAGAGTCCTTATTTTACATATAATATCTACACACAATTTGATTTGCTTGGGTCAACTCCTTGCTAAGCTATATTTCCTTTTTTTCGGATGGGACCTAGGCCGCAACACTGTTTTTCCGCAAAAATTAAAACATGTTTCATATATTGTTTTGCAAATAGTCCCTTTACGAAGTTTCGTTGCAATTCTCCATATTCTTTAGGAACTTTTGCGTATGCTTATTTGCACTTTCGATATTCCGTAATGAACAGTTTAGAAGGTCCGTGTCTCATTCAATCGCTTTTTCCAGGGAAATACGAAACCCAATTATCTCATTTTTCGTCCACAATATCTGCGCACAATTTCATTCAATTCGGTGCACTTCTTCTTGCATTTTGGGCCACAAATTTCAAAATTTGGGATGGGGGCTTTCGCCCCCTAAAACCGTATTTCCGCAGAAAAAAGAAAAACCGTATTTGTTTATTTTATGCGTATTGTCCCTACACAATGTGTCGTTCCAATTCGTTATGTCCTTCAAGCACTTCCGTTATTAGCAGTTTTGATATTTCACGATCAAAGTTCTGGATGGGGTGTGTGTCCCACCTAAACGGTTTTCTTTTTATCAGGAAAATAAGAAAAAGGTATTCCGTCATCGACAGTATCTGTGCACAATTTCATTCACTTCGATTCACTTCCTCTGGCCTTAAGGGCCTTAACTTTCAAAATTTTGGGTGATGGCTTTTGCCCTCTGAAACCATTTTTCAGCACAAAATAAAAAACCCTTGTTCCTTTTTTTTGGTATATTGTTCATACACAAAGTTTCGTTGCAATTCTTTGTGCCCTTTACACATATTTGTCATATTGTTACTATCACTTTCAATATTTCGTGATGAAAGTTTTAGAGGGGTCCGTTCTCCTCCTAGCCGTTTTTCCAGGAAAATACGAAACACGTGTTCCCTCATTTTATGTCTGCAATATGTGTGTAAAATTTCGTTTACTTCGGTTTACTTGGTTTTACGAATAAGAAACACGTATTCGTTTATTTCATGTGTAGTATCTACCTCCCAAATTTTATCAAAATCAGAGTGTTACACTTCAGAAGTGTTGCTTGTTAATAATAATATTTCTTTAAAATTTTATGAAAAAATAGAG
Organism: Thermobia domestica; assembly: GCF_964235325.1. Classification (NCBI taxonomy): domain Eukaryota; kingdom Metazoa; phylum Arthropoda; class Insecta; order Zygentoma; family Lepismatidae; genus Thermobia; species Thermobia domestica. The sequence goes on from NC_137464.1 coordinate 130,513,304, forward strand.
GGGATTAAAGCGAAAAATTGGGATCAATTGGAACTTTCGGCACTTACCAACATTGAAAGAAATGACAGCACAAGTATTTGGATGCAAGGTAGACATGAAATTTGAAACTGAGAATTAACCATATTTCTGTCATGATTTTAATGCACACTGCGAAGTTCTTAAATGCTAATTAAGTCAGGATTTTACATCCAAATTAAGTTGCAACATAATAATTCTTGTTAGAAAACCCGCATCGGCAATGCGAATTTAAGATTAGCTGATACTTTAGATAGCATGGGAAAAAGGTGGAGTGTAACCTAAGTGTAACCTAGTGGGTTGCGAGGCGATTTAATAAATTGCATGTCTTCTACTCGGCAGAGTCCACCTCAACCGTTTCATTTTATTTTAAAACAAAACATTTTTGTCATGAGTTACATTTAGGGATGCGCACGAGACGAATCGAGACAGGGTTTTCCTGACAAAATTCGAGTCGTCACGGCACTTCCAATAGAGAAATATACATTTTTCGAGTCGAGACATCGCTTTTTAGCACATTTTCGAGACGAGACAGCCACAAATCTTGTCTCGTGCGCATCCCAGGTTACAGTAGCACACACTACATGAGTGACAATTTATATTATGATAGAATATATTAAAAGCTTTAATAGAAAAAGTGTAGACACTCGATAATTATTACGTAGTAAGATTTCAATAGATTCAGTGCTTGATCGTGCCGTGTATGAAGTTATGAAATATGAATTGGTTTCAAAAGGCGCGATCCAAGGGGAATTTTATAGGGGCTACGGCCCCCCATGACGCTCAGGTATACAGTGGATAGAGTGTGTTTCAACCCTACTTTAATTACACTGGGTAAAGTTGGAAACTATGGTTTAGTCCATCCCCCTTGATCATATCCTGGTTCTGCGGTGTTAATATGTGGTCAGAACTTGCTGTTCTAGAAGCCTCAAGTTCATACGCGATAAAATAGTATTTCTGCGTTATGTACCTTTTTAAACTATTTTCAATATTTGTATGTATCTTCAAATAGAAAAACCCTCCTCGAAAAGTTTGATTTATTGGATACTGTATTTCTAACGATACTTCCATTATCAAATAGTGTATGTAGTTTTATTTAACATAGAATTGCATACGCCAAAACAGTAGAAAACATTCTCATCGTTTTAACTTTTCTTGTGTTGATTTTGAACTTAACGTCCCTTTCAGCAGCGAAGGTATATGAGACATGAACCTACTAGTTAACGTCGATTCCGAATCACATGAACTCCCACAGGGAATTGAACCTGGGTCTTCCATGCGTTAACTTTACTTGAATTTGGACTCGAACGCTCTCAAGCGGATTTAAGACGGTGGACTTGCCACCCGTAAGTTTTTCAATGAATGTATTTCTTAGTAATTATTTTAATTTTACTTTTGGAAAGGTGTAAGCATTTCGATTTTTTTTAAAAAGAATCCTTGAATTATACGTAGTCAAGTGTTGAATACAGGTTTCATTTTTGTACGTGGCAATAGTAACTTCCATGGTCCCTTCTCTTCTACCTCTAGACACAGAAATATTGTTTTTAATAACTGCCAAATTACGATTTTTATCAATAAAGAGTAATTCTTCTATCGATTTCCTGCTAAGCAAAGATAAAGTGAATCTGAAAAGGTAGGGAAACGGTAGGTAGCGGCATGACGTCACGCCGTCCCCCATGCCTATCTTTGCCCATTGTAATTCCTTAGGACCTGGGGGGACGACGTACACATTTTTGAAGTTGGGGGACGGCGTCCCCTGCATTCCGAAGCACTTTTACCACTGCTGCTAAGTAGAAATTGCTGTGGGAACTAACGAAAAATATTATGTAGTAATATTAATACTACTACCATTACTACTACTACTACTACTACTACTACTAATAATAATAATAATAATAATAATAATAATAATAATAATAATAATAATAATAATAAAGGATCTGAATGATGAAGACATTTTTTTTAACTTTCTATTGCACTCCCTGTGGGCTTCCGTGAATCTGGATATATTGTTTTTATAAGGAATGAAGAGGCTTCAAACAACAACGATTTGTATAAAAGTCTTATTAGCTATTTTACGAAGAACTAAGCAACTGACAACTGACCTTGTGTCTGTTTTTCTTTTTAACACAATGTTACGAGGCACAGAAGCCTGCCGGCATTTTGCTTTTTTTGCCTGAGTGTAGCTTCAGTACTAAAATCAAGACTTTCATTCTGTCCTTGGCACGTGTCGAATCAGCTTGTTTGTTGTGCAATGTTTTGCCTTCAGGCGATCGACTAGATAGATAGATAGAAGAGTCAAGAAAGAAGGAAACAAACAAAACGATATGCTTATTTCATGGAGATATGCTTGCTTCTTGGCATTAATTGTTTGAAAACCAAAACTATTCTGAATATTCATTATGTTATTTCCATAATAAGTATAAAGGGAAATGTTAATTCTCATATATAGTAGGGGTAAAACTGAGGGGAAACGCGAGGATAACGTTATATATATAATAACATAGCATATTTCTTTTCAAAATTTTATAAAAACTATTTATTTTATAGAGTTCAAAATTCGGCCAAATGTTTATTAGTATTATTATTGCATGTTCACTTTTAATTTTTCTTGCTAAGGTAATATTATAGAGCGCTAATTAAAAATTAATTTTCTTCCATTTAAAAGCTGTTTAAGATATTGGCTGCATTTTGCAACAGTGCAGAACAGCAGATAGGAATCTAACCAGGTAGATTTCTTTTTCTCTCTGCCCTCGCTAGGTCACGTGCGTGAACTTAGGGTTGTCCGCGGAGAAAAAGAGACCGATGGAATGCAGATTGACAGCAAATAAGAGCAAAGTCTGTTTTCTCTCTCTTCATAGATCGTAAAGATTTCCTTGATTCTATGTAAACATCTCCGCGAATAATTACCTGTACAGGAATATTGCAGCTAACAACGTACGAAAGGTTCAGAAAATCTGTTTATGTTGTTTTCAAGTGAGAGAAGTCTGTTCATCTTATAAAATCAGTTTCGAACTGTAGAGCGTAGAACAAACTCACTTATTTTTTGCATCAACTGACAAAAGTTTACATACAGATCAAAGAGAAGTCTTAGTGCGTTTGCACATGGCAACGATAATATCGGTGGAAGCATCGATAATGTCGGCGGTGAAATCGACTTCAATGTGCTCAAATCGTAGCTTACACACGCCACCGATATTATCGGCCGATCCTCCGACACGCAGATGCTGTCGGTCAAGTCCCCGATAATGTCGGCGGTATCGCCGACACCGATTTTGTCGGTGGCAATGTTTTCTTATGATTGGATGCACATGTGGCCGATAATGTCGGCCGGCCACTGGCTTAGATGAAGAGAGTGAGTGACAAGGCGCTGTGTGTTTTTGTTTCGTTCCTTGTCTTTGGAATTTTGTTGTTTCCATTTTTTTATTATAATTGTATAATATTATTATTATCTTGTCCTATAAACAACTTCGGAACAGCTTATTATTTTTTTACAGTCTCTCTTTTCGAGTAGCTAATTCCCTTTATTAAATAAGTATAAAATGTGGGAAGTTTGAAGAGTACTGGTTTCCCTCTAAATAGCTATTACCAAATAGAATATAGGAAATTTAGTTAACCAATTTCTTGATTATTTTCTTTCTCTCTCTGTCTCTCTCTCTCACACACACACACACTCTTTGATGGTATATTTTTTAATCTATTAATGCATTTAAATTTCAATACATTCTGGAAGTTAATTTAAGCGTAATTTTCAAATTTTGATACACTTTGAACATAAGCATATGGAAAAATCCTGATTATTATTAATTCTTTTTATTTTCATTAGAATTGTGTGCAGATCACTTTTCCCGGTTCTACTCAATAAGCAATGATTGAATACAATATTTTTTGATAAGTCAAAGTAGAATTATTATTTTGAAACGAAACCAACACAATCAAACACTCTTTCCCAAGCTCCAAGGAAAAGTTACTCACTTGGCATTTTCTTGATTGTGATCTCAACAATAGGGATGTGACTTCATGCTTCACTTGTTACAGATTTTTTCTCTCACTTCCAAAACTATCCCAAATCTCCCATTTTAAAAAATAATGTGTAGAATGGCAATTGAAAACAAAGACCAAAGCTATGTATCCAAGTTTTCCCTCTCCCCTTTGTACCGGGATCGAGCCCTTGATAGAGTTCTGCAGTTTAGCTACAGTGACTGGATGAAAAGGTTGTGTATTATTGCATTCTTACCTTTCTAGTTTTCCTTAGATTTTTAGAGATGGCAGGAATTTTTTATTCGATATTTTAACCGTTATTGAACTTGTGGAATGTAGACTTTGTATATGGGATAAGATAACAGACTCTTTCAAGGACAGAATTGAAAAGCAAAAAGCATGGCGAGAAATTTATGCAAGCCTTGTCCAGGATTTTGAGTTCATGAACAAAAAGAAACGAGAAACGACAGGTATGTATGCAACAGCGCAAATCTATTTTCAACATTGGGGGGGACGGGTAAGATCGTTCCCATATATATATATATATATATATATATATATATATATATATATATATATATATATATATATATATATATATATATATATATATATAGCGATGTTCAAAATATTTATGTTGCCGAGAAACAATGCTGTAGATGATCAGGGGAGCAGAATTGTCTTCAACATTGGGAGGCGGGCAGATTTGAGGCTTATTTTGAGTGGACATTAATTTCATCTCACTTTCCTTTCTAGCGATCGGACACAAATAATCAAATTTCTCTCCCAAAAAACACATTTCAAATCGGATTATTGGGGAGGACAAACTCCCCAGTTCCAAGATTGGAGGGGACATGTCCCCTTCATCCCCCCGGGATTTACTCCAGTGTATGTATGGAGCAATGTAAAACAGAATTACTAATTCGAACTTTATCATTTAATCTACTATGACATTAATGTTAACTACATGGAAAACAAAATAATATATATACATGTGTTTTCATTGGGAAGGCCGATGGGGGCTGAATTTGAACGTAAACACTATCGGGGTTGTCACTATACATCTGAGCAAGCCCGATAAATATGGATTCGACACAAATATTGGTCATTTTCTACTACTTTTACATGTCCCGGTAAACGCCCCCTGGGACCCCCTTGGTTCGAATTGTGAAAAAATCGCCTCTGGCCTCCAGCCGATACCGCGAAAACTATGAATGTGACACTAAAATCTTCCATTTTCTACTACTTTTACATATTCCGATAAAAGCCCCTATGATCCTCTGGTTCCAATTTTGAAAAAAAACCACGCCTTGGCCAGCAGCCGATGGGGGCAGTATTTGGAAGTCAACGCCTGTGTGAGTATCACCATTCATCTCAGCGACAGTGAAAACTATTGATTTGAGACTAATATCGGTCATTTTCCATTATTTTTACATGTCTCGCAATTTTCCACCTCGGTGACTCCTAGCCTGCATACAATGGTGGCTGAATTAGAAAATCATCGCTAATGAAAGTATCACCATTGATCTCAGCGACCGCGAAAACTATCAAATCGACACTAATATCGGTCATTTTCTACTACTTTTACATGTCTCGGTTAACACCCTCCTGAGACCCCCCTGGTTCGAATGTAGTCAAAAACGCTTCGCCTTGGTCTGGGACCTGAACCAAGGTATCCGTGTCCAAAATTTGGTAACTCTCGGCCAACTTGTCTGGTTCTCAGGCCGGTCCCGGTTGAAAAAAAAACTTTTCGTCTTGATCTGTGGCCTAGACCGCGACCAAATTTGGAAAACTTTCGTCTACTCGTCTCATCCACGGGCCGCACACAGACACTCAAGCAAACTCTATTTTATTTTTATTAGAAAGGTCAGATCCACCGTTATTGTAATAGAGCGGTTCTTGGGTGATTGATCGTAGAAATTCAAAATACAATGAGTGATAATTTCATAGCCTTGTTTTATTACAAGTTTAAACTCTTTAGTCAGTAGAGAAGAGGGCATGATTCATGGGTCAGAGTTGATGACAATGGGTTTCGGTGGGTCTTGGGTCACAGTGTGTGACAGTTGTTCATGGTGGGTGGTGGGACAGAGTGGGTAACGGTGGTTCATGGGTCACGATGGGTGGTAGGTCAGTTGGTCGTGGCTACAGTTTTCATTGCCCCACACTCTCTCTGAACTACAGTGTTGAAAATTAATCAGTGAAAATCAACTGCAATTGATCAATCAATTGAAAGTAATTGCTGTGGAAATCAAAAATTGCAATTTAATTAATTGCTAATTAATTTCAATTGCAATTGAATGACTGAATTCAATTGCAATTACTTTCCACTGCCATTACTTTCGATCGATTGATTAATTGCAATTGATTCTCCTTTATTAATGGCCAACTGCAATTAACAATTAACCATTACTTACTTCCGTTGTCAATTGCAATTAACAATTAAATTTACACATTAATTGTTAATTGTCAATTCAATTGAAATTTGCCCAACACCGCCACTCTTCTCTTCACTGTCCCGATCCGGCCCTTCAAACTTTTTTTCCTTCTATGGAAGCCAGTACTGCCTATTTGGGAAGTCTCAATGTAGAGGATTGCTAGTGGTAAAAACGATGCATTCGCCGTTCCGTTGGAAGGGGGGGCTGGTGGAATGTGCCGTAAAATTTTACGTTGCCCCCATAGGAAAAAATCTAGATTCGACACTACTAATATATATATATATATATATATATATATATATATATATATATATATATATATATATATATAATTGAGAAACACTATGTTTGTGACTCTAAATCTCCCGAACCGCCCCACTGATCTTAATCAAATTTGAAACATGGATGAGTTCTACGGCTGGGCTGATTTAGGCTATTCACTTTGATGGTAGAACTTAGGGGGGGTAAAAATAAATAAAATTTAATAATTCCCGAACCACTCGACCGATCTTGATCAAATTTTCAATATAGATGAAGCTCAGGCCTGGGATCGTGTTATTTAAATTTGACGAAGCAACGTGGGGGCGGAGAAGGAGGAGAGATATATATAAAAGTCAATTTATATAAGACTGAAAGCCACTATTTTTCTAACTTAATAACTCTTGAACTATATCTTGAATATACGACAGATCGCAATCAAATTTTCAAGATATATGAGGTTTGGATCTGGAAACATTTTTGTAATTTCACTTTAACGGTACATCCTAGGGGGAGGGGAGGGCCACGTATAAATAGAAACTAATAAAACCTAATAACTTTTGAACCACCCAACCAATCTCGATCTAATTTTCAACAAATATGAGGGTCGGGATTTGGGTGTTTTTTTATCGTTTCACTTTGACGAGCCAACGTAGGGGAGGGAGAGGGGGCAGATGTATGTAAAAAAAACAATAAAAATAAAAATGTCTGGCTCTGTGACTTCATCACTCTTGAACCACCCGACCGATCTAAATCAAATTTTCAATATACATGAGTTTAGGGGCAGGGATTACTTTAGGCTATTCACTTTGACGAACCAACGTAGGGGAGAGCGAGAGGAAAAGAAATTTTAAAATGATCAAAAATGACCGATATTAATGTTAAATCCATAGTTTTCGGGCCCGATGAGACAAACAGTGACACTTCTGATGCTGTTTCAATCCAAGTTCAGCCCTAATAGTTGGGAAGGAGGAGGGTACAATGGAGGAGAGGGGGATAAACGTTTAAAAATGATCGAAACTCAGTAATATTAGTGTCGAATCAATAGTTTTAGGAGTAGCTGAGATTAACAGTGACAATTCTGAGTTCGTGTGCCGCAGCACGGGAGAGGGGGAGCTATATATAATAATAATAATCGAAAATGACCAATATTAGTGCCTAATCCATAGTTTTCGGGATCATTCTGATGAACTGTGACATTTTCGATCCGGTTTAAATGCAAAATCAGCTCTTCCACTTGCGGGAAGGCCACTTGCGGATAATGGCCACTATCAGTGTCAAATTTATAGTTTTCTGGGTCGCTTAGATGAACAGTGGTACTTTCGATCATGTTTAAATTCAAATTCAACCCCACAACTTGGGGGAAAGGGAGGAAGAGATATTTAAAGATAATGGAAAATGACCGTTAATTAGTGCTGAATCCACATTTGTGTGGGGTCGCTGAGATGAACAGTGACACTTTCGTTGCCATGGCCCGCAACATAGGGGAGGAGGAAATATATATATAAATGACCGAAAATGACCATTATTGGTGTCGAATCCATGATTTTTGGGGTCGTCGAGATGATCAATGATCTTTCCGATGCTGTTTAAATCGATGCCATTAAAAACGAAAACAGCATATTTCATGGGTACTAAACACATGAAATACGGAGTTGTGCTTTTGAATTTTCATTTTAACTTAGCAAAGCGGGTAATATATGCTAGTAATACTAATAAAGGTCAGGTACTGTCCTTTCTCTATTTCAAAACCACCTATTTTTTAAATCTCTTTGCTATAATATCTATTACTGGAGCTATCAGTATATTTTTGTTTTTCGTACTTATACAACACCAAGGTTATAAAGGAAGGTCTTTTTAATGTGGTTTCGGAACTTGAATCTGATAGGTCGTTCCCAACCATACTATCTCGTCTCCAGAAAAACTGGATTACAGGGCAGAGTCTAAAGCAAGAAATTTCTCTCTCTTTTGCTAAAAAAAACTTTAGTTCGCATACTAGTCATAGCACATGTTTAGAGGTTTTTCAACGAATCTGTATGAGACGAGACCTGCAAATGACACAGGACTGAAAGTTGAGCTTACACCAGGAGTCGAATCTGGTATCATCCTAAAACAAAAAAATCCTAATGGCTGACTACTTTAATGCTCATAAATCATTCTAATGTAAAAATTTTGGGTGAGTCCGGCCCCCTAGACTCCCCGTGTATACGAGCCTATGTGACCCCCCACCCTCGAACACAATTTTCTGGAAGAAAGCCTCTATTCTTCCTTTATTCTTACTGAAAACATGAAAAGCAAACTAGGTCACAGAGCATAGAGTTGGAAATGATGGACATGTTGCATTGCAGACATATTTCGTACCGTTGATGATTTTGGGAGGTTTTCCAGGGACAAAATTCACCTCGGAGTTATATCTCCTATGGTACTCAATATGAGTTGAGTTGATTTTGTCGTCCCTTTCAGCAGCGAGGCTATATAAGACGGGACCTTCTGATTAATTGAGAAACCCGAACTACATGAGCTCTCACCGGAATCGAACTCGGGTCTCTCACGCCAAAGGCACGTACGCTAACCACTTAGCCACGAAGAAGCTCGGAGCTCATATTAGAAAAGAAGAAAGCACATTATGGGAATTTCAGTGCAGACAACTAAGTACAACGACTGTTAAAAGAATATTTTTCCATCTTGAATATATTGTAATAATGGTCAATCTTATTCAATAATGTCATTTTTTAAAAAAATAGCATTCTCTTTTCTGTAACTTACTACAGTATACAAGTTAAATTTCACACAGTGTTCAAAAGAGGGGAAGGGATTACAACGTACGATGGGCTTCGTTCGCTTCCTATCCGATGGACAAAACCTTTCTTGTAAAATTCAGCGTTTCAGAGAACCTGTGTGGTTGACTGATAGCTACACATAAATTGACAGAATTTTAGTACTGTCTGCCTGAGGCAAAGTCTTAATTTTAGTACTGAAGCTGCCTGAGGCAAAAAAGCAAGCCCACCGCACGCGTGGTGGCTTCTGTGCCTCGTAACATTGTGCTTAAAACAAAAACAGACAAGGTCAGTTGTCAGTGCTTAGTTCTTTGTAAAGCAAACTGATAAGGCTTTTTTTCTTTTATACAAATCATATTGTTGTTTGAAGCCTCTTTATTCCTTACAAAAACAATATAACCAGATTGACGGGAACCCACAGCAATTGTAATAAAAGTTAAAAAATATCTGTATCATTCAGATACTTTATTATTATTATTATTATTATTATTATTACAATATTTTTCGTTAGTCCTCACAGCAATTAATACTTAGCAGCAGGGGTTAAAGTGCGTGGGAACGCGGGGGACCCTATCCCCACCTCCAAAAAACTGTGTACGGCGTCCTCCCACTACCTAAGCAATTACAATGGGCAAAGATAGGCATGGGGGACGGCGTGACGTCATGCCGCTACCTACCGTACCCTTACCTTTTCAGATGATTCCATCCCATCTAGCCTAATCCCACCTCGCCTAACGATTTATCAGCCACTTATATCTCCAAAATAAGAATGTCTAAAATTTTAGGGGAAATGGGAATTCTCATCTTACTTAATCTCATCTCGCCTAAAATGGCGGTAGGATGCAATGAGGGAATTTCTGTACTGAAGAGGGAATTCCTCTAATAGAATTTTAACAAGATATTTCAATCAATATTGGCAATCTCTGTCAAACAATATAAATATATAATAAGTGCTATAGAAGAAGAAAGCATAGGGGGAAGGCGATTTAGTGAATTTAGTTCACTTTTGGTTTGTTTTGGGAATACTGGAAATTGATTGGCAAAGAAAAGCTAATCAGAAAAAGGATAGAAATATAGAGGGTGTTTCAAAACAACACTTACAACGTTTGAGAGCTCATTCCTGACACCATGATAAGACAACCTGGGCACACAGTGCTTCCTTTTGGCGCTATGACCAGCCAAAAACCAGTCGGAAAAATGCCCAAAACAGCCGTAACTCGGGAACAAAATGTCGGATCGAAGTCGGGGGAAAGGAAATATATATTATTTTTAGCCATGGCTTCCATTAATGCACAACCCGATATGGTACAGAGGCAGCACAAAGGTCACCTCAAATAAATTGAAGAATTATGGGGATATTTTATGAAACGTTGACCGAGGCAAGTTAACTGCAATTAAATATGATATTTCAACTAACAGGAATCTTAGAACACGGTCAAAGTTACAAGAACATCATTAAGATTATAAAAAAGCTAAGATGGACACATTTGATTGATCTACTTTGTCTCAGTATAGAATTGGCCATCGAGGAAGAACTGAAATTATTTGAAGTCCATAAAGTTTAAATGTTATGCCTTATAGGCTAATGAAGATAGAGAGATCACGCATGGCTATGGGGTAGCGTCTGCGACTTTCGCATAGGAGACCCGGCTCCGATTCGCGGCGGGAGCGCAAGTAGTTCGTATCTCACGTTAATCCGTAGCTCGATATCTCATGTAATTTTGCTACCGAAGGGATGCTAAACTGAAATCCGATCCAATAATAAAGAGAGGTAATAGATGGAAGCTAATTTTTGGTAAATAATTTGTGAAAGAGAATGTAGGAGAAAACAGGATAATTCCGAGAAATCTCACGGGTACGATGGTATCCACTACAAATTTTATAGTCTGAGATCGAACGAGGTCCATCCCACACCAGAAGTAAGCGCTCTGTGACTAAGTCACCCTCCCCCTACTTTGGAGGAAACACTATGATTCTGACAGATGTATCGATATACTAAACAATGTGTGTGATAAACCAACATACAAGAAGTACAAACGGTCAGAATGTGGGATTCGTGGAGTTTCCTTTGTGCGAAAATGGTAAGTACGTTTTTCTATGTCAGTTATTCTTAACTGGATACCCGCGTCTCTTAGGGATTGGGGGAAGACAAGGTGACTCAGTGGTAAACACTTGCCTCTGGTACGTGGGGCCTCTGGTTCGATCCTCAGCCAAAAAATTTTGTGATGTACATTATCGTATCGTGTGTGGGTTTTCTTGGGACACTTAAATTTCCTTCCACATTCTCATTCCATCATATCTTCCATCAACATTCACTTGCCTTAATCATTGTCTCCCTTAGCCTAAATAGCATAATCGTGGTTCGTTAAAATGAAATACTTCATTTCATTTTACAGGGGTTGCTTACAGTTTGTAGGTTGGTTACCGTTAATATAATTTTTAATAGGTTGTATTATTGATACTAGTATTTGTAAGAAAGAAGGAGTCTATAAGGCTCATAATTTTCGAAAGGCTAAGAACTACAATTGTACGTTGATTGTAAGAAATGCTAAAGGTACGAACTAAATTTGATTTGTGAGTCTTTTAGCATTATTAGTCGTATTATGGACAAAAAATAACTCACATATCTACAAACCAAGAATACTAACAGTGAAATTTGATATTCGATAGTGAAATATAATAATATACAATTTGGATATCAAATTTCGAGGTTAGTTTTCTTGGCTTTGGACATGTTCAACTTACATGTGTTTTCGTGATAGTCCATACTTTCAACATACGAGTATCAGTCTCCTAGATTTTCGTAAATAACTATGAAGATTATCCTAAATCTAACAAATGAGTACAGATAACGATCACTAAAGTTCATAATTGACTTTTGAGAGCATGCTAGCCCTAATTGATATATCACGTCACTACTTTCCATTTCCAAAATTATCACAGATTTCAAAATGACGGATTTCAAGGTGCCGCCAGAGGTTCGTGATCTACTCTGCCCATTCTTCTTCTGTCAATATGTGAAACTATCACCGTTTGCATTGTCTATCTCTCACTATTTTCATGATTCAGCAGTTTATTTGATGTATTTCAATAACATAGCATAGCTTTCCTACCCATCAATTTTGACCCCCTCCGTTTCTTATGACGTTCAGCCATTATAATTTCCATATCCTCTATCAGTCGCACTACGTCTCATCCCGCCACTTGATTCATCCATTTGGACCCCTTACTTGTCAGACAATTCTTATTGATGGAGAAACAAGGAAAATAGTTCTACAATGACTGACAAGTAACACTTCCCAAGTGTAACACTCCGATTTTGATAAAATTTGGTAGGTCGATACTACAAATAAAATAAACGAATACGTGTATATGTATTTTTTGCGGTAAAGCTGTTTTAGGGAGCAAAAACCCAGACCCAAAATTTTGAAAGTTGACGCCCGAAAGGTAATAACAAGTGGACCGAAGTGAAATTGTGCACAGATATTGTAGACATAAAATGAGGGAATAAGGGTTTCGTATTTTCCTGGAAAAAACGGTTAGTTGGGCCACGGACCCCTCCAAATCTTTGATCACGAAATATCAAAAGTGCTAATAATAGTATACCAGAAGTGCCTAAAGAACATGAAGAAGTGCAACGAAATTTTGTGTAGTGAAAATATGCAAAAAATCTAATGCGTTTTCTATTTTCTGTGGAAAAACAGTAAAGGGGAAAAGGCCCCCACCCAAAATTTTGAAAATTAACGTTCAAAAGGCAAAAACAAGTCAACCGAAGTGAATGCAATTGTGCACAAATATTGTAGAGGTAAGATGAACGAATACGTGTTTCGTATTTTCCTGCAAAGAAAAAACTTTTGGGTGGACCGAGGCGTCTGGTGGTGGAAGAAGTGGACAGAAGCGAAAGGAATTGAGTGTAGATATTGGATATGTAAAATAAGACCTTCCGTGTTTCACAAGTGTATCCATTCGACTTTTCAAATTTGGAAGATCAACAGTAAGCACAAACAGTATATGTACTATTTTATAATATTTCAGGAGGCAGCTTTAACGCTTACAATGTTTTCGTGATCAAATGTTTGGAGGGCTCCGTCCCCACCCAACCGTATTTTTCCAGGAAAATACGAAATCCATATTCCCTTATTTTGTGTGTAAAATATCTGTGCACAATTTCATTCCCTTCGGTTCACTTCTTGTCTTTCGGGCGTAATCTTTCAAAATTTTGGGTGATAGCTTTTGCCCTCTAAAACCGTTTTACACAGAAAATAAAAACCCGCATTCATTTATTTTTTGCGTATTGTCAGTACGTAAAGTTTCGCAGCTATTCTCCATGTTCTTTACACACATTTGACCTAGTGTCACTAATACTTTTCATATTTTGTGATCAAAGGTTTGGAGAGGTCCGTGCACCACCCAATCGTTTTTTCCATGAAAATACGAAACCCGTACCCTCATTTTACGTCTGCGATATCTGTTCACAATTCCATTCAGTTCGGTTAACTTCTATTTGCCTTTCAGCCGTCAACTATCAAAATTTTCGGTGCAAACTTTTGCCCCCTAAAACCGTTTTCCCGCAGAAAATTAAAAACTCGTATTCGTCTATTTTTGGCGTATTGTCCATACACAAACTTTCGCTGTAATTCGTCATGTCCTTTTTCACATCTGACATACTGATACTAGCACTTTTGATATTTCTTGTGCAAATGTTTGGAGGGTTCCGTGCCCCACCCAACCGTTTCTTCCAGGAAAATAGGAAACCCGTATTCTTTAATTAGATATCTGCAATATCTTTTCGCAATTTCATTCACTTCGGGCTACTTTTCTTGCCTTTCGGGGGTAAAATTTCAACATTTTGGGGGGGAGCTTTTGCCCACTAAAATGTTTTTTTTTCCTCTGAATATAAAAACCCGTATTCATTTATTTTTGCATGTTGTCCATACAAAAGTTTCGTTGTAATTCTTCATGTCCTCTACACACATATGACACTGTTACTATCACTTTTGATATTTCCTGGTCAAAGGTTTGGAGGGGTCCGTGCACCACCTAACCGTCTTTTCCAGGTAAATACGAAACCCGCATAAGCACATTTTATGTCTACAATATGTGCAAAATTTCATTCACTTTGGTTCACTTCTTATCTTTCGGGCATAAATTTTCAAAAGTTTGGGGTGGGTACTTTTGCCTCCTGAAACAGCTTTTCCGTAGAAAGTTAAAAAACAATATTCCTTTGTTTTTTGCGTATGGTCCATACACGAAGTTATGTTGCAATTCTTGATGTCGTTACACACATCTGACATACTGTTACTAGAACTTTTGATATTTCGGGATCAAATGTTTGGGGGGTCCGTGCCCCACCTAACCGTCTTTTTCAGGTAAATACAAAACCCGTATACTCACATTTTATGTCTACAATATGTGCAAAATTTCATTCACTTTGGTTCACTTCTTATCTTTCGGGCATAAATTGTCAAAAGTTTGGGGTGGGTACTTTTGCCTCCTGAAACAGCTTTTCCGTAGAAAGTTAAAAAACAATATTCCTTTGTTTTTTGCGTATGGTCCATACACGAAGTTATGTTGCAATTCTTGATGTCGTTACACACATCTGACATACTATTACTAGAACTTTTGATATTTCGTGATCAAATATTTGGGGGCTCCGTGCCCCACCTAACCGCCTTTTTCAGGTAAATACGAAACCCGTATACTCACATTTTATGCCTACAATATCTGTGCAAAATTTCATTAATTTTGATTCACTTCTTCTTATCTTTCGGGCGTCAACTTTCAAAAGCTTGGGGTGGGGTCTGTTACCCCTGAAAGAATTTTTCCGCAGAAAATTAAAAAAAACGTATTCCCTTTTTCGCGTATTGTCTATACGTAAAGTTTCGTTGCAATTTTTCATGTTCTTTACGCACATTTGACATAGTGTTACTAGCACTTCTCATATTTCGTGATCAAAGGTTTGGAAGGGTCCGTGCCCCATACAATATTTTTATCAGGAAAATACGAAACCCGTATCCTCATTTTACGTCTGCTATTTCTGTTCACAATTTAATTCACTTCGGTACACATCTTCTTGATTTTCGTGCGTCAGCTTTAAAAATTTTGCGTGGGGACTTTCGCCCCGTAAAATCTTTCTTCCACAGAACATAAAAACTCGTATTCGTTTATTTTTTGCGTATTGTCCATACAGAAAGCTACGTTGCAATTCTTCATTTCGTTTCACACATCTGACATACTTTTACCATAACGTTTGATATTTCGTGATCAAATGATTGGAGGGGTCCGTGCCCCACCTAACCGTCTTTTTCAGGTAAATACGAAACCCGTATACCAATATTTTATGTCTACAATATGTGTGCAAAATTTCTTTCACTTCGGTTCACTAATTATTATCTTTCAGGCGTCAAATTTCAAAAGTTTGGGGTGGGTACTTTTGCCTCCTGAATCCGCTTTTCCGTACAAAGTAAGAAAACAATATTCCTTTGTTTTTTGCGTATAATCCATACACGAAGTTGTGTTGCAGTTCTTGATGTCGTTACACACATCTGACATACTGTTACTAGAACTTTTGATATTTCGTGATCAAAGGTTTGGAGGGGTCCGTACCCCACACAACCTTTTTTTTCAGGAAAATACCAAGCCAGTATCCTCATTTTACGTCTGCAATCTGTTCAGAATTTCATTCACTTAGGTTCACTTCTTCTTGCCTTTCGTGCGTCAGCTTTCAAAACGTTGCGTGGGTACGTTTGACCCCTAAAAACATTTTTCCACAGAAAATAAAAAAACAATATTCCTTTGTTTTCTTGCGTATGGTCCATACACGAAGTTATGTTGCAATTCTTGATGTCGTTACACACGTCTGACATACTGTTACTAGAACTTTGGATATTTCGTGATCAAATGTTTGGGGGGTCCGTGCCCCATCTAACCGTCTTTTCCAGGTAAATACGAAACCCGTATACTCACATTTTATGCCTACAATATCTGTGCAAAATTTCGTTCATTTTGATTCACCTCTTCCTATCTTTCGAGCCTAAGCTTTCAAAAGTTTGGGGGGGTTCTTTTGCCCCTGAAACCGTTTTTGCACAGAACATAAAAACCTGTATTCGTTTATTTCTTGCGTATTGTCCATACACAAAGTTCCGTTACAATTCTTCATGCACTTTACACACATTTGACATACAGTTACTATCACTTTTGATATTTCATGATCAAATGATTGGAGGGGCCGTGGCCCACCTAACCGTCTTTTCCAGGTAAATACGAAACCCGTATATCCACATTTTATGTCTACAATATGTGTTCAAAATTTCATTCACTTCGGTTCACTTCTTATCTTTCGGGCGTTAACTTTCAAAAGTTTGGGGTAGGTTCTTTAGCCCCCTGAAACCGTTTTTCCGCAGAAAATCAAAAACCGTATTCCTTTGTTTTTTGCGTATTGTCTATACCTAAAGTTTCGTTGCAATTCTTCATGTCCTTTACACACATTTGACATAGCATTACTAGCACTTTTCGTATTTCGTGATCAAAGGTTTGGAGGGGGCCATGCCCCACCCAACATTGTTTTTCAAAAAAATTCGATACCCGTATCCTCATTTTACGTCTGCAATCTCTGTTCACAATTTCTTTCACTTCGATTTACTTCTTCTTACCTTTCGGACGTCAGCTTTAAAAATTTTGCGTGGGGACTTTTACCCCCTAAAATCGTTTTTCCACAGAACATACAAGCCCATATTCCTTTATATTTGACCTATTGTCCATACACAAAGTTTCGTTACAATTCTTCATGCCTTTTACACACATTTGACATAGTGTTACTAGCACTTTTCATATTTCGTGATCAAAGGTTTGGAGGGGCACGTGCACCACCCAACTTTTTTTTTTGAAAAATACGAAACCCGTATTCTCATTTTACGTATGCAATATCTGTGCACAATTCATTCACATGCACTTCGGTTCAGTTGTTGTTGCCTTTCCGTCGTCAACTTTCAAAATATTTGGTGAGGCTTTTACACTAAACCTTCACATTATGTAACTATTTTCTTTTTTATGAGATTATTTTTTGTTGCGGGGGGAGGAGATAAATGCTTTCCTGTGATATGTGTTTCTTGCCACTCATCTTGTTTGAACTGCTTAAGTAAGATCATGTTGTAACATTTGATGTCATCCAACTCCGCCACGATAATAAAATTGTCATTTTTAATAATTCGTTTTATTCTGTTATTTGAAGTTTGCCACACTGATATATTTGTTACAAAATTGAGGTTTGGTTCAACGCCTTTCGAATTCGCAACCAACCCAATCGCCGAGCTTTTTGGGTTGCCTGCTATTGCAGGAAAAGGAGAATCGCAGGTGGTAATGCACTTTTGCAGTCGTGTATACATCGTTTGTTCACGATTTCTCACATATAATTGTCTTGGTTCACGATTTGTAAAAAATTTATACGGTAAACAAAATGGGAGGTGCCAACTTCACGTACCTGAAAATTATTGGAAATCGAAAATAAACAATGCAGATCGTGTGTTCACAGTTTGTTGACTATTGTGAACATAAAAGTTTCGTTTGTACATCATTTATAAACAATTTATACGAAAAACAAAATGGGCGGTGAAAACTTCTACCTGAAAATTATTGGAAATCGAAATAAACCCTGCAAATCGTTTGACCATCGCTTCTTCACGATTGTTCACATAAAACTTTCGTTTCTGCACGATTTATAAACAATTCATACGAAAAACAAAATGGGCGGTGCCAAATTCACGCAGCAGCACCCATTTTTAGAAATCGAAAATAAACCATGCAGATCCTTTGTTCATAATTTGTTCACGATCGTTCACATAAAATTTTCGTTTGTTCACGATTTAAAAATAATTTATACGTAGAACGAAATGGGCGGTGGAACTTCACATACCTGAAAATTATTGGGAATCGGAAATAAACCGTGTAGATCTTTTGTTGAAGATTGTTCACATCAAATTTTCGTTAGTTCATAATTTATAAACAATTTCTACGAAAAACAAAATGGGCGGTGCCAGCTTCATGTACCTGGAAATTTTGGAAATCGAAAATAAACAATGAGATCGTTTGTTCATAGTTTGTTGACGATTGTGAACATAAAAGTTTCGTTTGTTCAACATTTATAAACAATTTATACGAAAAACAAAATAGGCGGTGCAAACTTCATGTATTATCTGTCAGGAAAGTAAATGTACATCTGTTTTTTGAGCCTGGCATTCCTGTGCTCCAGCCATGTAGAGTATGAGAATTGAATCAATCAAATGTTTAGTTAGGGGCACGAAGAGAAGTCCAATCTGAATAAGACGTTGCAGACGGGCACAAACTATGAGTACGAATGGTGCATGGTGTAAATAAATTACGACACCAAAAGAGAAATTCAGAAACAGCTGGTAAACGGAGAAAAAAGAGTAAAAATTGTCGAATTGGGAACATAAAATATAAATACAAACAAATATGCCAACAACTAAACACTGTTGTAGTGGCAAAGACGCTAGATTAAAAATGCAAAGAACGTAAGTTCGAATCCGCACCAAGTAGGATGATTTTTAATAATGCGTACTGCACGTGAGAGGTGGTAAAAGATAGCGTACTACCCGTTTGAGAAGTTACGTAAAAACGAGGTAAAAATTCCAGTTACATTTATTAGAGAAGTGAAACAATGAAAACGAGGAAGCAGGTATGTATCAGAGGACGGTGATTGGAAAAACGAAATTTTCCCGAATTTCACACATGTGAGTCTCTAAAATAGGCAAACTTCTTCAGAAATATGCTTATTGCAGAGACCATCATACTCCACCGATTACGCTAGCCAAAGTTTGTTTAACAAATGGTGTAGTGTTTTTTCATTATTCACGATTGCTTTGAAGAAAAACTTGAAAAGGATATGAATCTATATTGATTAGCTGTATTACTCAGAAGTGCAGCACTTCACCCCTACATTATCTTCTCATGCAACATCATAAGCTAAATATAGCTAAGTTCAGTCTTGATGTTTGGAACGAACCGGTAATGTTCTTCCTGTAATGATATTTCCACCAAAATTGCATGCCGAAGTTAATTTATTCGATGACCTGGAGACAATTTAGTGCCCATTAATAAACTAAATAACATACAATCGAGTAAAATTACAGAAATGATATCGTATTATACAGTAATTTCGCCGTGCAAGTTCAGAAGTATAATAATAATAATAATAATAATAATAATAATAATAATAATAATAATAATAATAATAATAATAATAATCCTTCGGTCCTGCGCGGAGAGTATGAGATGAAAAAAAGAAGTTCTTAAAAGAAAATTTTCTTACGGCCGGGTTTGAACCCACGCCAAAAGCGAAATTCTTCAATAGCCCATACACTAGAACACTCGGCTACAAACGGCGAAAAGATCAAACATTTCCTTTCTGCTATAGTCTATGTATGCTGCATGACGAGAAACAGATAACACCAACCAATCAGAACCGTGTGTTTAGTTTCTACTTCTGGAGTATTACTTCTCCGAACGAGTCGTGCACTTGAGAGGTAATAAAAGAGATCATATTACTCGTTTAATATGTTAAGTGAAAATGACCTAAAAATTCCATTGACACTTATTAGAGAAGTCAAATAAGGAAAACGAGGAAGCAGGTAATGTAATCAGAGGTATGTATCAGAGCACAGTGATCGGAAAAACGAAACTTTCCCGATTTTGCACATGTGAGAGTCTACAATAGGAAAATCTTTTAATAAATGTCCCTATTGCAGAGACCATCAAGTCAGAAATGCCGCAAATTTCTATGCACTTTTGCCGAACATGACCCTCTGAGAAGAAAACCATTCAATCATTCTTAGATCGAAAGTTTCGCTTTCTCTTTCTCTCTCTCTGTATATATATATATATATATATCGTGAGCGCAACAACTGTCGTAACTTTCAGCGGATGGAGATTAAACTTGGCACAAATATTAATTGCTGTAATATCTTGGATGAATGCGTTAACCATAATAATCAGATGTAAATGTTCAAAATGGCGGCAGTTCAAACTTTTAAAATGTTCCAAGGAACCAAATTTGGCCCATAAATGGATATTCACAATGTTTGAGTGATTTTTCCTTTTTTATTGAAATATTGGTGTGGAGGGATTTATTTGCTTTTATTGAAGTATTGGATCCGATTAGACACTTAAAGAAGGTTCACGTCCTTTCGCTACGGCCAGGCTCAGGTTTTGGGAAGGGAATATTTTCCTATCGGAACAATACGGTTGTTAGTGATGATGTGAAGTTACACACTGATAGTGAAGTAACTTGTGAAACGTTTTATTTGAAAGAATAGTATAATAAATATGCTTTCCACTAACACAGAAAACTGTAAATCAAGTATTTGATGTTCAAGAGCGTAAATGGCGAGGAATAATGGCGAGGAATTTCTTTTTTAGTAACACATTACATTGGAAATAGTGATAAGCAACATTAGTGATAAGTAAAATAACAATAATAATCACTAAAAGGTGTTGTTTATGGCAACTCCGTATCTTCCTTAATTCTTTATCAAACGTAATGATTGAAACGCAATATCTCCGTTACAGGAAAAATATTAATAATTTATATCTAGAGAACGGGAGGTGGTAGAAGAATGGGAGCATCGTTGGACACTATGGACTCATAAGGCCCATCGAAAAAAATATGTCGAGGCGCTAGCCCCCCACAACTTGATTAAAAAGTAAACAAATGAAAATAAGCGATTTCAATCCAAATAATAATGAAGAGCGTCCTTCGGGGCATCGTCATGTGGAGTCATGCGGAAACAGTAGTGCCCTCCACAGACAAAATGTCAATAATTGATATCGAGAGCAGGAAGTGATAGAGGGATGGAACCAACGTTGGGCACTGTGGACCCATAAGGCGCATGAAAAAATATGAGGGGTACGCCAGCCCCCTTACTTATTTTCACATAATAGTATTAAATTACATTGTGCGAAATTTACGCATGGGTCAGCTGGTAATAGTTATTATTATTATTATTATTATTATTATTATTATTATTATTATTATTATTATTTATCAACAGCGTCTTTCACTACCTGCGCTGGTTTGACATGGAATCAAAGAGGAGATCCATCATTCGTAGAACGAATAAGAATAGGCCGTTTTCTTTTTTAAAATGCATAGGAGGACAGAAACTATGAAAAGAGTGACTACCTGTAACAAAAATAAACAATATTTTCTCTTAACTGGCTAAAAAACCCAAGATAGATTCGAACTCGGGTGGTCGGCCCGAGAAGCCAGTGCTTTGTTCATTCACCCACTGTATTGTTAGGGATTACTATGTATTAACAGTTATCATTTCCGTGGGTTGAATATTGTGATCACGTGTTCCTTCTTTGCTGGAAGTCGACAAATGGCTTACATGTAGTAGTTAAATCTACATGCTATATGTAATACATGAGATATTTAGACCTACATGCTCTCCATATAATCTAATAAGAGGTTCATGCTGGAAATAAGGAACGGAATATTAGTTGGACGAACCGGAAATTATTGGCATCAGAAAAAATATTTATCTACGAGGCATGCGCAGTAATATAATTCAGAATAGTTACTGTTTAGTTCAGTAAACGAAGAAAGGGGTATAGAAAGCAAATATGTCGCGTCAGCGAGATCGACCAGAGTTGACAGAGGCGGAAGCAGATGTGGAGTAATACAACAACTTTGGTTAAATTGATAATTAGTTCTGTATCCTGTAGTAGATCGTATCCCAACTTTACGGAAGAGCAGAGAAAGACTTACTAATCCTATCATATAGAAAGCTTTACTAACCCGATCATATAGACACAAATGGATGTAACTGTGAATACTACAACTTGTATTTAACGAGTTGAGAGAGGAATTTCTAATCTCGTTTCTAAAACAAACAAAATAACATGAGAATTAACATTTTACATTCGAGACGGGACAAGGCTAACTCAAAATGTTCGTCTCGCTTTGGAGATGAGAATCAAGACGAGGCGAAAAGTATCGTAAACATTCCCGTCTTGTCTCGATTCTCGAAATAGTGTATGAACATTCTTTAAGTAACAATTGCTCTGTAGACTGAATTTCATAGGTTATTTCGTTACATTGCATTTCAGAGCTCATTGAATTGTGGTCTGTAACGTGGGTTCCTATCACCACGGCATGGCGCGTCCTCAGGTTGCGGATCGAGGAGAAGGACTCTAGATATAGAGGTTAGCTGCGAATATACTGAATAAGCAGTCGCGAACAGACGACTAGGAGTGGTCCTCCAGCTTGGGAGTTTGGGTAAGGCTAACAACCTCACCCTGTAAAAAAAAAGGCACTTGTTCAGAAATATTCGCAAAAGCCTCGGACAAGGACTGATAACTTGGCACTACCTCAGCAAAAGAAAATGGACATAAGATTTGGAACATGGAATATTAGGAGTCTTTATAGGGCAGGCGCGTTAAAATCCGTAACGAGTGAGTTAGAAAAATACAGGATGGACCTAGTAGGAGTTCAGGAAGTTAGGTGGGATGAAATGGATCTTTGAATTCCGAAAATTTTACGTTCTTTTACGGGGAAGGAAATAAAAATCACCAGTTAGGAACAGGGTTTTTCGTTCACAAACAATTACCAGCCATTAAACGGGTTGAATTTGTTTTCTTTTATAACTCTTAAGGGACGGTGGTGTGATATTATTGTTTTAAATGTACATGCCCCAACTGAAGATAAGGATGACGATACAAAGAACAGTTTTTACGAAGAACTGGAACGGATATTTGACCAACTCCCGGGATACCATGTGAAAATTCTATTAGGTGATTTCAATGCGAAAGTAGGACGAGAGGGTATTTTCAAACCGATTATAGGGAACGAAAGTCTGCATAAGGAAAGTAATGACAATGGTGTTAGACTCGTGAACTTTGCAACATCCAAAAACCTAATCGTGAAGAGTACAAAATTCCCACATCGCGACGTTCATAAATACACTTGGACATCACCAGACGGAAAAACACATAATCAAATTGATCACGTCTTAGTAGATAGAAGAAGGCAATCTAGCATAATTGATGTCCGGTCGTTTAGAGGGGCTGATTGTGACACTGATCACTACCTGGTAGCAGCGATAATACGAGAGAGATTATCGTTGAATAAAGGTAATATTCTATGTCCGAAAACTGAGAGATTTAATTTAAAGATATTAAAAGAGAGCCATGTAAGAGAGGAATACCAGATTTAAGTTTCGAATAGATTCTCGGTTTTAGAAGATTCGGAGTGCACTGGTGTTGAGGACACTTGGATTAAAATTAGAGATAGCATTAAAATTTCAGGAAAAGAAAAATTGAGACACGCGGAAATACGTAGGAACAAACCATGGTTCGACCAGGAATTGAAAACAGGCAAAATTACGTTGGCTACAAAATCCCAATGAAATAACTACACAAAATTTCGCAGATATCAGGCGGGAAACTTCCAAAACTTTTAAATCAAAGAAACGCGATTTTTTGAAAGCTAAAATTAAGGAACTTGAAAATAATAGTAAAAATAAAAACATCCGGGACATGTATAAGGGAATCAACGAATTTAAGGAAGGCAATCAACCTCGTGCTTATATATTAAAGAAATCTGACGGTACAGTTCTCACTGATACGGATAGCATCTTAAATAGATGGAAAGATTTCTTTGACGATTTGCTGAACACGCAGCCAAAAACTAGTGTGCGTGGAGAAGGAGAGATACACACCGCAGAACTGTATATTCCAGAACCCAACCGAATAGTAGTAGAAACCGCTATAAAGAAATTAAAGAAACACAAATCTCCGGGTGTAGATGAAATTCCGGTTGAGTTAATTGTAGCAGGTGGCGAAAAATTGTGGAACAAGATACACAAACTCATTCTCCTTATCTGGAACAAGGAAGAATTGCCACAAGAGTGGAAAGAGTCAATCATTGTTCCAATTCATAAGAAAGGCGACAAAACTGACTGTAATAACTATCGAGGCATTTCTCTTCTGTCAACATCCTATAAAATTCTTTCAAATATTCTTTTAGCAAGATTGACCCCTACGCAGATGAAATTATTGGAGATTATCAATGCGGATTTAGACGAAATCGATCAACTATCGATCAAATATTTACCATTCACCAAATACTCGAAAAAAAGTGGTAATACAATACCCCGGTACATCAACTATTTATTGATTCTAGAAAGGCGTACGACTCGGTTAGGAGAGACACATTATTCATCGTTCTTACAGAACTTGGAATACCGAGAAAGCTAATTAGATTAATTAAGATATGTTTAAATGAATCCCAAAGTAAAGTCCGGGTAGGAAAATTTTTGTCCAGGAGCTTTCACGTCGAAAATGGCCTGAAACAAGGAGATGCGTTGTCACCATTATTATTTAACTTTATTCTGGAATACGCTATAAGGAAAATCAAAGATAGCAATCAGGGCCTAGAGTTGAACGGTATTCACCAGGTTATGGCATACGCTGATGATGTAAATTTAATAGGGGATGATAGAAGAACAATAGAAAGAAATGCAGAGATCTTATTAAACGCTTGCAGGGACATGGGTTTAGAGGTAAATGCAGAGAAAACTAAATACATGGAAGTGCGTCGGGACCGTAATACGGCAAATTGTGGAGGCGTTAAAATATTAAATAATACTTTTGATAAAGTGGATACTTTCAAATACCTAGGATCAATATTAACAGACGAAAATCATATACAAGAAGAAATTAAATGTCGACTAAAAGCAGGGAATTCGTGTTACTATTCACTCAAAATCTCTTGTCGTCGCGAATTTTTTCGAGAAATTTGAAGCTTAAAATATACAAAACGATAATCATGCCTGTTGCTCTGTATGGTTGCGAAACATGCTCGCTTACCCTAAGGGAAGAACATAGACTGAACGTATTTGAGAACAAGATCCCTAGACGAATATTCGGACCCAAGAGGAACGGGAATGGGGAATGGCGGAAACTTCAAACGAGGAACCTCGGTTTACGGTTTACCCAACATTGTTAGGAGGCTTAGGTGGGCAGGTCATGTAGCCAGAATGGAAGAAAGTAGAAACGCTTTCAAAGTCTTGACTGGAAGACCAATCGGAAAACGACCATTAGGAAGACCTAGGCGCAGATGGGAGGACAATATTAAGATGGATCTCGCAGAGATAGGAATACAAAGTAGAAACTGGATCCAATTGGCTAAGGATAGAAGTCAGTGGCGAGCTTTTGTGAACGCAGCATTGAACCTCCGGGTTCCATAGGCCATAGAGTTAGTTAGTTAGTTTTAGTAGGTATTTTTGTAGCAAAGCTGTTATATTTATCTCTGCATATCCTAAAAATTAGTTTATTATATGCCTTACTGTTGAGTGATATTCAGTTATTTGTATTACTTATTATTTTCCTTAAAACATAGAGTATAATACTTTCTACATGAAACTTCAGTGGAACGCTCTAGTTTAAAATTTTGGTAGTTGCAGAGGTGTGTCTTGAAGGTACGGAACCCTTTCCCCGAAATCTCTACTTTTAAGGAAGTTTTGCCAAATTTTAGCGCAAGTTTAAAACTTTTAATGCCATTATTATTATTATTATTATTATTATTATTATTATTATTATTATTATTATTATTATTATTATTATATCAACACCGTGTATAATCTTTAAAAGATATGCGGTTTGTATCTGATTAGTAAAAGCTAATTGACTGTCGATCTCGGTCGTCGAAAAGTCTTCAGGAGGCAAGGACATCGGTCACGTTCTAGGTTGGGGTTCCGAAAAGGCAAGTATTCGGGCTCGAGTCAAAAATTTTAAAAGTTATAGGCTTCAGCCAAACATGTTCGAAACAGCTGGGACGGGTTTAGATTTCTCAACGGCTCGAGCGGCTCGGCCTACAGCTCATTCACTACCGAACCGAACTAAGTGAACCGAGCCAACAGCTCACCCAACCGAGCCGATTTGAGCCATCGGCTTAGTTGAGCTGAGTCGAACCGTGCCGATGGACTAGTTTCAACTTAGCTGTCTCGAACCGGTTCACATGACCCATCCCAACCGAGACAGCTCGAGCCATCGGCTCAATTGAGCCGAGTCGATGGCTCGTTCCAACTGAACCGGCCCAGGTCATCGGCTCAATTGGGCCGAGCCGACGGCTCATCCCAACCCAGCCGACTCGAGCTGTTCGCTCAGTTGATACGAGCCGAATCGGTTGATATCACTACCCGGGTTGGTCTTCTGCTTGGGCTCAAGAATTCGACCGTGCAGGTCTGTGCCTTGATTTTAAGAACTACAGTATATACTTATATTGATGATTACGACATTTGAGGCTGCCTCTTAATAATAAAAAAAAAAACTCTTGTCCTCTCGTTATCTAGACGAGACGAGATACACTAAAATTGCCCCACGAGATGCACTAAAATTGGGAGACGAGATGCACCCCTGTCGTGAGCAACACTAAAAGTATTCCACATTACTGCTTACATTTCTCATGGCTTTCGCTTTCCAGTCTAATCAGGTCATTATTTCAAAACGAGTTAAAACGAGCTGAACGAGCGAGCGAGCCATTTTCAAACTCGACTTCGAAAACAGCGACTAGGCTCGGAACTCAACTCAAGAAAATTACCTTCGACTCGACTCGAATTGAACTCTCGAGGACTTTCTCCGTTTACCTGCTGTTTGTAGATTTCTCTTTCGGTGTCGATCTTTATTTACACCATGCACTATTCTTATTCCCAGCTTGTGACCCGTTACATGTCTTATTCAGTTTAGGCTTTTCTCCTTACCTTAACTACACATGTGATTGATTTAATTCTCACTTTCCGCGCAGGAGCGATAAAAATTATTATTATTATTATTATTATTATTATTATTATTATTATTATTATTATTATTATACTATTGAACTTGCACGGTGAAATTACTGTATAATATGATATCATTTCTGTAATTTTACTCCATTGTATGTTATTTAGTTTATTATTGGGCACTAAATTGTCTCCACATCATCGAATAAATTTACTTCGGCATGCATTTTGGTGGAAATATCATTACAGGAATATTACTGGTTAGTTCCAAACATCAGGGCTGAACTTAGCAATATTTAGCTTATGATATTGCATGAGAAGATAATGTAGGGGTGAAGTGTTGGAGTTGTGAGCAATACAGCTAACCAATATAGCTTCAAATCCTTTTCAAGTTATTTTATTTTCAAAGCAATCGTGAAGAATCAGAGTGACTTCTCATACTAAATGAGGAATCCTTAAGAGAGTGGACGCAAACACTTGTATCATGATAGAGACGATTTACGCATGTTAATTGGGAAAGGGCAAGGAAATTACTAGGACATTCGAAACACTTCGTTCATCTGCAGTATGCACTTTTTAATTTATCGTTCTAAGGAAAAAAAACTCCCCCATTTGTTATTGTTAAACTAACTTTTGCTAGTGCAATCGGTGGAACATGATGGTCTCTGTAATAGGCACATTTCTGAAGAAGTTTGCCAATTGTAGAGACTCACATGTGTGAAATTCGGAAAAATTCCGTTTTATCGATCACCGCCCTCTGATTCATACCCCTGATTAGATATACTTGCTCCCTCATTTTCATTGTATCACTTCTCTAATAAATGTCAGTGGAATTTATACCAAGTTTTCACTTAACATCTCAAACGGGTAATACGCTCTCATTTACCACCTCTCACGTGCTGTATGCATTATTAAAAAATCATTCTACTTGTAGTGGATTCGAACTTACGTCCTTTGTGTTTTCAATCTAGCGTCTTAGCCACTACAGTCCTGCGCTCTAATCATCTAGAATATGAGAATTAAATCAATACAGAGAAAGTGGAGAAAAAGAAAGAATAAATTGTCGAAGTGGGATCATAAAATATAAATGCGTACATATATTCCAACAACTAAACCTTTACCAAGCAACGATCTTCGTGTAGTGGTTAAGGCGCTAGATTACAAATCCAAAGGATGGCGGTTCGAATTGCTCCAAGGAGTATATTTTTTTAGTGTTTTAAAAGTAATGCATAGAGCACATAAGAGGTGGTGAAAGAGAGCGTATTATCCGTTTAATACGTTAAGTGAAAAAGAGTTAAAAATTTCGGTGAAATTTATTGTTGAAGTGAAACAATGAAAACGAGGAAGCAGGTATACTTAATCTGGGGTATGTATGAGAGAGTGGTAGTCTCAAAAACTGCAGATTTCCCCGAATTTCGCACATGTGAGTCTCTACGATATGCAAATTTCTTAAGAAATGTGCCTATTGCAGAGACCATCTTGCCAGAAATGCCGTACAATTTCTATGCAATTTTGCTCTTTTGTCTATCATCACCTTTGAAACGGAAAGAGAGAGAGAGAGAGAGAGAGAGAGAGAAAGAGAGAAATGTTCCCGGAACTGAGAGTGAGGTGCTTCCATTCAAATCAACGAGTTGACAAATAGACGCTTACATAATGAGAATGCGGAATACAAACAACTATAAATCATCAAAGTGATAATTGCAAGCATTATCATCTAAGGTTCCGTAACCGTGACGGTCAATGAAACATGATCCGATGTCGGACGTCGAGAAATAATTTGATAATGAAATGAAAACAGAACTTTATAAAGAAATTATTATGATGTACTAGACACATGATTGCCTGTTTTTTCTTCTCATGTTAAATTGTCTCATTTTAGCGATGCGAGACGAAGCCTGTGTCTCGTCTCGTGGCTATCCCAGTGTCATCTCGTGTTTCCCAAACGAAACAAATTGTTATCTCGTCTCCTTTCGTCTAATTTTCTTTCCTAAACCTCATAATAATAGAAGTAAAATTGGAAGCCATACGACTTTGAAATGTAACGAAGTTTACAAGTTAGAATCGATAATCGGACAAGAGAGGGCTATGGAATGGTTTCGAGACATTTAAAACGCGATGAGTCCAGACAAGGACATGTCACGTCTCGTCTCGTCTCGGATTTAACAAAGCCTATATTGTTTCGCCCATGCTGAATTGGAAACCTCTCACCAGAATTGAAGTGGGTCTTGTGTCAAGAGAGACATGTGGGTCAAGATGTGTAAGTCGGTTAGTGGGTCGTGGGCCAACAGGATGTGACCCACTGCAATCCACCACCCACCGTGACCCACCAGCGATCCACCATAACCTACAGACTCACTACGACCCACCGACACACTCTGCTTAGTGCATATACTGTATATAGCATTCTCTGAACAGTGGTGAATTTGTCTACATTTTACTTTTAGGGTCACTATTTTCTTTTTTTCTTTTTTGGCATTTGTTTCTATTTACTTACCTGAGATGACTATATTTTACAAGGGAAAAGCAGACTTTGTTAAATGAACTTTCGCTAGATAGTAGTGCATATTTAAAGTGTTAATATTACAAACTGGGAGAGCACAATAACCAGAAATAACCTAGAAAATGCGTCTTAAAGTTTTGACTCGCCGCATATATGATATTCTATGACGCCTAAAATTACCAAATTACGATGTGGCAGAGTGTGGAGCATTCACGATTCACGCGTAATGGCTCGCGAGTTCGATTCCCGCTCGAGTCAACTTGTTTTTGCTTTTACCAATAAAGTATTCATTTATAACTACAAGTAAAATATTAATTCACCATATGTTTAAAATGCATGAAACCATAGGAATTTTAAAATCAGTTGTAAAACTTTTCAATGTTTCATGTGAACTAGATACAAATATAACCTATTTCGTAAAGTCGTTAAATGAAAAATGTTCTTGACGATTCGTGTCTATATCTGTGGACAGAGTGCGAATTGCAAGGGTGACAATTCGGAAATCCCTTTTGGCTATAGCATTCATCCAGTATTCCTAGCGGATTTCCCCCTCACACCCCTTGCAATTCGCACGCTGTCTACAGATATAGACACGAAACTTCGGACACAACGACTGTGGTGACCGTAATACAGCTACTGATATCAATATATTTATGAAATAGGTTATATTTTGTATCTAGTTCACATAAAACATTGAAAAGTTTTAGTACTGATTTGAAAATTCCTATCGTTTACAATATATGAACATATAGTGAATTAATATTTTACTTGTAGTTATAAATGACTACTTTATTGGTAAAACGCAAAAACAAGTTGACTCGAGCAGGAATCGAATGCTGGACTCTTTACACGTGAGTCGTGAATGATCCACACTCTGCCACGCCATCACTTGATAATTTTAGGCGTCGTACCATATATACGGCGAGTCGAAACTTTAAGACGCTTTTTCTAGGCTATTTCTGGCTATTGCGCTCCCCCAGTTTAAATGTGCACTACTAACTCGCGAAAGATGGCCCTAAGTTCATTTAACAAAGTCTGCCTTGTCCTTGTTAGATATACTCATCTCAGGTAAGTAAATAGAAACAAATGCAAAAGAAGAAGAAGAAGAAAATGGAGATCCTAAAAGTAAAAACTAGACAAATTCGCCACTCTTCAGAGGGTCCTATATTCAATGCACTAAGCAAAGTGTGTCTGTGAGTAGTAGTAGGTATGTAGGTTATGGTGGGTCACGGCGGATGGTGGGTTGCAGTGGGTCACGTCCTGTTGACCCACGGCCCACGATCTACCTCATCTCTGGTGAGAGGCTTCCAATTCAGCATGGGCAAGACAATATAGGCTTTGTTAAATCCGAGACGAGACGAGACAAAGCGTCTGTCTCGTCTCGTTCTCCTAGTTTGTTTATGATTCTTCAAATAAAATTTGGTTTATTCATGATTTGTAAACAACTTATATGGAAAACAAAATGGGCGGTGCCAACTTCACGTACCTGAATATTATTGGAAACCGAAAATAAACCATGCAGATCGTTTGTTCATAGTTTGTTGATGATTGTTCACATAAAAGTTTCGTTTGTACATCATTTATAAACAATTTATACGAAAAACAAAATGGGCAGTTCCAACTTCACGCAGCAGGACCCATTTCCAGTAATGGAAAATAAACACTGTAGATCGTTTGTTCATCGTTTGTTGACGATTGTTCACATAAAATATTTGTTTCTTCACTATTTATAAACAATTTATAAGAAAAAGAAAATGGGCGGTTCCAACTTCACGCAGCAGGACCCATTTCCAGTAATCGAAAATAAACCCTGTAGATCATTTGTTCATCGTTTGTTGACGATTGTTCACATAAAATTTTTGTTTCTTCACGATTTACAAAAAAAAAATATATACGAAAAAGAAAATGGGCGATGCCAACTTCACGCAGAAGAACCAATTTTCAGAAATCGAAAATAAAAATGCAAATCGTTCGTTCATAATTTGTTCACGATCGTTCACAAAATTTTTGTTTGTTCATGATTTATAAACAATTTTTACGAAAAACTAAATCGGTGCACAGTGGTCCGAAAAGCATGATTGTGTGAGCGAAATTCAAATCATGGTGTATGTTGTTCCTATGTGGAAAACATGGTACTATAACATAAACCCAACAAAAAAATCGTAAATTATGTCCAAGAACCA
Organism: Thermobia domestica; assembly: GCF_964235325.1. Lineage (NCBI taxonomy): Eukaryota > Metazoa > Arthropoda > Insecta > Zygentoma > Lepismatidae > Thermobia > Thermobia domestica. The sequence goes on from NC_137464.1 coordinate 130,545,251, forward strand.
GGTCTGTAGCCATGCGGGAGGTACGGGGCACGTGGCCCCATGGCGAAATGAATAGAAATAAACAGAAATAGATATATATGTATCTAAGAAGTTTAGACCTACTTACTTTGCCTTAATCACTCTCACTACTGTGAGAACTGTCTGCAGAGAGGTGTGTATCCATTACGTCCACAGAACTGGAACTACATGCATCTGTACTTGTCTGCTGTATAGGTGAAATTAGTAGCTGAAGAACATCAGAAGAAAGTGTAGCAAGCTTCTTATGGGATAGCTTCCGAAGAGTGAAAATAACAGAATCTGATGTTAAAAGCAACCGATTAAAGAGGTCCATATTTCCTTCCGTTCTTGATGTCTTTCTGGTATGGTGTTCTCTGAAGCTTTTGACATCTTTGTATCGCGCTTCCTGAGCGTCCTCTGATAACTGCCCAATTGGCAGTAGAGCAGATGTGATAATATCGGGGCCATGGATAAGAATCTTGTGAACAGATATTGGCAAGTAGTACCATGGATAAAGGTTGACAAATCTTTCTGCAGTTTCTTGTGCATATTTCTGAAATGATGACACGTTTATATCATAACCACTAGACATGGCGAGCAGGATGGAAGAAGAGCGATGAATTAGAACTTCATCTATGCCTGTAATTTCTGCAGACAGTTTTAGATCAGCGAAGAATCTATGCTGTGTTTCAGTCGTTAGTGGTTCCACTTCCGCCAGGTAAAGGTATGTCTACCAATAAGCCTGTTTGTTGTTTAAACCGCTCTTGGATGTCCTTCTCTCTTTGTGCAACCTTGTTGATATTTTCCTGACCACGGATCTGCCATTTCTTTATGCCAAGACAATAACTGACATGAAGAAGACATTCAAAGAACCGAATCCATGCATGAAGTGTTGATAGCCCAAATTGGAAGTGCAATGGATTAGCATGTCTCTTCCATACCTTAGTCATGTCATTCATCTCCTTCGAGAGAGCACCACAAACGTAACATCTCAGAGATGATGATGTGTCCGTTAAAGCGTTACATACCTTGCCATCAACCATTGTTAATACCAAATGATGAGTGACAGAAATATGTTTATCTGTACACGTCACATCCGTTGATTTGAGGGATGAAATTTGCTGTTCGATGTACTCCTTTTCTTTGTTGCATATTTGAGGAGTTTCTTTAAGAAACTGAAGCCGCAGAGGTCTGCAGAAGCGTACAGATGATGGCCTGGGATTTTGCCAAATGATTGTTTTCTGCTTTGCGTTTAATGACGTAGCGTATAACTTCAACGGAACAAGAGATGTAACAAATATATCACTGCCAATTGTAGTCCCTTCAACACCTTTCTGCTTGTACGCAGGCTGTCCACTACTACCATCGAAACCCCATTTACAGAAAAGGGTGAGATTTCTTACTTCACTCTTTTCCATCTGAGTGATAATAGCCATCTGAACTTACAAAATTCGATTAGCTGTGTGATCTAAAAGATCTTGTAGACTGACCTCAATTGCAGTGTCAGTCGCAGAGACAGACGGAGGATAGCATTCTTTTCTTGCTTTGAGAACTTGGTGGTAGGATGGATACAGGTCAGCATCTTTCGCCTTAGCTTGGGTCCGAAGTAAGTTGTATTGGTGTTTGGTGAGCTTTGCTTCTACTATTAGTGACAAGGCTTCATCTGGGGTAGATACCATTCGCTGATCCGCCGTAGCAGTCTTCCAAGCCCCTTTTATTTTCTTTGGTCTTGTTGGCGATGATAGTGTTATTTCTTTTACCAGGTTTGATGCTGTGACCTTTCCTTCTTTACAGAGTTTCATTTGTGTTGCATAAGACAGAACGTCAGAACCATACGACTCACGAAGTTCAACGGTTTTCCTCCTCTTAACAGATTCACTACTTTCTTGAAAACATTTAACAGGTCTCCCCCTGCCAGACGTAGTTGCACTTTCTTCAGCTTCAGTTGCCAACTCCAGAAATGATAACTTTGCAGGTGCATTAAGCCAATCAGATATCGTTCAAGAAACCTGTCAACCATTCTGGAACAACTATCTAGTCGCTGGAAAATCTTGGTGCAGAACAATTTGATAGCTGTCTTTATCTCCTTGCACTTTTCTTCATTATCCTGAATTCGCAGCTTTCCTATGATGTACTCTTCCAAGTGTCCTTTTTGTTTAGAATGATGTTTGCCAGCCTTTTCCCGCATTCCGTTAAAAAGGTCTCTTCTGATAGGCCTAAACGCCATTATTCCTGAAAAAAGCAGATACTAAACATGACTTTCTGAATTTAACAAGCACATTGGGTATAATCACAAAGACTAATGTGTACAATATCAAAGCCATTAGGCCTAAAAAGAAAATTTACGTTAGATTGCGATTTCCATTGTTGCACGTCCTATACATACTGTTCTAAAACCATTCTCCCTCGAAAGTACAGCGAACGACGTGCAGTTTAGTAATTCACCTATCTTCCTTCTGATAAAGACCAAATGTAAAGCGAAACGTGTCAAGACAGTATATAATGCGGATATAGTATGGGTCAAATTATGCATTGTTTCATGTACTGACCCATGTTAACAGATGACTAGTCTGAAAATGTGCAAACATGTGCAACAATTTTTGTTATGGACGTTACCTATACATGTTGTCCTTCACACCCATGCAGGAATCCTACTGGTACCTCTTGGTACTTTTTTTTTATAACTCAATGATTTATCACCACTACAGTGCATTTCTCCTACTACTTATATGCTAAGATTTTATATGACATTATTCCTCAAGGTTCGTTTCTGGAGAGCAGTTATATACTTCCTCTCATTGCTACTTCCCTACAGTTTCTGTTTCATGGGGTTTCCCTTTTCGTTCACTTGTGTTGTCAAACGGAGACGCTGAGTGGTGCTCTAGTATTGCTTCCAGTTCCTGTACAGCAAACTTCTAATTACACATTACACAAACTTTACTTCTCTACATGTTCATTCTACTCAGTATTTAAAAAATACTTAATGCTGTTTTTGAATGCACTATTGTACGGACTAAACATGTATGCTACTCATACTCAATACTCCAGTACTTGACATTTTGGATTTTTGCGCAGGTTTTGCGGCGTTTCGGACCACTGTGCGGCGGGGCCAACTTCATGTACCTGAAAATTATTGGAAATCGAAAATAAACCATGCGGATCGTTTGTTCATAATTTGATGACGATTGCGAACATAAAAGTTTTGTTTGTTCACCATTTATGAACAATTTATACGAAAAACAAAATGGGCGGTGCCAACTTCACGTAACTGAAAATTATTGAAAATCGAAAATAAACCATGCAGATCGTTTGTTCATCGTTTGTTCACGATTGTTCACATAAAATTTTCGTATGCTCACGATTTCTAAACAATTTATACGAAAAACAAAATGGGCGGTGCCAACTTCACTTAAGTGAAAATTGTTGGAAATCGATAATAAACCAGGTACCGGTAGATCGTTTGTTCATCGTTTGTTCACGATTGTTCACATAAAATTTTCGTTTGTTCACGATTTATAAACAATTTATACGAAAAACAAAATCGACGCTGCCAACTTAACGCAGCAGAACCCATTTTCAGAAATCGAAAATAAACCACGCAGATCGTTTGTTCATCGTTTGTATGCGATCGTTCACATAAAATTTTTGTTTGTTCACGATTTATTAACAATTTATATAAAAAAAACGGATGCTAGCAACTTCACGTACCTAGAAATATATTGGATGTTGCAAATAAACTATCCAGAAGAATTTAAAATTATTTTTATATATAAGCCTTGACAAACGTTGTTATATTCCGGTTTTGGTGGGAAGTTTGGAGGAGCCACATATGTATAGTGAGACACAGATGACAAGATAGACGGAAAATATGCTAACTACAGAAAGAAAAATGTTTAATTTTCTTGCGTTCATGTTATTCCTTTCGCTTTCATCGTCGAGTCGTACTCGAGAAATATTTCCTTTTCTTTTTTGACTGAACAATGAGGAGGTCTATATATAATGACTATAAATACAATTGGTTATGATATGATTTTTTTTATTTGAGTTTAACGTCCGTGTCAGCAGCACGAGTATGTGGGACGTGGACCTACAGCTTAACTTGGGATCCGAACCACATGAGTTTCTGCCGGGATTCAAAGCAGGATCTCCCGCGCCACAGGCGCGTACACTATCCACATAGACACGAGGGTGTTCTACAGTGAGTTATGAATAAAACTGATTCCTATACTTTTTTAACCCTCTTAATTTATATGTAACTTTTTATTTTCATTTAGTATGTTTAACAAGATCTGTTTTCTAGCTACAGAAGGAACTGAGCGAGCGTTATTGCAAGGGAAGGCAAGCGAGTATTATCAGGCAACTTAACTTAGGACTGAAAACATAAGCTAGTAGAAATGGACAAAATGGTAAACCCGAAAGGAAAAATGTAACGGTAAATTACGTAATGATTATGTTATTACACGCCTCTTTTAATGGATGTGTCGCCAGATGGTCTGTTAGGTCATTAGGATGTTGATTACGTGACCGTTATGTGGTCGGTGTAGTTTTGGAAAGTTCGTGTCCTCTTTTTGAGTGTGAATACGTGTATGTACACGTTCGTATATTGGATATTTTTAAAGACAATAATGGAAATTTAAATTTGAATTTTAAGAACTGTATCGAAAAGTAACTATCAACATTGGTAGCGCTGGTAGGCACGGGCCAGGCAGCTGAAAGTGAGTCCACACAGTGTGCAAGTTGTACTTAGCTGCTGTAGAATGTTGAATGCCGTGTGAGGAATTGCAGAGGCTATGGGACGAATTCCGAGGAAAGTGAAGTGCAAAATTGTGCACATATGGTGTTCCCAAAAACGAGCTACCTACAATCAGATAGCAAAACAGATGAAAGTGCATCATGCAAGTGCGAAAACCATTATTCAAAAATTTGGTAATCATTTTACTTTTACAGATTTGCCGAGATCGAGGCGAAAAAAGGATGCAAGTAACCTAAAACTGGGCCAGAAAGTGGTGAGGTTAATCAAACAAAATTCATCATTATCTGTTCGCGATTTAGCGAAAAAGGCAGATACTACGATCGCAATGGTTCAAAGAATTAAAACTAGGAATAATTTGAAAACCTACAGAAAGCAAAAAATAGCCAAACAATAGTCTAAGCACAAATTGAGAGCACAATCAAGAGTTCGCAAATTGTATGAACGAATTGTGAGCAGGGAAGGACAATGTGTTTTGAGGGACGATAAAACTTACGTGAAAGAGGACTTTACAACACTTTCTGGCCCTCAATATTATACAAAAGACAAAGATGAAGATGTGGATGACTCGGTCAAATGTGTTTCAGTGGACAAATTTGGACCAAAAGTGCTCGTGCGGCAAGTAATTTGTTCGTGCGCCTTATGATCTGGAATTTTCTATACACAGGGAACTATTAATGCCGAAATATTAGAAAAGGAATGTCTACAGAAAAGATTGCTCCCTTTGTATAAAAAGCACAGTGTTCCCCTATTAGTTTGGCCGCATTTGGCGACGGCCCACTACGCTAAATCTACGCTAAATTGGTACATTAAAAACAAAGTAGATTTTGTTGCAAAACAGGTGAACCCACCAAACTGCCCTCAGCTCCGACCTATTGAACGGTATTGGGTACTTGTGAAGAAAAATGTCAAACAGGGTAGTAAAGCTGCCAGGAACATGGCTGAATTCAGAAAATATTGGTCTGCCGCAACGAGAAAATGCACCGCCAATATTGTGCAGAAACTATTGGGTGGTGTTCGACGAAAGCTTCGTTTATTCATCAGACACGAACTGTAAATGTATACTTTTTTCTCTTTGTATTCAACAAGTACTGTAGTGTAACAAATTGTCTTTTTCCTTTGTACATCTTCTTCCATTTTTATTCCTGTTAATCATACATGTTGATAGTTACTTTTCGGTACAGTCCTTAATTGGTTCGATTTGAATTAAATCTGATCATATGTTAGTTAATTAGAATATTGGTACATATTATGAAACATTATTTCGTAGCACTTACTTCCGTAGCACTGATTAAATTAATAATATTGAATATATTTACATTATTGAAGTACCTCAATTTGATTTTCGTATTATACAAGACCCCCGTTCAAATCTCGTAATACACAAATGGTTTTGATTAACAGAAACTTACATTAAGATGAAGATCCCCGTTTGAATTTCGTATTATACAGATGGTTTTGACTAATAGAAACTTACATTGAGATATGTAACTTGGAAAAATGAAATCTTTGAGTTTCATGGTGATTGCTTCCATCTTTTTTTTAAAATTGTTTCCTTTCCCAGAGAGAGTTGTTGTTGTTAATTATTTATAAAAGCTCTCGAAAAAGTATATATTATAAAAGTTTACTTGGTGGAGGCTGGGATCCTTGGGACCCTTAGCACCAGAGGTGAACGCTGTATGAGAGAATTATTGTGATCCCCATATGTAACTTGGAGAGAAAAATAACATTTGGGAGATGGGAAAATATATATGGATTGAATATTTTTATTTATTTATTTCGTTTATATTCATTTTTATTGATTTTGTTCTTGGCTTTTAGTTAACTCACTTCTTATAGCATGTATCTAAGTTATAAATGCAGACAGAGCGAATGGTTTATCTATCTTTTACGGAGGCTATCTTAGAAATGAACAGTCAGTGTTACTTTGCAAAGGATTTGTTTCCGGGTAGGGAAGTATGCACGCCCTCCCTTGCTTCCGTTAGAAAATAGCTGAAATCTGAGTGGCGACCCACTTAATTTCCTTTGTACGGTTTGTGTGAACCTGCATAGCTATACAGTGTCATTGAACTTTCTACTTTCATTCCCCCTTTACCCTTCATGTGTACTGAAGCAACTTCCATTATTCATGATTGACATCAATTTACATATCTGCACTGTTGAAGACAGACACTTACTGTTTGGGACATGAATAAACATTTCTTTTTCTTCCTCTACAAGTTGTTATGGACAAACACTTGAATGTTTTTGGTGATATCTGATTTTGGCAACGTGAAAGTTTTACTTGTAACCCATTTCCTTAATTACTTGGGAAAGTGTGTATATTGGGTAAACATTTGAGAACCTTACGGTATGTAGTAGTTTGTACATAAAATATGTCGCCAACCTGTCGGGAATAAGGAAAAATGGTAGCTTTCCTTTTAAAGTTCATTCACATATGATTGATAATTTTGAGTGTAGATTTACTGTTAATGTGTCTAGCCCGGTTGGTGATCTTGTAAATAAAAATTTTTAGATTTCCTGCTGGAGGACTGAACACTTTATAACTTGAACATCTCAAGTTTTAAACATGATGAATAATGATCGATACCCGTTATGAACTTTTAGCTTCATAACAAAAAGGACAAATTATGTACATTGAACGTTATCGGACATGATGACTTCAACTATAATTAATGAAAAGCATTAAGAAAAACGGTTTTTGAAACATGACGAAAAGATATTTATAATAGGGAAATGTTAGAGGGGGAGTAAATTGAAATACTTTATAAATATTTACGGAAACAAAGATGATTTTATTATTATTTAGCTAGTGCACGAGTGCATTTTTGAAGAAGTTTTGTTGTGTGTATTAAAGTTTTTGGTCTTTGATTTTGACGGTTAGAACGAAGTTTGATTTAAGGTGAGAATCATTTAACTTTTTTATATGTTTAAACTTGATTTGATTTGATTTTATTATGACATAAGTTTAACAATGTGGTTATATGAGACTTGAACTTACAGCTTAACGTAGAATCCGAACCACACGAATTGCTTCCGAGAATTGAACTCGGAACTAATTGCATTGTAGGTCTATTCGGAAATGAACTTGGAACCATTTGTAATAAAGGCATGAGGATTAGAAACTATGCCAGGCGGGGGCCAGTGGAAATGTAATCTGATTTTTAATGCTAAAGTTGCTTGTATTACCCACTTAATCATAATGGAAGTTTTGTGACTAATTATTTCCGAACCTCACGACTTGCTTTTGAGAAATTGAACTCGGAAGTAATTGCATTGTATGTCTATTAGGAAATGAACTTGGAACCACTTGTAATAAAGGCATGAGGTTTAGAAACTGTGCCAGGCCAGGGCCAGTGGAAATGTAATCTGATTTTTTAATGCTAAAGTTGATTGTATTACCCACTTAATCATAATGGAAGTTTTGTGACTAATTATTTCCGAACCTCACGACTTGCTTTTGAGAAATTGAACTTTGGACTAATTGCATTGTAGGTCTATTAGGAAATGAACTCGGAACCATTTGTAATAAAGGCAAGAGGATTAGAAACTCTGCCAGACCGGCGCCAGTGGAGATGTAATATGATTTTCTAATGCCAAAGTTGCTTGTATTATTCACTTAATCATAATGGAAGTTTTGTGACTAATTATTTTAATAAAATGTAATTTCGATTTTCTATTACTAAAGTTATTATTATTATTATTATTATTATTATTATTATTATTATTATTATTGTTGTAGGAGTATATATTTTGGGGGAGTTGAGATATTTTACTTAAGAATATATGAATGCACATTTGTAAATGAATATACTTGCCTTTCTCCCTTAAGAACCGCCACTTTGATTTTACCATTGGCTAAAGACGAACCGTTTAGTTCTAGCGTTTTATTTGCTTAATTATAGTGTGCTTAATTACAATATGTTTGATTGATTTGTTACGAATTTTAACTTTATTGAATATTGTTACTGATTGTACTGGTACCGATTGTGTACTGAAATATGATCACTTTATACTTTGAAAACACTTACACCCGACATATGTTCGCACTACAGATGGTCTTGAACTGAACTAAGGTGTAATTTAAAAATTTGCCGTTAGATGTCATACAAGTACAGTTGGTACTATATTTGATAATCTTTTAGAAAAACAAATGTTTGAAGACATTTATATAAGGACTAGTAATGACTTATTCGAAGAAAGAAAAAAGTTTCAGTTTTGGGGGAGGGAGCCCACTGTTTTAGAGTTTGTAACTTATACGCGGATGCCTAGTACTTTTTTGTATTTTCGTGTTTTAATAGTAAATATTACTGAATGTTATTTATTTGTGGGGTGGTATTCGTGTACCCCCCATAACGCGAACACTAGCTTTAATGGTAAGAAAGAGAGAGGATGAAAATTTTACGGGTGGGACCCTCCCGTAAATAAATACATTGCTTATTGAAGACTGTTTTTGATCTTGAAAACTTGGTGTGCATTCTCGAAGCGAAAGAGAATTATGCATGCTTATTTGCAGCATGTGCACCTCCAACTGAGGGGTGTTCCCCGCTAGCTATGCTCCCCCTAGATTTTAGCAGTAATAAAAATAGATTGAACATGTATTGTATTATAGCGAAATGAAATTATGTACGGCTATCCGTAGTATGAGCCCCACCAACTGAGGGGCTTTTGCTCGTTAGCTATGCTCCCCCCTAGATTTTAGCAGTATTAAAAAATAGATTGAACATGTATTATAGCGAAATGAAATTATGTACGGCTATACGTACCATGTGACCCTCCAACTGAGGAGTGTTGCCCGTTAGCTATGCTTCCCCTAGATTTTAACAGTATTAAAAAATTGATTGAACATATATTGTATTACAGCGAAATGAAATTATGTACGGCTATCCGTAGCATGTTTCTCCAACTGATGGGTGTTGCCCGCTAGCTAGTTCCCCCTAGATTTTAACAATTAAAAAATAGATTGATTGTACACTGTAATGCTGCAAGAGGGGGCTATGTTCAAGTGAAAAGGGGCTTTTGCCCGTTAGTTAGGTACCTTACAAGTAAGGGGGCTTTTTTCCGGATAGGTAAACGTTTTTATGCTTTAATAATAAACGGATACTGTAATAGCATGATGGTTATGTCCAACTGATGGGAGTCTTCCCCTGTGTATTGGTAGGTAGGTCCCCATAGGGTTTCGTAACACATTGAACATGTGCTGGATTACTGATAGAAGAAGCTATGCCCCACAAAGTATTTTATTGACAGAACACAAGTGCGAGAAGGGTTCATGCCGATTATTTAATGTAATATTGCAATCATTTTTATTATTATTATTGTTAGTTTTGCTATCATTAGTAGTATTTTCTTACGGATAAAGAGAAATATAGCATACTTTACCTTTAAAATACAGAAAGGTATTCTGGAGCATCGACGATATATGTCTGCACTACAGGTGGTCTTGAACTGAACTAAGGTGTAATTTAAAATTCTTCCGCTAGGTGTCACTGTTAGTGGTGGTGGGAGAACACTTGATAGAACATGATATAACCTGCATTTGACGTGTACGCTTATCATTTTTTCTTACGTCAGCGTGCGTTAAAGATCACAGAGAAAGCTTTCCTGATTATTAAACCTATTTTAATAGTATTAAATAAAGTACATTGAATTATCATTATATTTATTGAAGCCAGTTTTATTGCAGATAAGGAAGCCTTGCTACTTCATTAGTAGGAGCTGCATTAAGGAGACCCAGTTACCTTATTCACCCATTTATAAGGACGAAGAATTAACATTTCTCTTCTTTTTTTTGTGGACTTGATAAGACCAACTAAGACTTGAGAGGTGTGTATTTTATAAGATATACACTTAATGATTTTTTATTTATTTTAATTAATATTCATAAACAGAGAGAGAATTTTTTCTTGATATTTTAAAAAACGAATAGATTACAGCTAAATATAAAGTGAATATTTACACATTTTTTTCATAAAGTAACTTGATTGTTTTCTTTTACATATCAATAATTAACTAAAGATGACTAATTTTTCTCTTTTACATGATATTATCATGTGACCGTTCCTTATAAAAGTATTTATTTGATCTTTTTATTAAAGTGGAGCTGATTACTCAAAATAGTTTTTTGTTGTTTTATTTTTCAGATGGATTTTTTGCCCAAATGAAGAAATAAACATTGTTGATGAAATCTACCTGCAAGAGGTGTTGCGCGGTCTCAACGAGTACCCGAGGGTTTTTAGCACTTGGAAGGCCATTATGAAGCTTTACCGGCTTGGCCATAGGGGATCGGTGAGATGCGACGCCATATTGCGGACCCTTCGTGCTTTTGAAGGTAATGATATATTGCTCTTACCCCACTGTGTATCCAGTGCGGATGTACTGGATTTGTTTGTGTACGTGTTTTTTCGTAAAAAAGAAACTTATGAATTGGCTATAGAAAAAGTTATGTATCTATTAGCTTGTGTGGAAGGTCAGGTAGATAGGATAAATGATACTGAGCTTACAAACTTTTTTGATTTTGGCTCGCGATTTGTTTCGGAACCGTGCTTAATCTCATTTGAAAATAATGCCATAGTCATGACCCCTCAAGAAAATCATAACTTGAGTTATAATAATTTACAATTGTTAACTAATATTTTTTTAGCTTTTCTAAATGATAAAGCAGATGGGATTGGCAATCTAAATTCCGTTGAAATACCAATTGAAGAAGAAATGAGGAGATTGGTTGAAAATGAGGACAATGCTGTGGTTATACCCACGCAACAGGTCCAGGGAGAAAATCCTGTATACAATTCCCCTGAACACTGTGTACAGGATATTCATGACTATGGGAACCAAATGATTTTTTCTCCTCAGCCTGGTCCGTCATATGCTAGTGCTCCACCAATGGTTGGACATGGCAATGTAAACAATAATAGTACAAGTAGTACTACGAGTAGTGCTAATAGTAGTAATACAAAAGGTAGTAGGGGTAGTGAAAATAATGACAGACAAAATCAAAGAAATAGTTATTTCGAAGATGTAAGACAAAGCAGACAAAGGTTTCGTAAGTTTCATCTTACGGGCCATGAAATTGCCGTTAGACCTGTGGGTGATGAAAAAAATATTAATAACCCAGAGGCCTATATTGAAAGTTTAATTGATTTTGCGTTGGAACATGTGCTATCCAATGCACGCCCCATGGACTACATTGGTTTATACACAGAGAGTAGTAATAGTACTAATAACAAGCCAGTGTATGTGCCGTTTAGAAGAAAGGGCAATTTCTCTGCTAGGACAGTCCTCACTTCAATCGAACGTGTATTAAATTCGAATGAAATGTTCCTTTTGAGGGAAGAAGTATTGTTTCGATTTCACATAGCCGAGAATTTGCACGGACAAGGAAGAACTAATGCAATGAGTGCTGTTCAAATTTATTGCAAATACCAGGATTACTTGGAAAAACGTTTAATTCGAATTGAAAATAAGAATATTTATTGCCTCCCCATGGCAATAGTATATTGGATAACAAAACATACCTCAAGCAAACAAGTTTTATGTCATTTAAGAATAAGAGATTATGATAGGTGGATTCTTAAAGCAGAAGTTCTCTGCGAGATGGCAGGGGTTAACGTTGAAAGTAAGCAAGGTTGTGACTTTTCCGATTTGGACGCCTTTCAAGCATATTTAAAAGGAGAGTATCAAATCGTGGTTTATGACGAGGTTGAAAAGAATAATCGGGAATATATAATACGTTACCCGGGAGAACCAGCTGAAAATAAGATTTTTATCCTGTATCAAAGAGGTAACACTATTAGTCATTTCGAACCCATTCCCAATATTACAAGTTTTCTTAGCAAACGGAAGTATTGCTATTATTGTTTGGAAGGTTATGATGAAAGGTCACGTGCACGCAAGTGTAAAACTCGTTGTACTTTTTGCGAACATACTCACGAACGGGATTATACGGCAAACAAAATTAAATGCATTGCATGCAATAGAGAGTTTGCTGAGGGTATATGTTTTAAAAACCATGTGACACGTAATAAAGCGGCTAAATCCGTATGTGATAATGTAAAGCTCTGCATCAATTGTGGTATCATCTTTGATAAGAGGGGGCGAAAATCTGAACACATGTGTGGTGAACATTTTTGTTCAACGTGCTTTGCGTATGTTGATACAAACCATACATGTTTTGTTCAGATACAGCGACCTGTTCATACGAAAAGGTTTATGTACATTACCTATGATGTAGAGACGATGTTGAAGGCACCGAATGAGCGCGGTGAAAGGGAACATAAAGTTGTACTAGTGTGTTGTCATCATGTTTGTCACGCCTGTATAAGGGAGGGTATCGATGAGCCTTGTAAAACGTGCGGTGACAATATTGGAAATCGTTCGTTTTCTTTTAAGACAATAACGGATTTTATTAACCACGTGTTAGTAGAGCATCATGTCTTTCAGAAGATCGTGGCGATCGCCCATAATGGAAGCCGCTACGATGGTCTCTTCTGTTTTAGAACTCTAATAGAAGACCAGCATATTGTACCTAGTGTTCTTATCCAGGGTCAAAAGATTTTTAATATCAACATAGGTAACGGTTTCTTTTTTCGCGACTCTTTCCTTTTTACTGGTGTGAAATTATCCAAATAACCAAAAACGTTAGGCCTTAGTCAAAATTTAAAGAAGGGAGATTTTCCATATTTGTTCAATACTGAAGAAAATCAAAATTATGTCGGTCTCTACCCTCCGCTTGAGTACTATGACCATGAGGGGCGAAGCACGGAAGAAAGAAAACAACTGGAAGCCTGGCACCAAAAACGTGCGGAAAGTGGCGAGGTGTTTAACCTGCAGAAGGATATGCTGGCTTATTGTGAGAATGACGTTAGAATTCTAACAGAAGCGGTCATTAAGTTTAGCGATATCATCGAAGAGAAAACGGAGGGTTTGCAATGTTTCATAACATCATCCACCATTGCAAGTCTTGCAATGCGAACATATCGTACCTTGCACTTACCGGAAAATACTATTTCTTTCATTCCCGCGTTGGGATTTCATCATAAGACCAAATATAGTACGAAAGCTATGCAATGGCTTATGTATATGGAAGACCAATTAGGGATAGAAATCCAGCATGCTAGGAGAGGTGGGGAAAAGTATATTGGTAGGTACAAGGTCGATGGATGGCACGAAGGACTCAACGCTGCCTTCGACTTTTACGGGTGTTTTTTTGCCTGTAGGCTTTGTTTTCCCTTTAAACGTGACCGGTTTTGCACCATGCTCAAGACTCGTACAATACGATGGAGAAACGATATGAGCAAACCATGCAACGCCGTAGGTACCTGAAAAGTATAGGTGTAAACCTATACGAAATATGGGAATGTTCTTGGGACAATAAGATAAAGACGGACAAGGAAGTGCAAAAGTTTGTTCAAGAACGTTGTACTAATCTGCCTGATTTCCTTATTCCTAAGAACTGTTACAACGGTGGTCCCACGGAGGTCTTTCGTTCCTACGTCAATTGTGCGAGTGATGAGCGAATTTCCTACGCCGATGTAACTAGTCTTTATCCATGGGTAATGGCCCGTAAACCTATGCCGGTTAAATCACCTAAGATTTATACGGGGCCGGACTTTCCAGATGTGGAAAGTATTCACGGTGTAGTAAAATGCGCAATCCTGCCTGCAAAGGACCTCTATTTTCCGGTGCTCCCATACGTTGCGGGAGTTCGATTACTTTTCGGTCTTTGCCGCACATCATGGAAGAAGAAAACACTAATGAATGTACCCATAGTGACGCTGAGTGTGCTCTCACAGGAACATTTTGCACTCCAGAGTTACACCTTGCTCTTAAAAAAGGTTACAAAATAATCGATATACATGAAATATGGGAATTTGAACTCTTAGATCCTGAAGAGGGGAATTCAGGTGGGCTGTTCGGGACCTATGTGAATTCCTTCCTTCAGATGAAGCAGGAAGCCTCTGGTTTTCCTGCTTACTGTACCACTGAAGAAGACAAACATAAATATATCGATGAATATTATGCCCATGAAGGCATACGATTAAATTATGACAATATTAGGATGAACCCGGGATTGAGGCAATGTGCGAAACTATACCTCAATTCATTGTATGGAAAGTGGGGGCAACGCACAGACATGTCACAGAATATAATCATTAGTGATGAGGTCACATTTCTTAGGTATTTAACTATGGCAAGGTATGACATTCAAAGTGTGGTGCCAATTGATGATGACCATCTCATTCTCACGTACAGAGACATTGAAAATGAAAACGTTCCAATTAGAGTTTTCCAATGTGATACTAGCCGCATTTATTACTTCGTGAGCTAGACTAAGACTTTACGAACTACTGACGACTGTAGGACCTGACAGAGTAATTTACTGTGACACTGACAGTATCATGTATCTACAGAAAAAAGATGAGCAACCCTTGTTACCGCTCGGAAACTATTTGGGTGATCTGAGAAATGAAATTCCTGAAGGTTGGGAGTTTACAACCTTTATAGGTCTAGGCTGTAAAAACTATGCAATGCGGCTAACAAATGCCCAAGGGGATGTTCGGCATATATTCAAAATTAGGGGGATAACACTAAATGATAGGACCTCTCAGAAAATTAACTTTGAGAGTTTCTATAAATTAGTGTCTGGACAATTAGAGTCCACAGTAATAGAAAACCCAAATAGCATCGTTCGTAGACCGGGGTTCCGTATCTTTATCTGTAGAGAGACAAAGACACACCGTGAGTTCAACAAAAAACGAAAACGTATTGACGAAGATAACTGACGATGAACCAATACAAAAACGTGCAAGTGTGCCTTACGGTTATAGACCCACGAATGAGTGAATGTGACTTGTATGAATGTCTCTTTCGTGCTATGAACCCCCCGAACAATCATGATTGTAAAAATATTTATTTTTAATTTATTCCTAATTTATTTTTAATTTATTCTTAATTTTTTTTATTCTTTTTATATTTTCGTTTGCTGTGCAAACAATACATAAAATAGTCAGTTTAAGCTTTAATCTTATATCCCAGTGATTTTTTATTCATTTCGTTTACTGTGTAAACTCTGCTTTTCTTTTCTTTCGTTTCGTTGGAAACTCCTTGCTAAAATTGATTGTGAAAATATTTAATGTATGAGTGTGAATATAAAGCAGAGTCTCTATTGTATGCATTCATTTGATTACAAGATGTTAAAGTTTCAACAACCCTCTACTATTTTAATCGCTGGTCCTTCAAGGCCTGGTAAAACTTGTTTTGTAAATCGTTTACTTAATGAATGTGATCAAATATTTAGTATAAAATTTAATGATATTGTTTGGTGTTATGGTGCAATAATACCAAAATTAGATGCAAATGCAAAAATGCGTTTTGTAGAGGGAATAACTGACATGAATAATTTTGAAATTAAAGAAAATTCATTATTAATATTTGATGACTTAATGTCAGAAACTAATAACGATGTTGCTAATTTATTTACAAAGTATGCACATCATAAAAAGTTAACTGAAATATTTATTACTCAAAATTTATTTCCAAAAGGAAAACATGCACGTGATATTAGTTTAAATGCACATTATATTATAGTATTTAAAAATCCACGTGACAAATTACAAATACAATATTTAGCAAGGCATAGTAAAGAAGTCGTGAGTGTGTTTGAATAAGTAACACGGGAGCCTCACACTTATTTATTATTTGACTTGACACAAAAAACAAACGATGCATTGCGAATACGTACAAATATTTTTTTCCAAATGAAATTATATATGTATACGCTAACGTAAAAAACATGCATACAGAAATTTTTGTTTAGTCTGCTTCAAGATGTTGAAGGTGAAACAACACTACAGCACACTTCGTGCGCTGTGCAAATGCAAGAATACAAAACGAAAACAAATTTTACAAAATGCTTCATGGGATTTAATAAGAACAATATCGCAAGTAGCTAAAAACACGATAAAAGGAAACATCCCTTTAAATTCTCGTCAGAAGCAACGTTTACGTAGACATAAAAAGATCTTACGTGCTTTATCTCAACTGCGTATTGCATTGAATAAAAAGAAATTGTTGCAACAAAAAGGTGGTGCGCTTCTACCGTTAATCTTGGGACCACTTCTTGCAGCACTAGGAACCAGTATTTTTAGTCGTTAAATATGTCAGAATTACGTAAAATGATTTTAGTTCCTGAAAATGCTGTACATGAAATTCAATCGAATCTTAAATCCATAGATTCACATCAGTCACGTTTAGATGAAGAAATGAATAACATCTTAAAAGGTCGTGATCTTAGTGTACAACAAAAGTGGAAATTATATTAACAAGCTTTGCATCGTTATTTACAGTATGCATCTTCTTCACATAAACCAATTTCTTTACCTATCATTCAAGAAGAAGAAGAAAAATCATCATCAAGTTCCAAACAAGATAGCAATACTTTTATTTTACCATTTGTATCAGACATTTTACAATCAGTACCGAAAACACTTCGTAGGAAAACAGATCTATTATTAAAACAGTTGAAAAGTGTTGATAAAATTCTGTGGGATAAGTCTGGTACTGTACGTATTCCTGGAAAAACAATACGAGGTTCAAATATTATAGATTTAATAAATGATGTTGTTCGTACAAGAAAATATTCAAGAAATCCTATAGGTATTCATGAATTTAAAAATTAATTAGAAGATCTTAATCTTCCTAAAGAATTTATTGGTACACCTATTAGCACACCAGCATCAAAAGTGAATAGTAGTAGTAGTAGTAGACAGCGTATTCGTAAAGTAAGAAAATCTCCTAGTCCTGCAGTAGTTGTTAATTTATTTAAGCACTGGAAAGAAAATAGTATGTAAAATGACAAAATTATCAAAAATATATTTTGATTATTCAAATCCTGATTCTTTATCAAGTATACAAACATTACAACGCAAAACAAAGTTATCTAAAAAGAAAATTAAAAAATGGTTAGCTTCTCAAGATGCTTATACATCACATGCACCAGCTCGTAAAGTTTTTGAACATAAAAAGTATTATGTTAGTGCACCAAATGAAACATTACAAATGGATTTAGCAGATATGCAAAATATTGCAAAGTATAATAATAATTATAAATATATATTATGTTGTATTGATATTTTTTCACGTTATGCATATTGTGTTCCGTTAAAAACAAAGAAAGGTCCTGAAATGGTAAAAGCAATAATAAAAATTTAAAAAAAATTCAAGTTACCTGTGTTTAACGTACAAACAGATTTAGGCGGTGAATTTTATAATCGTCATGTAAAACAATTGTTTAAAGAATATGAAATTAATCATTATAGTGTTCATTCCGAAATTAAATGCGCGTTAGCAGAACGTTTTATACGTACATTAAAAGAAAGATTGTATCGTTATTTTACTGCAAAGATTACTTATCGTTATATTAATGTATTAGATCAAATTGTAAAAAAAATATTATCATTCATACCATTCAAGTATTAAAATGGCACCTGTACAAGTGAATGATTCCAATGTGAATCAAGTGTGGGAAAGATTATACGGGAATAAGAAGAATAAAAAGAATATAACTTGTAAATTTAGTCCGGGTGGTTATGTACGTGTTAGTATGTATAAACATATATTAGAAAAAGGATATTTACCTAAATGGTCTCAAGAAATATTTATTGTTGACAAATGTATTAAGTCAGATCCTGTCACTTACAAATTAAAAGATTGGAACGGTGAAGAAATTAAAGGAATATTTTGTGCACAAGAATTACAAAAAGTAATTATAAATTCAAAGAAAACATATCTCATTGAAAAGTATTAAAACGTAAAAATGGGTGGATGTATGTAAAATGATTAGGATATCCATCAAGTATGAATTCGCGGATTAGATCAGATTCTATTTATTCTGCAAAATGAATTCGAACTTTACACACTACTTTTACGTTACTCTTCCTTCAAATGCAAGTAGTAATCTTTTTGATAATAATACATCATGATCATTTCAAGTTAAATTGGCACAACCTATTGATTTAAGTGATGCGGAATGGGCTGTTGCATTAACTCAAATTAATATTCCGTGGAGTTTTTACAATGTTGTAGAAAATGAAGAAATTATAATTACTAGTGTTATCGATGATAAAGTTGAACGCTACCATGTTCCAATAACACCTGGATATTATTCATCAATTGAATCGATTCTACAATTAATTCCTGAAAGTGTTCGTATATTACACTATTTACAAAATAAAAATCAAATTGTTATTAACATTCTTTGAAATTAGAAGATCAATGTATGATTGGTGTTACACTAGGATTACAACACAATTTTGGATTTATTAATGAAAATACGTTTAATGTTAAAAGTGTTATATACACAAAAGTTAAAAATGTTGATTTAATATTAGCATGTGGAAAATTTCCATGTGATTTAGATTATAATACTCCCAATACAATTAATGGTTGCATTGATATTGTAAAATAACAACAAAATATAGGCCCATTAGTTCGAAAACTTAGTGTACATAATGTACAACACGGTCATGTAAAATCTTTTGTGTTTCACACACCATATTATGTTAAAGTTGAAAAGAAATATTTTGATACGATAGCAGTAAACTTAAAATATGAACACGGATTAAAATTACCATTTCGTTTTGGAACTTCAAACCTAACGCTTCACTTTAAACGAAAATGATTTCTGAAAGTATTGATGATAGTTTTTACATTACATTAGTTTCAAATGCTAGTGCAGATGTATATCCTACAAATAGTCCAACACATTTTATTAATCAATTAAAAAATAATATTCGTTTATCAGAATCCGATTGGCATGTAGGATTAAGTGAAGTACATATTCCGTTAACATGTTATAATGTTACCGCGGGTAAAAATGTTATATGGTACAAATTTAAAAATGAAATTCCTATGAAAACTAAAATTCTTGTTGGATATTATCCATCCATTCATCATTTACTAGAAGAATTAAACGCAATATCAAGTTTTATAAGATTTAGTTTTTCAAATGTTGTACATGTTGAATGTGATGAACGTGTAGAATCAGTTACATTGTCGCCTACATTAGCTTTACAATTAGGTTTTTCTGAAAAATCAGATCTTGTTAAAGAATCTCATGGATTCAAACAACCATACGTAGATATCGGAGATCCACATCAAATTTTTATTTATATAGATATTATACAATATCAATTTTTAGGTGATACAAAAGCACCATTATTACGTATAGCAACAATCTCTGATATTAAATACGGAAAAGTTCAAACAATTACATTTGAAGATATTCATTATATGCCACTTGCAAAATTTTCTTTTAACACAATTGAAATACTATTAAAAGATCATGCAGGGCGAAATTTGCCATTTCGTTCTGGGAACTGACCGTAGCACTACATTTTAAACGCTCTCCTGGATCTGCTAAATAATAATAATAGTAAAAAATAAGAGCAAGACGTGTTACTTATCACTAGGGTTAGGATTTTATTGCACTATAAATGCAGGGAAAATGCAAAATAAAAAATGCAATTATGCACTAAAAATCTAAAAAATGCACTATAATTAGAAAAAAATGCTTTCACAGAGAATCATCCGTATTATTTGTTAGTGTATTACCTATATATATATATATATATATATATATATATATATATATATATATATATATATATATATATATATACGTGGTTCTACTCTGTTGTGTTTTTCTCAAAAGAGGCACGTAACACTGAGTTGTAATAAACAACAAAAATCATATGAAGGTTTTCGAACTGGAATGCATGGCGGTTGTCTGCAAATAATGATTTGTACATTGAAAAGGTTCTTTTAGTTTCTACAGAAACCACCGGAGCATATTCGAAATAGACCATATCATTTATTCCTAGATCACTTTCTAATTTGGGCAGTGACAAATTTTCTGCGTGAAAGAATGTCCACTATCGCACACAAAACATGGTAACCTGAGTTTTTTTCCATACATCTGTAATTTTTCTTGACACTACCAGTCCTACTTCCCCAGGAACACTTTCTAATGCACTTACTGCATTTTTGATTGAGTCAATTAAAGTTGTCAACTTTTCCCCAGATTTATCTAAGGAAGTAATCACACCTGTTAGAAATCCAAAATTATATTGAATGTACACAAGCTTACCTTGAATTTCAGGATTGGCCAGTATCTCTTGTGCAGTTCGAATCGCGGTAGCTTCGGAGGGGTCGAAAGAGTCTATCGTTTTCTTCACAGCTTCGAAGTTTTGATAATAGTATTTACAGGCTTCTAGCCACGTTCCCCACCTGGTAAGAACGGGGCTAGGTGGTAGAGGGAATTCAGGATGTTCAGACTTCAAAGCAGCTATATGTGATGGAGCCTTACTGAACACTCTTTACACTTCCTATGAGTTTATCAACATAAGGAAACTGCACACGTATCTCTTCAGCCACTCTGTGGCAACCATGCGCGAGGCACGTAATGTGAATAATTTTCGAATATAACGCCTGCAGAGAGTTCGCTGCTTTTACCATATATGGTGCAGCATCGGTTACAAAGAGCAGCACGTTTTCATAAAGGACGTCATTAGGCCATAAAAGATGCATTGATTTATCAAATAACTTACTGATCGTGGAACAATTGACCTTTTCCAGAACTTCGCAATTCAAAAGAAATGTTTTATCCGGCCCACCCTCCTGCATCACTCCTACAACAACATTCACTACATTTCGTCCCTCCGAATCACACATTTCATCCATGGACACCCATATTTTCTTTCCGTCCACTTCTTGTCTAATACACTGCATTGTTTTCTCGCAAAATTTGTTCACGTAATTCTTCCTTAGTGTCGTAGAATCGGGGAGAGGTTTACAAGTGTATTTTTCCAAAAAGGCACGCAGAAAAAAGGGATGTATTTGGTCTAAAAATCCCTTTTTTCAACTTTTAGCCCCTCTGGACCCCCTTGTTTTAACGCAGAAATCTGAAAAAAATCTGTTAAATACTACTCGGCGGACTGAATGTTTGTGCACAATTTCAAAAATAAGCCCGCCAGAAAAAAAATTCAGAAATTTCCTCATGTTACCCTATACGGAAGTATATTTTTTAAAAAAATCAGTGAGACGTCCCTAATTACCCTAGAATAATAATTCGACCATCATTCTCTTCAGAATCGAACTGCCTTTCAAACGGTATGACTCACGTGTCTCCATCATGTATCTAAGGCGGGAAATTCCAGAAAAAAGAGATTTTTTGGTCTAAAAATCCCTTTTTTCAGTTTTCCCCCTCTGCACCTCCCTGTTTTAACGCAGAGATCTGAAAAATCTGATAAATACTACTAGGTAGGCTGAATGATTGTGCACAATTTCAATCTTCTAGATGCAAAAGTAAGCCCGCCAAAAAAATATATCCACCATGTCCCATTTTTCCCTATATAGAAGTATATTTTTCAAAAAATCCCTGAGACGTCCCTAATTACCCTAGAACAATGATTCGACCGTCATTCTCTTCAGAATGGAACTGCCTTTCAGACGGTATGACTCACGTGTCCCCATCCTGTATGCGAGGCGGGAAAATGACGAGAAACGGGATTTTGGGGGTAAAAATATCCCTTTTTTCACCCCTTTGCCCCTCTAGTTGCCCCCCTGTTTTAGCACTGACATCGGAACAAAAAATCTCGTAAATACTACTCCGTGTACTGAATGTTTGTGCAAAATTTCAATCTTGTACGTGGAAAAATAAGCCCCCCAAAAAATATTGAACCTAGGCTTAGTAAATGAGAAAATAAAATTTTAACTTATGACGTCATCACCTCCTATATCTGGAAGCAGGAAGGTCTGAAACCATACGTAATGTCTTCTACAAGGCCTCTGGACTTGGAAAACAAAAAACCCGGACGAAAAAGCTCAAATAGAAGAGAAATAACGCAATGTACCATGAAAAATGTGTATGGTACAAATTTTACCATAGGATCCCCAAGGTGTTAAAGGATTATTTCGTTTTGCTTTACCATTTCTTAAACAAGGTGCAAAAACTGTAGGACGTCAAGCATTACAAACCGGTATGCAAGTTGCGGGTGATGTATTAGAAAATCGACCATTTAAAGAATCGGTTCGTGCGCGTGTAAAAGAAGCTGGTAATAGTTTAAAGACAAAAGCAATTAATAAGGTTGGGCAGTTGCTAACTGGTAACGGCAAGAGACGGTCACGCAAGAGGAAAGCTCCTGCAATTGTAAAGTTTGGACCACCAACAAAACGTAAACATACACATCTTTTCATAATGGCGCTCCTAAATTTAAGTTGTTTTACCAATGAATTTGATTTCTTTTCTATACCAATGACACAAACAGCTATTGAAGCAACTACAAATGCTGAATATCGTCCTATTTCAACATTAACCTCAGAAGGACCTATTGAATTTGTTATTCCGGGAGAAACAGGGGAATTTATTCATCCTGCATATCTATATCTTTATGTAGGATATAAAATTACTAAAGCTGATGGTACAACTTTAGCTAATGATGATACTGTTGCACCCGTAAATAATTTCTTACATTCTTTATTTAGTCAAATTGATATTTCGTTAAATGATAAATTAATTAGTTCTTCATCAGGATCTTATCCTTATCCTGCATACATTGAAACATTATTAAATTATTCTTATGATGCATCTCAAACACATTTAGCATGTGCAATGTGGCATAAAAATACTGGAAAAAATTTTAATAAATTAGATAATACAAATGCTGGTTTTCAAAAACGTGCTAATAAGGTGAAAAATAGTAAATTTTTTGAAATGTATGGACGTCTTCATACTGATGTTGTAAGTTTAGATCGTATGCTCCCTAACAAAGTAAGTTTGCGTGTAAAACTACATCGTAGTAAAGATAATTTTTGCTTAATGTCTCCTGAAAATACAAGTTATAAAGTTGCACGTGAAGAAGTTATTCTTCATGTACGACGTATTGATGTAGCTGCAGATTTAGCTA
Organism: Thermobia domestica; assembly: GCF_964235325.1. Lineage (NCBI taxonomy): Eukaryota > Metazoa > Arthropoda > Insecta > Zygentoma > Lepismatidae > Thermobia > Thermobia domestica. The sequence continues at coordinate 130,568,963 of NC_137464.1, forward strand.
TGCAATTAAATACACGAATGGGTTCGGAAACAGCCAAATTACCTCTGACGAGAGTGGAAACAAGATCTTATACTATACCTGCACAAGTAAAGTCTTACAACATTGATAATCTTTTCCTGGGTAATGTTCCTAAAGGCCTGGTTATTGGTTTCATCTCCAACACAGCCTTCAATGGGAAATCACATCTTAATCCCTTTGAATTTCGAAACTTTAACGTTAACAAACTGCAATTACAAGTCGGCTCAAAATCATTTCCTCCCAACCCCCTCACTCCTGATTTTAATAATAATTTATACCTTCTAAGTTACTATACTTTGATTTCAGGTACTGGTATATATTATCAAAATTATTCACATACTGTTACTCTTGATGAGTATCCAAACGGATATGCTCTGTATGCTTTTATTCTATCTCCAACAGGAACTTTAGATGATAACACGTGGGATGTAGTTCGCGATTCCCCTGTAAATTTAAAAGTATCATTTTCAGAAACTTTAACTGAACCTGTTACATGCATTGTGTACGCGCAATTCGATTCTTTAGCACAAGTAGACAAAGACAGAAATATTTATACTGATAACACCTTCTAATTTATTCAGTTGAGTACGATGAGGGTTGTTGTACACTTCTCGGCGTATCATGATAACGAAGATGACTTTATTGTAAAAGAGCTAGCCATTGTAAATCCTGACGTTCCCTTTTTCCAAAATTGGATTTTTAAACCACCATTTCCTTTAAATAAGTTAGCTGAGCCAATCGTATGTACAAACAAATGTTTAGGTGAGAATGTATATGGCATTACCTGGCACAAAGGCGATGTAGAATATTCATATCTTAAGGAAATACTTCAAACATACTGTTCAAATACTACATTCGTATATACATACGGAATAAAGAGAAAGTGTTTTCTTCAAGAAATTCTTCAAAGAGAAGTTACAAATTTAGAAGAAATAAACTGTCCAAAGTATACTGCATTAAGTTTTCACGTTCATCGGTGTGCACATAATAAGCATCGTTTCGCACAATATAGGTGCAGTGTTCATGAAGCATTACTGTATAGTGAATATGTGAAAGTGTATGACTATGTGTTGCATGTGAATAACAGTGATAATTACATACCTACTACAATTAAAAATAATAATCTCCATCATGTATAGTGACGATTTATTAAAAGTGTTACTAAGTGATAAAGTAACTGGTGCAAGTGTTACTGGAATTTACCCTATTTGCAAACTTCCTGTAACGGTAAAACCTCCTGCTGCACTTGTGATTAATCTTGATACATCTGATTCTGCTGGTTCCCACTAGGTTGCAGTGTACGTCAATAAGAAAAAACATGGTTTCTACTTTGACAGTCTTGCTATGGACATTCCCAAGGAAATAAAAAACTTTTTGTCCAAAAATACTAAAATGTACTTTACAAATAATCATCAATATCAACATGATAATTCTGTGTTACGTGGATATTTTGTTTTATATTTTTTGCATCATATTATTCGCACTCAATAATTTGAAAAGTGTTTAAAATTGTTTAACTAGAAAAATTTGAAAAAGAATGATGATATCGTTTATAAACATGTGAACATTTTTTAAAAAAAGAAAACAAATATTTTTTTATTTTTTATTATATATTTACAATTTTTTATTTTTTATCATATATACATTTTTTTAATTTGCAATAAATTTTTAAAACTTACATCCCTGCATTTTATTTACAATTCCTCATTACAATCTTGATAATGCATTAGTTAATGCTGTTGATCTTTCATATTTCCACCAATAATTCAACTGTTGTGCATTACGATATGCACATCCTGATTTCTTTACAATAGTTGTGTGAAAAGAACAATATTCATTAAATGTAATTCCACATAATTCATTTAATGAAGGACAATGTTTTGTTTCTAAATTAATGACATTATCTAATGCAAATATTCTTTTAATCCAAAGAGATTTCTCTAAACCTTTACAATAAAAGGTTGAATTCTTTGCGCATAATTGATATACAAGGTTTCGTATGCGTGATACAGTATATCCAGTTTTGCTATTCCATTTCAAACCATGTAAATTTAATGTTAACTAGTCAATTTGTTTTTGACATCCTAATGATAATAAATTATATTCTAATGGTGATTTTACCAAGCAATGTAAATTTACTGTATCATCGCATGCCGTTAAACAAAACTCACGAATGATAAATTCGTTATCAGACATTTTAAAATCTTGAATATCGATAATATACTGATTTACACATGGTGAAATTTCATTTGTATGATAAATAAAAAACGGAATTATCTGTCCAACAAATTCTGTATTTTGTAAAAGATCACAAGTTTTATGCATAAAGCATAGAAATGAGATTTCACTATGTTCTTGTTCAAACACTTCAAAGAGTTCACTAAGAGTTTTATCAAGAGATAAATACTTCACTGCAAATGTTCCAGTATTATGAAAATGTCTACATTCATGAGGAAGATTTAACTTGCATTCCACGTATTCCATTGGATTATTGTTGTGTAAGTATACTTTTATAGTTTTTAATACACAGTTCACATTAATGTTTTCACCAGTACATAGCACACATGAAACACTAGCACTATTCGAATACATTTTTTCAATCTGAAATATTCGCTTTCCGTTTGTCTTTTCTTATGAAAATCTCTAGTAATTCCGGTAAATAGTCTGTATCACTTAATAATTCCACATATTCATCTTAAAATTTTTCTCTTGTTAATAATCCGATAATATGCGTGTTTGCGTACAAATAAAACACATCATCTTCAACACTAGGACTTGCTATAATACTCCAAGCGCGGATTTCCAATAATTCTGGACGCACAGTCATACAGTCATGAGCAAAATCATGATTAGATCCTGCCGTACATCCCTCACATATTAGTGTTTCGTTAAAATTCCATTTTTCAATAGCCTTCTTTATACATTCGCGATCCACTTTTTCACTATTACAACAACAATCTGAAAAATAAACACACTGCTGAACAAGACTGCACTTATTTAATATAAAAACACATTTACACGTGACGTTTCGATCTTCTAGCCAAAATCCTCATCAGACGTACATCAGACGACTAGTCATCAGAGTGTACGTCTGATGAGGATCTTGGCTTGAAGATCGAAACGTCACGTGTAAATGTGTTTTTATATTAAATAAGTGCAGTCTTGTTCAGCAGTGTGTTTATTTTTCTGATTTTATTCGCAAGACGTTGACTATGATTGTGTGTCAACAACAATCTAAAGCCCAAAATCGTGATGTTCTTGATAATACTACTGGAGATGATGGTGGTGTTGGTGAAACTGTTAGCACCGGTGATTCTATCGCATCAAAATCATATTCCTCATCTCACGACGATTCGTATATTTCTGTTTCAATATCGGATATTGTTTCAGTGTTAACTTCGTAGCTGTCGTCCTTCTCAAAAAGATGCATTGTGTCTCTGTATAAATATTTCTCACTATAGTTCGTATTTAAAGTATTTTCATACCCGCAAGGTAATCACGTGTTCAGCATTCCCAACATCAAAGTTCTTTTCTATTCTCAAATACCATACGGACATGTTTCAACATGTTCACCTACCGCGTCCCCGATCTTTCTTTTGTATTCTTCGCCGCCAATCTCTTTTCTTCACCTACCGCGGCACCAAAGTTATTTCTATTAGTCTGTCTCCAATCTGTGATGTTTATCTTCCACGTCCGCAATCTTTCTTTTGTGTTTTTCGCCGACAATGTCTTTTGTTAACCTACCGTTACACCAAAGTTATTTCTATTAGTCTGGCGGTATTCTGTGATGTTTACCAAACATGTCAACGGTCTTCCTTTGTATTTGAATTCAAGTTTTAACACCACCCTGCAAGCACACAACATCATCACCATAGGTGAACGCTACCACTTTTTTCTTTTTTAAAGTTCGTCCCAACCGGGATAGTGTTCGCCATGGACAGTTCGTGTAATTTCTACGTAATCCAAACTCGACAGGGGCACGAACACAGAAGGGTCCAGGACAGTTAAAAATCCGACCATGCTCTTCAGAGTAAATCGAACCCCCAGTCGATTGCGCCTCATGATCCGAAGACGAACGCCCGAGACCACTCAGCTATTGCCACCTGCTTACCAAAGAGCCACCGCGCCCGACATGATGGTGCGAAGGGAAATATAAATAAATGTAATTAGGGTCTAGTAGCATTAAAATATATTTTAAAAAAATATTTTGAACTTCTTCTTTTGATACACATATTTTTATTTCTATACTTGTTTCCAAATACAAAAAAAAGAAGAAAAAGCATATTGAGAAAATAGCTACGAGAATCGTTTTAAAACCAATTGGAATAAAAGAGGAATGAAACTCCTTAAAATCTGCATATTTAAATACAAGAAAGATACAAATAGAACTTACAATCGTAAGCGATGAACAGCAATTATATATATATATATATATATATATATATATATATATATATATATATATATATAGATAGATAGATAGATAGATAGGTATATATATATATATATAGATAGATAGATAGATATAGATATAGATATAGATAGATAGATAGATAGATATAGATATAGATATAGATATAAACAGGAAATTAATTGTGGGGCTCGCAGGCAAGAAGGTGTGATAAAAAGGGGTCGTGATATAAAATAAATAGATTGAGTCTATTGCATCATTATATACTAAGTCTTTCGTAGTCTTTTATCTCCCGTTTAAGGAAGTGCAAAAGAATTTACGTAAATTAATTATAATAATGGAACGGCAGAATGCATACCTAAACGAAAACGTGCCGGTATATAGGCCTAAAACGAGTAAAGAACTCATATAAATGCCTACACGGAAGCTAGATACTAACAGACACGTGGTAGTCTGAAAATAGTTTAACAAAATAAGCAAATTTTGTATCCACTACCAACACAATATTATGTGATCCTGAGTAAAAAGACTTTTTTGTCCTACTTTTTTAAGTTTAGATAAAATGAAGAAGGAAGGGACGGGCTTGAGGGGTAGGGTGAAAACGTGACGACAGCGACTTGTCAAACAGAAAGCGGAAAATGTTCTGACCACCTAGTTGATCCTATCGCCACCACTCGAATTGGAGTTCAGACATCACGTCATCCGTGTCTTGCTATAGGAGAAGACATCTAATCAGGCTTAGTTACACATCTGTATCTAGTTGAAGAAGCCATGATCCAATTGGAAGACAGGAAAAAGAGTGCGTTCAAAGCGTATACAGACGAATCTTCTTTAGAAAGCAAAAATGAAACAACTTTCTTAGTTCTTGTGAATCCATATATTTTATTACATGATTTAGTTCTGTTAACCTTTGAAAAATGAAAACAACAATCAGCATGTGGCAAATATGATATGCATTTGATAACCTAAAAGAACGTGCCTGAAGTTGCCCCCCCCCACTTTTCCCAAACTATGCCAAAAGTCGCACATCGTTAGTGTATCGTTAATGCACGTTAGTGCAAGAACTAACATTAATGCTATCGCACTTTACGAGTATTTGCAGATTTTTCTTATTGAAGATTGAACATCCATCAATATGCAGACAGATCTGCACCAAACCTATCACATCGTTAGTGCATCATTATTATACTAACACACACTAAGCACTAACGTTATCGTTACCATATTTTGGGATGTATTCAAGATTTGGGGGGAGGGATATGAAATATCACATTCCATACAAATATACGTAGAAACTTGGGGTTAACAGCAACCGTTAGTTCATCGTTAGTACACGCACTAAGCACTAACGTTAGTGTTATCACATTTTGGGATTTATTGAAGATTTTTGGTGGGGATACAACTTCAGAAATATCAAATTCCATATAAACTGTTAGTGTTTTCTACAAGCACTAACGATGTGTAATAGCACTAATTTTTCATACTAATGAATAGCACAAATTTTTTCGTTAATGCTTGAAGTGGAGATCGGGTTCACGCTGACCACCAAAGATATTTTACTTGTAGCACCTACATGAATTAAGCACTAACGTTAGGAGTTGATGCACAAAGAAGTACTTACAATGCACTAACGATTGCACTAGAAGAGGTCATTAGTGCTTTTAAATTTGGCGGAAATTTGACGCAATGAAAAATTCCCCATAGATTACTTTTGTGAGTTTCATGATATGTAATTGGCCATAACTACATTAATAGCGAAGCACTAACGTTAGGAGTTTGCACAAAGAAGTACTAACAATGCACTAACGATTGCACTAGAAGAGGTCATTAGTGCTTTTAAGTTTGGCGGAAATTTGACGCAATGAAAAATTCCCATAAATTACTTTTGTGAGTTTCATGATATGTAATTGGCCATAACTGCATTAATAGTGAAGCACTAACAAAACTGCTAGTGATTTCTAGGAGCACTAACGATGCATTAACAAATGGCACTAATGTTTTCGTTAGTGCTTTAAGTGGCTGGGCCAGCGTGAACTTGTACCCACAAAAGATTTTTACTGGTAGCACCTACACTAATGAAGCACTAACGACGCCCACGAACTTGGCCCCCATATGATGCACTAACGATAAATTTAATGTCAATTGTTAGTGCATCGTTAGTGCTTCTTAGTGCATCAACGACTAAGTTAGTTCTTCATTAATGTACGTGCTACAAATAGAAACCTTTTGGAGGCCAAGTTCACGCTGTTCCAGCCACTTCAAGCACTAACGAAAAAATTAGTGCCATTCCTTAGTGCATCGTTAGTGCTTCTTACTGCGTCAACACCTAACGCTAGTGCTTGATTGGTGTAGGTGCTACAGTTAGAAAACCTTTGGGGGCCAGCGTGAACTTGGCTCCCACTTTAAGTACTAAAAGAAAAATTAAGTGCCATTCGTTACTGCATCTTTAGTGCTCCTAGAAAACGCTAGTTTCGTTAATGCTTCACTATTAGTGTAGTTATGAAGAATTACATGTCACGAAACTCACATAAGAAATGTATGGAGAATTTTCCACAGCATCAAATTTCCGCAAAATTCAAAAACAATAATGATCTCTTCTGGTGCAATCGTTAGTGCTTCTTTATGCACCAACCCCTAACGTTAGTGTTTCATTAGTGTAGGTGCTACAAGTAAAATATCATTGGTGGTCAACGTGAACTTGTCTCACTTCAAAATTTAGTGCAATTCGTTAGTGCATTCTTACTGATAGTGCTTCTAGAAAACACTAACAGTTTGTATGGAATTAATAATTCTGAAGTTATGCCCCACCAAAAATATTGAAAAAAATCCAAAATGTGGTAACACTAACAGTGCTCAGTGCGTTTAAGTGCACTAACGATGCACTTGTAGTGCCCTTAGTAATTGTGTTATTTTATAATGGTAATATTTTTAAGTAGTATTGTTAATTCTCTTTTGTAAGATCTGGTAACATTGATACTTCCGCTTCTGTGGAGGGAAGACGAGCGGGTGACTTCCGGGGTTCTACAAAAAAAGAGATTGTGTACCGCATGGCTTCTCGATATCTGTAAATATGAAGCCTAAAATTACAGTTAATCTAGGTCTCTCGTAGCCATCCTCCTTTTATTAGTAATCCACAGTTTTGACAGAGCAACATTGAGTGTAAGTGAAGCTTTACGGTTACTTTTTCATCATAATTTTGGTGTGCAATTTCCAAGAGGAATTTATAAAGAAGAGCAAGTGGTCTCCCACGTGTTTTGTTACAGCTACAAGTTTTTGTCTGTTAGTGTGTGCCTCTCCATTAATTATATTTCAAGTTTCTGTGTTCGTCCTAGTGACATTCTCCATTTAATACGATTATGGCAATTTTCGTGAAGTTTTTCTTAGTTGTGATAATGTATGAAATCATCATGAAGCACTAAAAACTTCTGTGGGAACCCGCCCCATGCACGCTCTGTCCGGTATCATATCAGTGAAGGAAGCAATGTATTCAACCTCTAGCACAGAATCATCAAGAGTCCAGATCTTTACAAGGATTGTAACGAATCAGCAATGTACCTTCCCAGGAAGTAACTTGGTTTTCACGTACAAACGACTTAAATGCTGATTCCCATTCATATATTTGTTACAGCACTACTTCCTTGAACTTAAACATGTACTTCAACAAAATGTGGCTTCTTTACATTCTAGTGTACTTGTTACTTTACCAAGTATTGGATTCTATAGCTACTTATGGCATTTTAGTAGCAAGTAGCATGTTTATTCCAAACTAATATCCTTTCATATGTGTTGTTGTGAACCAGTGCAGTTTCTTAAGTGAGCAGTATTAGTCTATTAACAAGCAGCTTGTAGAGTGGTGCAGGATTTATGCCAAACACATATTCAGTTGGAATAATTTAGAGGCATGTTAGTGGCCCTTAGCCCAGGTGAATGAGCAGCATGAACAATCCACCCGTTATTTTCGCCGCCGCTCGCTCAGTGTTTAGTCGAGCGACAATGCAGCTCTGGGACACGTTATTTTATACCACAATACATTTCTCTGGAGTTTTTCATACTTTTTTTTCCATTATTAAGGAGTCACCTTGGAGCCCCCTTTGGTTTAGCTCCGCCCAGCCTTGGCTCAGAATCAACTGGTAGTGAGATGAGATGCTGTCGTGTTAGTGTTTCTTATATGAAGATGGGCAGTTTAAAGGTGTTTTCCTGATAAAGGTTGCCTTCGTAGCAACCACATTCGTCATTTTTGATGAGTATGTTGTTTTTAGTTATGTTCAATTATATTTGAGCATGTTTGTGCGTATTAAAGCTCATCTTTGATATAGCCTGTTAATTTATCAGGCCCAGTTAAGCTCTTCGAAAGCTTACTTTTTCTAAGCCCTCTTTAGTGTTTATAACGTTCAGTGCTCTCTGAGTTGAGTGAAACTGGCATATTAGCCAGTGTTTTCTCATGATAATAGTGAACCCTCCAGCTATCTCTCCAAGCTCATTTCAATGGTGTTCTTTGAAGAACTGTGTTTACAAGTGTGGTGCACTACTTAATTATCTTGTTTTTATGTTGCTTCATAGCTGCAGTAAGCTGTACCCTCTACTATTTGTCAGTGCTACTTCACGAATAGCTGTTTTGTGTTCTCACTGGTGCTAGGTGTCCCTTATAATCTCCATATAATGTTGGTCACTCGCATTTTAGTGCAGTTGTGTTGTTTACACAAAAGTGTCTTTATTTTATCTTATCTTATTGAGCATCAATCCTGAATACATGCATCATTCATTAGTAAGTATGCTTTCAGCATATTCTCAGGTAAGAATCACAATGTTGAATAAACAAGCTTAACGATACATGTGTTCATGGCAGCTTCACTCTCACCGGGGTGGAGCATAATGTTGCCAGTTCAATCAAGAAAAGGACACAGAATGCCCATATGTGGAATGTAAAACTCATAGTAACAGGTAATCAGTCTCAATGGGTTATTAGATGAATATGTATAATTTTATTGCATACCTTTTCTTAGTGGTAACAATTTTAATACTGAGTTTTGCACTTATGTATGGACAGTGCACAAGTAGGCGCGCACCCGATGGTGGGTATACGCTGGCTAGTACCTTATAGCTATATTATTATCCTTTAAGTCTAGTTGCAGTGTACAACAATTAACAATTATGATACGATATTATCTTTTGCATAATAAATTTAAACTATTTCTTTCATCATTCTCAGAAGTGACAATTCTTCTGGTATTTGGTAAGAATCTAACTTGCATATTATTATGAAGTGTGTTAATGTTTCAATCATTAGACAAGAGAGGTGAAGATGGTTGTCCCTCCTCAATTGTTTATAGCTGCAAGAATTTTGATGTAATTATGCATCAGTAACTGAATATTTTCACGCATGATATTTTTCTATTGTTTTTATAAATATACGAATATATGTTCTTGTGCATGATAGTATATGTACCTGTTATAAAGTACTTGTTTTATATCAAGCTTCCATGGCCCTAATACCAACTTTTGATCAAGTAATAAATAATCTTTTCCATTTTAAGTGTTGTTGTTCAAGTGCAAGTCCCCAGTAGCTAGATAAGTTTAATTTAAGGTTAGCTATTTCTAAATTATGGTATACGCAGGAGCAAGAAGAGGAAGGGGGGTTTGTTCATGCCTTCTCGTAGAGCTGGTGTGGGCAAGCCTCGTGTTGTCGGACGTTGTCTGTGCGCCCTATACTTCATTGCCATTTCATCTTTCACAGACTGGCGACCCCTTGATACTCAGTTTTCTGGATTTTCTTTAGTCTGCGTTCTAAGTACGTTAGACGCCTTCCGCTCTGTAGCACTCAGAAGTTCCGGGCCATCCTCTGGGGCGCTACAGGGTGTGTAGGTTATTGGCGACCTTCAGCCAGGATTTCAGCTGGAATCTTCTGATCCCTTTCTAATACCATTGCTCTGGCTCCCCTTAGCTAGGTTCTTTGCTGGATCGCTCTTTTTCATTGGTATTGACTATTTCGGTTCTTGTTAGTCATAACTTACGTTAAGGTGCCTGGAAGTCTTGATTCTTTTCTTGTGTTTATGAGTCAATTATCACGTGTTATTAGTTGGTTTATTTAGTTGTGTTGGCCATGGAAAGCAGGTAAACATTCTCTACGTCAGCGCGTCATACTTTATAGTTAAATATTCTTTGAGATTCTTTTGAATATCATTTCTGGTTTGATGTAGTAATGTGGTTCCTAAAAAAAAAAAAAAAAAAAAAAAGAGCAAGGCTGCTAAATCGCAGTTGAGACGGAACAGGAGTGCAAGGGCTACGGGTTCCCCATCTTCATGAATTGGTGTTCATATATATATATATATATATATATATATATATATATATATATAAACAAACAAAACAGTATTGTGTAGTGCTAATATAGTGAACTTTATTTCTTTCTTTTATTGTGTTGAACTATTAGTGTCACAATGAACAAGAATAAAAAGAAAACGCGACAATGTGGCCATGCCGGCACATTGTTAGAGTGTACCTCTTGTAACACTTGGTACTGTAGGCATTGCACCGAGTTAACAGAAAAGGAATTTAGTGAGAGAAGTAAACCTGAAGTCCTCTGGGATTGTAATAAATGTGTAGCACAACCCAGTAGGTCAATAAATGATTCCACTGAGAATGGAGATTCAAATGTTATAGTCGTAGTTACTAGGAATCAGGATGATACCATTAGCGAAAAAGGTAGTGATACCTCCAACTTTGCTGAATTGATGTCTCAGCTTTCCAGTCAAATAGACTCAATAAAGGTGGCCGTAACTGAAGAAGTCTCAGTGATGAAAGCCACCGTAACTGAAGAAGTCTCGCAAGTAAAAACAGTGGTCATTGGTGAAATGTCTGAGGTGGTAAATAAAGAGGTTTCCCAAGTAAAGGTAGCTATAAATAAAGAAGTGTCTAGTTTAAAAGAAACTGTTGATCGTCATCTCAAGGAACAGGATGACAGAATTACTTCTCTAAGTAATCGTTTGGAGAATAATACTGTAGAACTTACCCATCAAATTGAAGTTGTTAATGAAAATCTAGCCTCTCAAGAAGAAGCATTACTAAATGTCTTGAAGGACAACAGTGTTAGTAAGCGTCGATTAGATAGTTTGGCTAATCAGATGCAGGAAATTCAGCGTAATACTAATTCATGTCTTAATATGAGGGAAGACCTTGAGGTGTTGAAACAAAAATTGGATAGTTTATTTGAACAAGGTGAATATGAAGAAGAAGAAAGTGGTGAACAGACTGGTTCAGTTATAAATGTGGAACCTAGGCATTTTGAAGATGTGGACCGTTTTTTGGGAATTTCTCATACTAGAAGTAACTCCTATGACACCATTCCGAAGGTCCCGGTGGTTGTTTCCACTCCATTAATGGGAACCACTTCATTTGTTACTACATCTTGTTTTCCATCCTCTTGTTTAGGTGTCGTTACTGATACGTACAGGATTAATAGTGGTAATAATACTCACACTTCATTCTCTCATGCTCCAAGCCACGCTTGTTGTACTCATTCATGCTTTTCGCAGAATAGAGGTCAGTTAGACAGTGGGGATAGGAACTTCTCTGAAGTTAGCAGTCGCATTTCTATAAATCCTGTAGTCTCCTCGTGCACAGTAGGTGTGAATAAGGTTCCTGGTGTGTCATTTGCTAATGCGAATAATGTTAATCCTGGTTGTTGTGGAATGTTGAGAGAGAACATGCCCAGTTCCTCTCTAGGGGCTGATAATTGTCCCATGCTGGCTGTTTCCGATTCGTCCAATAAATGTCAAAAGTCATTAAAATTATCCGATCTTAGTCACTTTCCCGAATTTACAGGAAATGTGTTAGAAATTTCGCCTTTAGATTTCCTTCAGCAATTAGAGCAAAACTTTAAGTTAGCCAATTTGTCCCCTGAGTACCAGATTTTGGTTGCAGTTAGGTCTATGAAAGAGTCAGCTGCTTGCTGGATTTCTCAGGTTAAAGATCAAATCTTTTCATACGATGATTTTAAACGTTTGTTTCTTGCACAGTACCTTAATCCTAAGGTGTGTAGGGCCCAGTTGCGATATCTGCTGTCTACAAAGTACAATCCTAATGTTCACGGTAAGGCTTCAGAGTTTGTGTGGAAGCTGTCCAAAGGTATTAGAATGCTTAAAGGGAATATTCCTCAAGAAGAGTTGGTAGACTACCTTATTGATACCTTACCTCAGGAATATCAGTTTACTCTGAGTCAAGTGGATATTCCCTCTGTGTCAGAACTAGCTGCACGGTTAATGAGACTTGAAATTCCTGACAAGTCCAAGTTATTGAATTGTCCATTGATTTCACTAGAATCTGTAGGTACCAAGCGTAAGGTTGGATTAGACTCAGATAATTATCCTAGCAAAAATAAGAAACGTAATGTTCATTTTGACGTAAACTTGGCTACAGTCGTAGACAAGGAACCGGTTGATGATCAGGTTAGTTCAGTTCAAGTTAGTGATAAGCAAGGCAAGGCGCAAACCAAGGACAAATGGGTTCAAACTAGTTACCCTAGTGTTAAAGATTATATTGATAATAAGCAACCTAATGCCAATTACAATAGTAATAAGAAAAAGTTTTGGTTTAACAAACGAAGCAATAATAGTAATTTTAGGCCAAATACCAATAATTTTGCTAATAATAATAACAATCGCCCTAGGGGTAGGCCAAATAATGGTAATGTAAGACGAGCAAATGTAAGAAATCAGAATCAGAACAATGTTCACTCTGACCATACTGATAGCTCTGTGGCTCAATGTTTAGTTAATTCATGTGATCAATTTGAATCCAGAGTAGCACCTTGTGCTTGCGCTCATTGTCCTAACCTTAGAAGCAGCTATGCTGAGGTTGGTGCAACCACTTCCACCTCTTCCGAGCCTTATGCTCAATGCAGCACTGCGTTAAACCAGTGAGGCAGGCTCCCGAATGGTCGCCTGGAGTCCGCCAAACTGAAACTCAGCGGCCAGAAGGTAATTTTTCCAATAGATGTAATGGCACTTGGTATACCCAAAAGCCCATGAATGTGTTTTTCATATTGAAAGAGAGTGAATCTTTAGATAATGATGATGTTGGTTCTTTTATCAAATCCCCATTCTTATCAGGTAAAATAGCCGGTATCTTTCTTTCATGTATAATAGATAGTGGTTGTGAAGCTAATTTATTAAACTTTGGTGTTTGGAAAAGAATTGTAGAAACGTTGCCTAATGCTAAGTTATCTCCGGCTAGAAATGTAACATTGCAATCTTTTGTAGGTGATGAAAAGTATAATGTCAAAGGACAGAAAATACTGTATTTAGAATTCTCAGATCATGTTTTAGAAATTCCTTTCTTTATTGTAGAAGGAATGAAGTCGGACGTCTTGTTAGGTACTCCTTTCCTAACCAAATATAATTGTGTAGTTGATTTTTCAAAGCAAATCTTAACGTTGGATGATTTGGATGGTAAACCTGTTAAATTAAATTTAAATTCTCTCTGGGTTAGTTCGGTAGAATCTGAACCTCTGATACAGGAAGTTAGTAAAGAGGAAGACTACTTAGTATCTGAAAGTGAAATTCGAAATACAATTTTCCAAAGAACAGATTTAACATCTGAAGTTAAGAGTAAATTAGTGGAACTACTTCTTCGCTATAGATCATTGTTTTCTGAACGCCCTAGGCCTGCTAAGGTTAAGCCTTTAAAGATAGAATTAACAGACAACGAACCTGTTGTATGTAAACCGTACCCCATACCATATGCTATGCGGGAACCTTTCAGAAAGCTCATTCAAAAATGGCTTGAGTGGGGAGTGATCGAAGAAAGGTTATCTCCTTATCTCAATCCAATTCATTGTGTTTATAAAGCTGACAAACAATCAGTAAGACCCACCTTAGATTTAAGACATCTAAATACTAAAGTGGTATCTTTTAATGTTAAGGTAGAGCCAATTCAAGACATATTAGCACGTCTCAAAGGTTCCGTAGTTTTATCTTCTTTTGATTGCCGAGACGGTTATTACTGTTTGCCTCTAGAGGAAGATTCATATGAAAAAACAGCATTTTTATTCGAAGGTAGGCAATATTGTTTCAAATATTTAGTCATGGGACTTAAATCTGCCACTAGTCTATTTCAATTTGTAATGAATAGCATTTTCGATTTAAGCACAAAGCATTTTGTTTCTTGTTATCTAGATGACTTACTTTGTTTTTCCGATTCTATCAGTAAGCATTTTGAGCATTTGGAATTCGTGTTGTATACCTTGAATAACTTAAACTTTTCCTTAAATTTTCAGAAATGTAAGTTCATGTTTTCCGAATTGTTGTTCTTAGGTCACATTATATCAGGTAAAGAAGTTAAAGTTAATCCTAAACTTAATGAAACCATACAGAGATTTCCAATTCCCAAGAATCGTAAGCAATTGAGACAATTTTTAGGTCTAGCAAATTGGAGAAGGAAATTTATTCACAATTACGCAGACCTCACCGAAAGTTTCGTAACTTTATTGCGTAAGGGCGTAAAGTTTCACTTTGGTCCTGAACAGATGCATTCATTTGAACTGTTAAAGAAAGCGTTGGTTTCTCCGCCAGCTTTAGTGCTCCCAGACATGAATAAGGCATTTCATTTGTTCTCAGATTCCTCCATAATTGCCATTGGAGGCTATATAGGGCAGTATGAAGGAGATGATTTTCAGGTTATCTCGTATGCCAGCAGGCGCATTAAACCTACGGAAAGATCTCTGTCCATCTTTCAAACTGAACTATTAGCAGTAGTGTTTTTATGCGAGCGTTTTGCTGATTACATTCTAGGAAAAGAGGTAATTGTTCACACAGATAACAAAGCTATTACTCATCTGAAAACTATTAGAAGTTTGGATGTTAGAACCACCAGACTATTATTAAAGTTGCAAGATTTTAACCTTAAGTTTGAACATCTCTCCTCAGCAGAAAACCGTATTGCAGACATTATTTCACGCAATCCTCCTGACGAGGAGAATACGATTAATTCTACTTTCATAGTAAACGCTGTATTTCGAAATTTAAGTCAATCTTCTTTTGTTAAGCTGTTACTGGAAGAACAAACCTCTGATGAGTTTGTAGCTAGATGTTCTGCTAAACTGGAAAAGGGTAATCCTAACTTTTGTAAGCATTTAGATTTAGTGTATATTAAGCAAGATGATTCACAAGGAAGCTCATTTCGGCTCACGCAAATGTTATCTGCATTGTAAAAAGTTATTTCACTGGCCGAACATGAAACGAGATATAGCTAGGTTCATTAATGATTGTGAAACTTGTGCTAGAACTAAAAGTAAATCTCAAATCTTTGTACATCAAATTTGTCATGTGGATGCTGACAGCCCACATGCCAAACTGAGTGTGGACCTCGTTGGCAGGTTACCAAAAAGTAATGGTTATTATTATATATTATCTATCTTAGATGTTTACAGTAAATTTCTTGTATTATACACTGTTAGAAATGCTAGCACCAAGGAAATCACTTCTATAATCTCTAGGAGATACTTTTATCATTTTCCAATCCCTCAGGAAATCATAACTGACAGAGGCGCCCAGTTCCTCTCGTCCCTCTGGCGACGTTCATTCAGCTTTGGAAAATTTTAAAAAGGAGCTAAATTGGCCTCCTGAATTTGGTAATGTAGACCATGCCTTTCGGCATCAACATGTGTTATTGAATACTAAGAAAAGTCATAAGAAGAATGAAACCAAGGTAAAACAAACAGGCACTGAGATTAAAATCGGTGACCTCGTATTTGTTAAAAATCGTAAACATAGCTCATTGTTAGATAAAACCATCAGTAAGTTTTTTGTTAAATATCTTGGACCTTTTTTGGTAATTGGTGTGGAAAGCAATACCGTAGATTTAGTAAATTTAAATAATGAATGGGTTGGTACTCAAAACTTAGATAATGTAAAATTATTTAACTGTTCTTTACAGAAAAGACAGGAATTGCTGGTAAACACTTACCTGTAAAAAAATTTGACAGCAAAGTTTCTTTTTTTATACAACTAGGGCGAGGATGTAGTGCCCTTAGTAATTGTGTTATTTTATAATGGTAATATTTTTAAGTAGTATTGTTAATTCTCTTTTGTAAGATCTGGTAACATTGATACTTCCGCTTCTGTGGAGGGAAGACGAGCGGGTGACTTCCGGGGTTCTACAAAAAAAAGATTGTGTACCGCATGGCTTCTCGATATCTGTAAATATGAAGCCTAAAATTATAGTTAATCTAGGTCTCTCGTAGCCATCCTCCTTTTATTAGTAATCCACAGTTTTGACAGAGCAACATTGAGTGTAAGTGAAGCTTTACGGTTACTTTTTCATCATAATTTTGGTGTGCAATTTCCAAGAGGAATTTATAAAGAAGAGCAAGTGGTCTCCCACGTGTTTTGTTACAGCTACAAGTTTTTGTCTGTTAGTGTGTGCCTCTCCATTAATTATATTTCAAGTTTCTGTGTTCGTCCTAGTGACATTCTCCATTTAATACGATTATGGCAATTTTCGTGAAGTTTTTCTTAGTTGTGATAATGTATGAAATCATCATGAAGCACTAAAAACTTCTGTGGGAACCCGCCCCATGCACGCTCTGTCCGGTATCATATCAGTGAAGGAAGCAATGTATTCAACCTCTAGCACAGAATCATCAAGAGTCCAGATCTTTACAAGGATTGTAACGAATCAGCAATGTACCTTCCCAGGAAGTAACTTGGTTTTCACGTACAAACGACTTAAATGCTGATTCCCATTCATATATTTGTTACAGCACTACTTCCTTAAACTTAAACATGTACTTCAACAAAATGTGGCTTCTTTACATTCTAGTTTACTTGTTACTTTACCAAGTATTGGATTCTATAGCTACTTATGGCATTTTAGTAGCAAGTAGCATGTTTATTCCAAACTAATATCCTTTCATATGTGTTGTTGTGAACCAGTGCAGTTTCTTAAGTGAGCAGTATTAGTCTATTAAACGCGATTTTTTAAAAGCTAAAATTAGGGAACTCGAAGATAATAGTAAAAATATTCGGGACATGTATAAGGGCATCAGCGAATTTAAGAAAGGCTATCAACTTTGTGCTTATATATTAAAGGAAGCTTTCGGAACAGTTCTCACTGATACGGATAGCCTCTTAAATAGATGGAAAGATTAGTTTGACAGTTTGCTGAACACGCAGCCAAAAACTAATGTGCGTGGAGAAAAGGAGATACAGACCGCAGAACCGTGTATTCCAGAACCCAATCGAATAGAAGTAGAAGCCACTATAAAGAAATTAAAGAAACACAAATCTCCGGGTGTAGATGAAATTCCGGCTGAGTTAATTTTAGCTGGAGGCGAAAAATTGTGGAACAAGATACACAAACTCATTCTCCTTATCTGGAACAAGGAAGAATTGCCACAAGAGTGGAAAGAATCAATCCTTGTTCCAATCCACAAGAAAGGCGACAAAACTGACTGTAATAACTATCGAGGCATTTCTCTTCTGTCAACATCCTATAAAATCCTTTCAAAGATTTTATTAGGAAGATTGACCCCATACGCAGATGAAATTATTGGAATTATCAATGCGGATTTAGACGAAATCGATCAATTATCGACCAAATATTTACCATTCGACAAATACTCGAAAAAAGTGGTAATACAATACCCCGGTACATCAATTATTTATTGATTTTAGAAAGGCGTACGACTCGGTTAGGAGAGACACATTATACAATGTTCTTACAGAACTTGGAATGCCGAGAAAACTAATTAGATTAATTAAGATATATTTAAATGAATCCCAAAGTAAAGTCCGGGTAGGAAAATTTTTGTCCAGGAGCTTTCACGTCGAAAATGGCCTGAAACAAGGAGATGCGTTGTCGCCATTATTATTTAACTTTGTTCTGGAATACGCCATAAGGAAAATCAAAGATAGCAATCAGGGCCTAGAGTAGAACGGTATTCACCAGGTTATTGCATATGATGATGTAAATTTAATAGGAGATGATAATAATAATAATTTATTTATACTTAACACCCGAAGGCAATTACAAAGCACAAATTGTTAATTTTATAATGGTGCAGAATGTGCTACATGTAAAGTAATTCTAACAACTAACCATTACTCATGTTTTGTTCACGTACAGTCAATAAGTACCAGATATAATAACAATCTTTACACTTTATTAAGCAACATTTGGACGCATTTTTGTTTAAATATTGAGCATTTTAATTGAAATATGTCCAGACCCATAGAATGTATTTTATTGCCTCTATCACATATCCTATACAACGGAGAGTTTTTTGCTAAATTTGTTTTGTTGTCAGGCATATAAAACATTTGTCTGAATCTTAGGTTTTGACGTGGGCAATAGAATGGTAATTTACCTAAGAAAGACATATTATCCTCTTGGTTATCAATAAGTTTTTTCAAGTACAATACACATTGAATAAACCTTCTATCCTCCAGTGACAAAAGCTGAAACCTCCTGAGAAGTATATTGTAAGATACATAACGAGTTGGTATATTATTAGTTTTATAACTAATATATTTTAACATTTTCTTTTGTACCTTTTCTATTTGTTGCTTTGGTTTTTGGTAGTATGGTTCCCAAATTATAGAAGCGTACTCTAATTTTGTTCTTACAAAAGAGTTATATAATGTTAATATTGTTTTTATGTTTTTAAAATGACAGCACGATCGTTTAATAAATCCAAGCATTTTAAACGCCTCATTTGTTTTGATATCCACATGATGTGTAAACTTTAGATTTGCATCAAACCATACTCCCAGATCCCAGACAACTTCTTTCCTCTCCAGTACTTGATTCCCTATATTTAAATATAACAGGTTTCTTTGTGATAGAAAATGTTACAACATTGCATTTTGAAATATTGAGTTCAAATTTGTTTCTTTGACACCATTCACTCAACCTCACCAGATCTCTCTGTAATTTTTCACAATCATCTCTTGTAAAAATTTGTTTGTATAATTTAGTATCATCAGCAAACATTAGACACGAAGAATATTGGAACTCTTCAGGTAAATCGTTTATCATAATTAAAAATAGTAAAGGCCCCAAATTGGATCCTTGTGGTACTCCAGAATATACAGAATATTGTTTAGATTTACAATTATTATATGCTACATATTGCATTCTGTTGCTTAAATATGACTTAAATAGTCGGATTAATTCCTTTGAAAAACCAAATCCTTTAATCTTTTAAAGAAGTATTTCGTGATTAATCAAATCAAAGGCTCGCTTAAAATCTGTATATACTACATCAATTTGAGACCTTACGTTAAGAGCTTCACTAATTGCTTGACTTATATTTAACAAATTTGTTACTGTTGATCTGTTATGTCTAAAACCATATTGTGAATCAGAGAGATATCGTGAGATGTGATTAAACAGGTGTTTACAGATTACTGATTCGAATATTTTAGCTCGAGAAGAAATCAAACTTATCGGCCTATGGTCTTGTATTAATTTTACAGGATTAATTTTTGGAACTGGACATATGGACATATTGCTGATATTTTAAATTTTGCAGGAAAATAAAACTGAGTGATAGACAGATTAAATATGTAGGTCAATGGCTTAACAAGAAATTCTTTACAACCTTTAAAAATGTAAGATGGTATACCATCATTACTAATTGACCTTTTACCTTTCATTTTGTCAATTGCTTCGATTACTTCTGTTTCAGTGATCCTATCCAGTGACATTGTATCTACAATCGAAGAAACATCATTCAGAAAAATATCTGATAGTTTAATATTAGGTATTTCAGAACTATATACTGATTGAAAATGCTTAGCAAAAGCTTCGCATTTCAATTTATTGTCAACAATTTTTTCTTTGTTATATTCAAGTACAGATTGATTTATGTTTGCAGATTTTTTCTTATTAATATAGTTCCAAAATTTCCTAGGTTCCTTTACGATTTGCTCTTCTATTGCGTTGTTATAATCACGAAAAGCTATTTGAATACTATTTTTTACTTGTGTCCTTAGTGCAACAAATTGCATGTAATCTGAGTAAAGTCTTGATTTTTTAAATTTCTTTCTATAACGTTCTTTCTTCCTTAACATTTTTATTATTTCAGGAGTAAACCAGGTTGGATATGAATGTTTCCTCTTTATATTTTTAGGTGTATATTCATTTAA
The DNA here is from genome assembly GCF_964235325.1 of Thermobia domestica. Taxonomy (NCBI): domain Eukaryota; kingdom Metazoa; phylum Arthropoda; class Insecta; order Zygentoma; family Lepismatidae; genus Thermobia; species Thermobia domestica. Next base: position 130,589,537 of record NC_137464.1, read on the forward strand.
AACTCCATATAACTCAGAATAGAAAAATTCGACACAATTATCAATATCCTTAATCTCATGTAAGGAATCCCATTTCTTACATCTCAATAACTGATAAAGTTTCAAGAAATCACACTTACAAAAGTTGTAGACTACGTCTTCCATTTCATTTCGTGTCTTACAGTTTTTGTAAAACGGAATACTAATATTCAAACATGGGTGAACAAAATGAACATCAGATTCAAGAACTTCAACGTGTAATACATTAGTAAATAAAACATCTAAAATTCTATTGCTTAGATTTCTTACTTTATTGATTTGTGAGAAATTTAAAAAATTTACTTTATGTAAGACTTTGTTCTCCAAATTAGGCAAATTTAAAAAATAGTTACCATCCAAATAATCTGTTAAAAGCGCCAAATTCAAATCTCCTATAATAAAAACATTTTGAGATAATGCTAATTCATTAAATCTTTCAATATTTCGAAAAAAATTTAAATATAATTCTTCTGAACTATGTGGCGGGAAATACACTATACAAATATATATATACATGTTAAATCTGATAACTGAATTTTAACCTACAAATCCTCATTATCTGGCAATTCAAATCTTGTTATTCTTTCAGAGATATAATTATTGTGAACAGCTAAGAGAACACCACCTCCATCTTTCATATTACTACGCTCTAGGTTACGATCTTTTCTGTAGACCAAATATTTATCGTCAAACAACTCATTATTAAATATTTCATGTCTTAGCCATGATTCAGTAATGGCAACACAATCAAAATTAAATATGATAGGAGAACAATAGAAAGAAATGCAGAGATCTTATTAAACGCTTGCAGGGACATGGGTTTAGAAGTAAATGCAGAGAAAACTAAATACATGGAAATGCGTCGGGACCGTAATACGGCAAATTGTGGAGGCGTTAAAATATTAAATAATACTTTTGATAAAGTGAATACTTTCAGATATTTAGGATCAATATTAACACACGAAAACCATATTCACGAAGCAATTAAATGTCGACTAAAAGCAGGGAATTCGTTTTACTATTCGGTTCAAAATCTCTTGTCGTCGCGAATTCTGTCGAAGAATTTGAAGCTTAAAATATATAAAACGATAATCATGCCTGTTGTTCTGTATAGTTGCGAAATATGGTCACTTACTCTGAGGGAAGAACATAGACTGAACGTATTTGGGAACAGGATCCTGAGATGAATATTCGGACCCAAGAGGAACGGGAATGGGAAATGGCGGAAACTTCATACCAAGGAACTACATAATTTATACGGTTTACCCAAAATTGTTAAAGTCGTCAAGTCTAGGAGGCTTAGGTGGGCAGGTCATGTAGCTAGAATGAAAGAAAGTAGAAACACTTTCAAAATCTTGACTGGAAGACTCATCGGAAAACGACCATTAGGAAGACATAGGCGCAGATGGGAGGACAATATTAAGATGGATCTCGCAGAAATAGGAATACAAAGTAGAAACTGGATGCAATTAGCTAAGGATAGAAGTCAATGGAGAACTTTTGTGAACGCGGCATTGAACCTCCGGGTTCCATAGGCCATAGAGTTATATAGTTAGTTAGTTAATAATAATAATAATAATAATAATAATAATAATAATAATAACAATAATGAGCACAATATATAGCACAGTTAGCTCCCAATGTTCAGACTTCAAACCCTACACTTTTGAGTAGAACAGCATTTTCATAAAAGATAATTGAAATATAAGCAGGTACGTAGCAATTTTTTCGGAAGGAAAAGCGAAATGAAAATTTCAAGTTTTACGTCCCACGAATGTGCCGGTTAGGCTAAATGAGGCGGTGATAATAAGAAATGAATGAAATGGTAGAATGAAGAAAGTGGAAGGAAACGGGAGAATCCCGAGAAACTCTACGAGCACGTTGTTTGGCGAATCAACCAGGGAGCCCAAGCACCGGAGGTAAACATTCTACCACTGAGACACCAAGCCCTCTATTTATTTCGGAAGGGTCAAAGGTATTCGGAGGGTTCAAGTTCAATTTGAGGATAAATTATATTAAAATTTGTAAACTTGCCCCTAGAATTAGACTAAGTTTGCACAAAAATAAGGATTTCGGGGGGTCTGGGCCCCCAGATTCTAGCCCCTGCGTTCGTCCCTGTTGAAATATCTACGTTTTACAGCCTTTGCCAGACAGCAACGTAAACTGCGAAAAGCAGCATAATATTTTAAAACATGGTTCATAGGATAAGAAATGTACTCACATGGTCCTTGGCAACTTTAAAAAAGCGACTATATTTTTGTCATATCTGGAGATAACTACTCGACATTCCTCTACACACTACACACTTCTATGTACGTTTAAGATTCAATTAAAATTTTCATAATTCGAAAATATTTACAGCTTTCTTGTCTGTCACACCACGCAACAAATCACACGACCAACTAAATGAAAGATACTTCATTGTTGAAAATTCATCCCACGACTTTTTAGTGTCCCCGAAACCGAAGCCGCTTGCTAAATGTTCAGATTCACACGATCTCTTAAGTCGCTGTGGTCGGAACTTCAATCTTTTCCACTTGTAATTGAGCACAAACTCGATAGCGCGACGAGTTGAAATTTCTTCTCAATGCGAAAAAGAAAAAATCCTAAGATTTTAGACAGAAATCTTGGTTTGCTAAATTAATTTTCTCAACGTGTCCGCAAGTAACAAAAGTGAGCGGACTTCGATATCCAAAAAAGTTTCTGCCAAAGCATACAAAGAAATAATACCACAATAGTTTCTATAACATCTGTGTGGTCCTTCGGTAGGCTTCACAGCCCATAAGAAGCTAAATCCTAAATTGTAAAATCGGTAGGAGGAAAGGGAAGTTTGGAATGCACCCCTGACCAAAACAAAAGACTCATAGCCGGCTTGTATAGATAATAGAATGAAAGTTTTCTAGAATTTCTGCATCTTGAATGCACATTTCCATTTACTGAATGCCCATGTCGTGTATGCATGTGTGCATGTGTGTGTGTGTGTGTGAGAGAGAGAGAGAGAGAGAGAGAGAGAGTCTGATTTTTCCTCAACGTCCACTTTTGCCTTATTGCTTTATTTATATCCGGAATTCAACCCTAAACTTTCCATCTCTAATGGCCATTGAATTAGCGGCAGACAAATTTGTTGTGAGACATCAGACTTTCCAGAAAAAAATATCTGGCGGTTCAGAATCTTTATGGTTTATATTACCGTGCGAAAAAGGAATGAACAAAGAGAAGCGCAAAGACGTACCAGCGAGGGAAAGATCCCTGAATATAATTAACTGGCTTCAAGAAGATTCGCAGCTCTTTCTCCTGAAAGAAAAAAGGAAAACGAAAACAAACAAACAAAAAACTCTGATTTTCAATAAACCTATACATTTACTATTTCGTATTTTTTAAAGTTTTTTGTCAACCCATTTTTAAGGCAGAAAAGGAAATATCCCGCTACCATTAAAAGGTGCCAGTATGCCGTACCGTTGCGTACCCATAGAAAAAATCGACATACTGTATACATTGAATTGAAAATGCCAGTAGATATGAGGCACTCCAGCTGAAATTTGATCCCTCCCGTTCCTAGAATTCGGAGGCAAGTTTAAACCAGCCTTTAGTTGTTATGCTCATAGCCTTTTAGGGCTACCACCAGGAGCCTCGTGGGAAAATGTTGGTTGTGGGAACCCGCTATTGCTATGCTCATAGTCTTGGATACTCATACTCTTGGACGGCTATCGGATCTTCATCAGAGTCCTTTCAGTTATCACGATCGAAGCTTCCCAATTGATTGATTGATTTTCGTCTTTTCGTTATGTATTGAATAGCTGATTTTGCATAGCATTGGTCTTCGTCTTTCCCCGCCCCGTTCCTTCTGGAAAGTCGAAGAGCATAAGCGATTTAGCCCCCTTGGTCCTATTCCCACGAAATGCCTGTAGGTTATGAACTGAAGACGTGAAAAAATACAGCATCACATTATTATTATTACTATTATTATTATTATTATTATTATTATTATTATTATTATTATTATTATTATTATTATTATTATTATTATTATTATTATTTTAAAACAGTGAAAGTGAAGCAGACAACTAATCTTGAATGTAGCTTCGCTAACTTACGATATAAAGGTTCTGTACACAAAATCCACTTTGGTAGGGAGCTGGGATCGAATTTGGTACATCATGATTTTAGAGTTGAACAAGTCCTTGCATGAAAAAAAAGAATTTCACGTATATAGCACTTCGTTTCACGACAGAAAGGAACCAATTAACTTAATGTCTTAAGATATTCAATGCTTTCTCAGTTAGAACCGAACCCGGACCCTAAATATGCTTTCATTTTGAAAGCTCTCTCACCGGAATCAAAACACAAGACCTGTACTTCACGACTGTCCTTGATTGTAGCTTCGCTAACTTATGATATAAAGGTTCTGTACACAAAAATCCACTTTGGTAGGGAGCTGGGATCGAATTTGGTACTTCATGATTTTAGAGTTGAACTAGTCCTTGCACGAAAAAAGAAAGAATTTCACGTATATAGCACTTCGTTTCACGACAGAAAGGAACAAATTAACTTAATGCCTTAAAATATTCATTGCTTTCTCACCGAGAATCGAACCCGGATCATAAATATGCTTTCATTGTGAAAGCTCTCTTACCGGAATCAAACGCAAGACCAGTACTTTAAGAATTAGAGTTGAATTAATCCTTGCATGAAAAAAAGAATGCTTCACTCTGATCAAAACCTCAGCTGGCTATCTGAAAAGATCATGAAGATATAATCATTATTATAAAATAAAATATGAACAAAAATATGAATCATATTCCCTTAACTTCTTATTTGATAGTGTACAAACACAGTCAAGTTTGACGGAAAACGAACTCTACCGTTGATGGGTGTCAATGAAGTGGACTTGTGTTCATAAAGAAGCAGAAAATATTTTCATTTATACTGATCAGTGTAGTGCTAAATCTAGTGCATTTAATAATAATAATAATAATAATAATAATAATAATAATAATAATAATAAAATATAGTGAAATTGAAATCTTTTATTATTTTCACATAAAATTTGTATTTTGTGATCGATCAATACGTTTAAATATGGTAGGATTTTTAAATTAGTATACTAATGTTGGTGTTATTCCGATACTTCTCTTTTAGGAATTAAGAAACTTCATTTAGAATGGTTGATCTGAAAAGAAACCGTACGAACGTCTTTTTTTAACTAAGGAAACGCTGTACACTTATCTCTATTGCGACAGTCTTTACTTCGATCACAGTACAACGTACGTTTACGGTGAACAACATTTTGTTTGTAGATTTTTTGAATTTATCAGAAAGTCCACACGGTGTGAGCCGTGATCGAATCAGGGACCCCAAAAGTACTGGATGTAAATCCTCTATCACTGAGCCACCATACTCGTCAAACCTAAAATGTAATAGGTTTGTACATCATGTAAAGACCCCCACGGAAAATAAAGATCGGATCGGATTTATGATAATCAGTGTTAAAACCAGAAATAATTTCTATCATTTCAATTTGAAAAGAATTAAATAGATGACAGAATATATTTTGGAACGGTGAATTGTTTTCAAAGAAACTAGTTTCCGATCTTAACATTTTGAGTGTTGGTTCTCGAAGTATTCTCAAAAATCTTTTGTCGTCTTGTTTCGTTTTGAAAATGTAAGTACAAAATGATGATCTAGAAGTTATCAGTATCCTTAAAGCATGAAAATTTCAATAAGTGAATCAGACGGACAGACATAGCCCTTTCATGTGGCTTCCCGTTGCATTACCTAGTCTGGAAGTCAATCTTCACATTGCGTTGTTGTGTGAAAAAACAAGACAAGCATACAATGGAAGATTACAAAGAGGTTTGTAGGTTAATTCCTTGTTTTATCACATTGCATGAAGAAAGAGAGAGAAAGTATATGTGTATGTGTGTGTGTGTGTGTGTGTGAAAGAAGAAGAAGAAGAAGAAGAATGCAATGTCATAACATTTGCGGCTGCGATACCTCGTTTCTGAGAAGTGTGATTATAATAATCTGTATTCGTTCACAGAGGACGACGATGTTATGGAGGCCAGCGGGAAAGACTAAAAGAAGTTTTTTATTACTAATTGTCGTGCACTGTGGCAAAGTGCATGCAGTCCCTAGTTCGACCTCCGAACAAGTAAACTTATAATGAACGACATCGTGTCCGTGAGTTTTCATGCTCTACTCATACATTCTCATTGTACTAAGCATTCGTTCATTCATTTGTCTTAACCCTTAAGAGATCCGGGGTTTTGGGCTATTTTTTAGACTTTCAGTCAAGCAGCTACTGCATTGTCACTATTTATCCTAGGATCATGGTTTATACCTCATTCTGTTCAGAATGCAGCTGGCTTTCAAACGATACCACTTGCATGCTCATACCATATACCAGGAGCGGGGAAAATGATGTCAAAGGGAAAATTTCGGAGGAAAATTTTTTTCTCGCACTTTGGGCCCCCCTGGAGCAACCCTGTGTGAACGTAGCCATCTAAAAAAATATGATAAATAGTACTTGGTATACTGAATGTGTGTGCCAAATTTCAAGTTTATATCTTGAATACCAAGGGCAGGAGAAATTTTATCAGGAATTCCCACCATGCCCCAAATTATCGTAAAACACCATGATCTCAGGTAAAAAATTTCCTGAGACATCCCTAATTACCCTAGGGTCACGTTTCGACCATCATTCTCTTCAGAATAGAACTGCCCTTCAGGCGGCATGACTCACGTGTCTCCATCATGTATCTAAGGCGGGAAAATGAGGAAAAAAGATTTTTTCGGTCTAAATATCCTTTTTTCAACTTTTAGCCCCCCTGGACCCCCCTGTTTTAACGCAGAGATCTGAAAAAAATCTGGTAAATACTACTCGGTGGGCTGAATGTTTATGCACAATTCCAATTTTCCAGGTGCAAAAGTAAGCCCGCCAAAAAAAATACGCCCACCCGTCTCCCTCAGCATAATGGTCATAATTGTGGTACGTTAAACTGAAATATTTTCTTACGCTTCGAACGTAAGAAACATATGAACGTGTGTGTGTGCGTGTGTAGAGTCAGTGGTAAAGCAACGAGTTATTCTTTCAGATGGCTATTTAGTGTAGTACATCAATGTTCCGCAACCCAGTGCATGCGGTCCCTAGTTCGACCTCCAAACAAGTAAGCTTATAATGAACAACATCGTACAGTACATGTAGTTCTCCAGACATAAGGCGTACAAGATAATTTTTGAATGAAATATAATTATTGAATCTTGAATCAGGAATCACAAAATTTTTCGAATGGCCCCCTCCTAAATCGACTTTTCGTATTTTTAAGGGAATAAAGTTATCATAGTGAGTTAACCCTTAACTACTGTTGTCCAATTGTGTTACACTAACACTGTTGTTGGGTCTATTAGACCCAGCACTATTTTATGTTTATAAATGATACTAGCGTGATTCAATAATACAAATATCTGTATTTTCTGACGTTTTTCAGTCCTCGGAATATTTTACAGTAGCAAATACCAAAAAGAAAAGGAAATTTTTTGTGAGAAATTAAATTAAATGAAATGGCTCTTTTTTTGTTTGTAATAAAGTAGTTATACAATTACATTTTTTCTGTGCATAGTAATGCTGGTTGGGACACAACAATCGTATTCTTTTGTCGGAATAGTGTTCAAAAAAAGAAATATTGCAATACATACACAATTTACTCCCTAATAACTAAAACTTGAGGAGGTAAACATGTCGGTACTTTTTTGTTCATTTTTTCACAAGATTCAGAAATGGAGTGCACATTGTATTGGCGCATTCTAAGCAAAGAGGTCTGAAACATGACACACACTGGTATTGTGTTTTCCTGTCTTTAGCTGAGCCACAAAATTGACATCTCTTCCTTTTTCCCAATCTGCTTCCCTCCCTGGCTTGTTGGTGTGATTCTTGTTCGGTAATACCAAGAACTCTCGACATGGATATTCGTAACTCCAGGCTCATGTGAGGGTTTGGCAGTCTGTTTTTGATGTTAGGTTGGACAAGTTCACGAGCAACAGCTTTCATAAAGTCTAATATGGAAAGTGTCTTAGTTTGTGGGAATGCAGAGAACAAAATAAAAGCATTCACCCCTGCAATATCCAGGATGCGAAAAAATATAGCCATGGTCCATCTTTGTGTTCGGCAACTAGTTGAATAGACACTGCATTTGTTCATCTAAAGAGTCCACTCCACCTTTCATGTTGTAATAACTTATTATTTCTGGTAGTTCATCCACTTCCCCCCTCGTATGCTGCATGGATGATACCAAAATTACTGCTTTACATTTCTTTGGGATATGTGAGATAATCTGGATCGTTATCAGAAATATCACTATCACTAACTTCGTCTATAACAGATTGAGTGTACGATTGAAATCGTGGATCTGTCAGTGAAATACTTCGTGCGTTTGCTTCCCTCTCCATTGTATAAACAGCAAATAATATCACTAAAATAGATTGCACAGCAAAATTAAAAAAAAGTTACGCTGCCACTGTTGTGGGTCATACAGACCCATCCACAACGTGTAGCTCTAACTGCAAGCGTTAAATAATCACAACTGTTCAGCCACGAGTCTCAGTCCACACTGATATGCAGCTACTCGGAAGACAACAGCGCTCACGTGTTAGAAAGTAGGACTACAGAACGTAAAATTTTCTTCACGGGTCTGTGAGACCCACAACAGCAGTTACGGGTTAAGTGATAATCTAAATCTGGCAACACTTTATGTAGTTGATAGACATAAGACATACAAGAAACTTTTTGATTCAAAATATATTGGATCTTGGATCAAAGTATCACAATCTTTTTTGAACGTATCTCTAAATTGAGTTTTCGTATTTGCTACGGAATAAGAACATCATATTGTGTTAAGTGATAGTTTTCACAATCATTGTGACATCATGCCCTTCGTACGAGAGAGAGATGAAATATTTTAACGTCCCACCTAACACAATTTCTTCGTATTTCCACTCTTCAGTGCAGATCAACGTTGCCATTTCCTAATAACGTTGCCATTTTCTTTTAGCATAGCATGTTTGCAGAGACACTAGTTGACAATACTACGAGTCTCGGATGTTTTTGTTTCATTTCGAATTTGAAAAATGTACTTGTCGATTTGCGACTTATCTCTTTTTCGTACCAAAAAGTTTCTCGATTCGTTGGCAAATGAATCTAAAAGTAATAAATTTTTCTTCACGAACTATGAGAATGGTCTGAAACAAAGAGAGATGCGTTGACGCCCTTATTATTATACTGACAACCTAACAACAGTATCACATCATCATCATCATCAGTCCTGGAGAAACATGAATTTAGCAAATTCTGAATTCGATATATTTCTTTCTGTTAGAGTAATTAACTGAAGGTGTGATGAGTGACAAGTCTGAGGCACGGGACGCCATTAAGTTCCAACATTTTCAGAGGAAATCAGTAAATAGGTTTATTTTTTTTAAAAATCAGTTTTTTTGTTTGTTTTCGTTTTCATTTTTCTTTCAGGAGAAAGACTTGCGAATCTTTATTCCTTCTTGAAGCTAATTAATAATATTCAGGGATTTACAAGGCACTTGCTTTGTACAGGATGCATACCAAGAAGCTTCAGCATTTGAAAAATGAAGTACTGGTTGTAAATCCTCTACCACTGAGCCACCACACTCCTCAAACCTAAAATGTAATAGGTTTGTACATTATGTTAAGACCCTGGAGAAATAAAGATACGTCCCACAAATATGACCTTTCTCGGTAAGAGATATCAGCGTATAGAATTAAAAGATTCTTATTTGATCACGATGAGGTGAAAGCATGAATTTCACAATAAGCTGTAGGTCTTTTCATCACAGCAAACAAACAACAGGAATGAACATGAATTGTACCTCAACTGTGCTGTATGGACTGGGTTCAATCCCATCTTCCGGCAAGTGAACTTTGATATGTACAGTCAGCGACAGTAGAAACTGGAGGTTGGATACATAAGAAATGATAGCTTTTTCCAGTAGCAGAATAGTTTCACTCGATGTCTGATAGTTGGACAACCAACATGACAGCAAATACGTGCCCGAAAACATAACATGCCAGGATATTCCTCCATTTGGAGGAAAAAGTATTACTATCTGAGAGCATCAGTTAGAGAAACAACCACGAGATAAATCTGCAGAAAATCCATTCACTTTAAGATCAAAGAGATAGGAATTAATGCAAAGGAAACGAAAAGAATAATACGCATCATGCAGAGACCGAAAAAGTATGGAAAGCTAAACAAAATGAGAAAAGAAGGAAAGAGGGAAAGGAAAGAGCAAAAGACATGGGAATAAATTAAATTTTAACACTTAAGGATAAACAGTGTCCGTCTTTCCTCCTGCCATAGAGAGAGAGAGAGAGAGAGAGAGAGAGAGAGAGAGGTATATAAAAATCGGATTAATGGGGGTTAAAAGTGTGATTTCGTAACCTCGAAATGGGTCTTCAAGACGGTTTTCGCACTAGCCGTGTTACGTAACACACACATTAGAAATAAAGCTTCGAAACGATTAGTTGCACGTTGTGCCGTGGATAAGTCGGTAAGGTGACTGCATATTGAGTAGGCAACTCGAGTTCGAGTCTCGAATACACCAATTACTTTTTCCTTCAAAATACTTTTCTATATTTTTATATATGTTATTAATAATTGCTTTCTTGCATTTTTGTAAATTATCTTAAATTAGTGAAGGTTCAGTAAAGTCAAGAAGGTTAAAATACATATATATGATAGTTTTATCCGTATGTACAGTCCAGAGATGGAGAGGGCCGGGGGGCCGCGGGTCAACAGATCGTGACCCACTGCAACCTCCCACCCACCAGGACCCACTCTGACTTAACAACGTATTACGACCCACAGACTCATTCTGCTCAGTGCATTGTAGACAGCTTCTGAACACTGGTGAACTTGTCTACTTTCAAGGCATCCTTTTTCTTTTCATTTGTTTCCATTGACAAAAGAACTTCAGGCAATTTTAGATATTGATATTTGCAATTGTAATAATAGCAATAGGACTTATTTGAGATGCAGCCTGTGATTTCGTAGAGGAGCTAACTACTGGGAAAAATGTTTGAATCATGTGTAATATATGAATTATTATATAAAAAATTGAATGTGACTATGTGTGCATGATCATCATATCCAAATTGCAAAGTCAAAGGAAATGATTTTTGGTATATACTTAGGCCTCAATCTCAACTAGGAAGTTATCATACATGTATCGGTTTCATTATATTACATATTCTAAGAGGGTCCGAATTTTTGCGAAAAATTTAGTATCTCGCAAGCCGTTCAAGTTGTCTGTCTGTGTGCAGCCTGGCAACCAGACGAGTGGACCGAGAGTTACCAAATTTTGGTCAGGGGTACCTAGCCCAGGCCCCAGATCAAGACGAAGCCGTTTTTTCAAATTTCGAACCAGGGGAATCTTAGGGAGGCTTTTACCGGAACCGGCTTGGGAACCAGACAAATAGACCGAGAGTTACCAAATTTTAGTCACAAATACCTTGGTCCACGCTCCAGATCAAAGTTAAAGGTTTTTCTCAAAATTCGAACCAGGGGGTCTCAGAGGGGCGTTTATCGAGACATGTAAAAGTAGTAGAAAATTTCCTCTATTAGTGTCGAATTCATAGTTCTCGCGGTCACTGAAATCAATAATGAAGCTCCTCTCGCAATAAACTTCCAAATTCACGCTATTCGGCTCCTTGCCAGGGGTCACCGGGGGAGGGGGGCTGAAATATCGAAACATATAAAAGTAATCCAAAATGACCAATATTAGTGTCAAATACATAGTTTTCGCGGTCGCTAAGATCAATGGTGACACTTTTATTAGCGATGACTTGCAAATTCATCTACCATTGTATGCGGACCGAGGATCACATGTGTGTGTGGGGGGGCGGTTACCAAGATGTAAAAATAATCCAAAATGACAGGTATGTATCAAATCCATAATTTTCGCGGTCTCTGAGCTCAATGGTGACACTTTCATTAGCGATGACTTGCAAATTCAAATGAAATTGTATGCGGGCCCGGGTCACATGTGGGGGGGAGGTTACCGAGACATGTAACAATTATCTAAAATGACCGATATGTGTCAAATCCATAGCTTTCGTGGTCGCTGAGCTCAATGGTGAAACTCCGAGCGCATTCACCCCATTCGGCTAAGGGCCGGAAGTCACGGGGGGTCGACACCGAGACACGTAAAAGTAATCCAAAATGACCGATATTAGTGTCAAATCCATAGTTTTCACGGTCGCTGAAATCAATGGTGACGGTAAGCTATCATTAGCGATTACTCAAAAAAAGCTATCATTATATGCGGTCCGGAGTCACCGGGGGATACCGAAACATGTAAAAATAATCCAAAATGACTTATATTAGTGTCAAATCCTTAGTTTTCACGGTCGCTGAGATGAATGGTGATTCTTCCAGAGGCGTTGACTTCTAAATACAACTCCCATCAGCTGGGGACCAGAGACGTACCTTTTAAATTTCAAACAGGGGTGTCTCAGGGCGTGTTTACAGTGATATGTAAAAGTAGTAGAAAATTACTGATATTTTATCGTTTTGTTGTTCAGTATGTTTACATAGATATTTTATCTGACCCTTGCGAAAAGTGGGTATTTCAGCTAGTTATTAATAAATGCAAGATACAAATTATTAATAATATACAGGGATAAAATTTTTAAAGCTGACGCCCGAAAGGCAAGAAATGAACCGAAGTGATTGAAATTGTGAACAGAGATTGCAGACGTAAAATGAGGGTACGGGTTTCGTATTTTCATAAAGAAAAACGGTTGGGTGGTGCACGGACCCCTCCAAACCTTTGACCACGAAATATGAAAAGTGTTAGTAACACTAGGTCAAATGTGTAAAGGACATGAAGAATTGCAGGGAAATTTTACGTGTTGATAATACGCAAGAAATAAATGAATACTGGTTTTTATTTTCTGCGGAAAAACGGTTTTAGAGGGCAAAACTATCACAGAAAATTTTGAAAGTTTACGCCCGAAAGGCAAGAAGAAGTGAACAGAAGTGAATGAAATTATGCACATATATTTTATACACAAAATAAGGGAATACGAATTTCGTATTTTCCTGGAAAAAAAGATGGTTGGGTGGGGCACAGAGCCCTCCAAACATTTGATCACGAAAACATTGTAAGCGTTAAAGGTGCCTCCCGAAATATTATAAAATACTATATATACTGTTTGTGCTTACTGTTGATCTCCCAAATTTGAAAAATCGGATGGATACACTTGTGAAACACGAAAGGTCTTATTTTACATATCCAATATCTACACACAATTTATTTCGCTTCTGTCCACTCCTTCCGCCACCAGACGCCTCGGTCCACCCAAAATTTTTTTCTTTGCAGGAAAATACGAAACACGTATTCCTTCATCTTACCTCTACAATATTTGAGCACAGTTTCATTTACTTCGGTCCACTTGTTTTTGCCTTTTGGGCGTCAGTGTTCCAAATTTTGTGTGGGGGCCTTTTCCCCTTTACCGTTCTTCCACAGAAAATAAAAAAACGCATTAGTTTTTTTCGCATATTGTCACTACACAAAATTTCGTTGCAATTCTTCATGTTCTGTAGGCACTTCTGACATACTGTTATTAGCACTTTTGATATTTCGTGATCAAAAATTTGGAGGGGTCTGTGGCCCACCTAACCGTTTTTCCAGGAAAATACGAAACCCGTATTCCCTCATTTTATGTCTACAATATATGTGCACAATTTCATTCACTTCGGTCCACTTGTTATTACCTTTCGGGCGTCAACTCTCAAAATTTTGGGTCTGGTTTATCGCCCCCTGAAACAACTTTACCACAGAAAATAAAAATACACGTATTAGTTTATTGTATGTGTAGTATCTACCTACCAAATTTTATCAAAATCGGAGTGTTACACTTCGGAAGTGTTACTCGTCAGTCATCGTAAAACTATTTTCCTTGTTTTTCCATCAATAAGAAATTGCCTGACAAATAAAGGGTCCAAATGGATGAATCAAGTTGCGGGATGACACTTAGTGCGACTGATAGAGGATATGGAAATATGTATATGTGCAAAGTTATAAGGGCTGAACGCCATAAGAAACGGAGGGGGGTCAAAATTGATGGGAGGAGGGCTATGCTATGTTATTGAAATACATTGCATAAACTATTGAATCACGAAAATAGTGAAAGATAGACAATGCAAACGGTGATAGTTTCTCATATTGACAGAAGAAAAATGGGCAGAGTAGATCGCGAAACCTCTGGCGGCACCTTCAAATCCGCCATTTTGAAATCTGTGATAACTTTGGAAATGAAAAGGTAGTGATGTGATATATCAGTTAGGGCCAGCATGTTCTCAAAAGTCAATTATGAACTTTAGTGATCGGTATCTGTACTTAGTTGTTAGATTTAGGATAATCTTCATAGTTATTTACGAAAATCTAGGAGACTGATACTCGTATGTTGAAAGTTTGGACTATCACGAAAACACATGTAAGTTGAACATGTCTAAAGCCAAGAAAACTAACCTCGAAATTTGATATCCAAGTTGTATATTATTATATTTCACTGTCGAATATCAAATTTCACTGTTAGTTTTCTTGGTTTGTAGATATGACTTATTTTTGTCCATAATACGACTAATAATGCTAAAAGACTCACAAATCAAATTTAGTTCGCACCTTTAGCATTTCTTACAATCAACGTTCAATTGTAGTTCTTAGCCTTTCAAAATTATGAGCCTCATAGACTCCTTCTTTTTTACAAATATTAGTATCAATAATATAACCTATTGAAAAATTATCTTAACGGTAACCCACCGACAAACTGTAAGCAACCCCTGTAAAATAAATGAAGTATTTTATTTTAACGAACCACGATTATGCTCTTTAGGCTAAGGGAGACAATGATTAAGACAAGTGAATGTTGATGGAAGATATGATGGAATGAGAATGTGGAAGGAAATTAAAGTATCCCGAGAAAACCCACACACGATACGATGGTGTCCACCACACAGTTTCTTGGCTGAGGATCGAACCAGAGGCCCCACGTACCAGAAACAAGTGTTTACCACAGAGTCACCGTGTCCTCCCCCAATCCCTAAGAGACGCGGGCATCCAGTTAAGAATAACTGACATAAAAAAAACGTACTTACCATTTTCGTACTTGTATGTTGGTTTATCACAAACATTATTTAGTATATCGATACATCTGTCAGAATAATAGTGTTTCCTCCAAAGTAGGGGCAGGTTACTTAGTGATAGAGCGCTTACTTCTGGTGCGGGATGGACCTCGTTCGATCCCAGACTTAAAGTTTGTAGTGGATACCATCGTACCCGTGAGATTTCTCGGAATTATCCTGTTTTCTCCTACATTCTCATTTCACGAATTATTTCCCAAAAATTAGATTCCATCCATTATCTCTCTTTATTATTGGATCGGACTTCAGTTTAGCATCCCTTTGGTACCAAAATTACATGAGATATGGAGCTACGGATTAGCGTGAGAATCGGAGCCGGGAATCTCCTATGCCAAAGTCGCAGACGCTACCCAATATCCATGCGTGATCTCTCTGCCTTCATTAGCCTAGAAGGCATAACATTTAAACTTTATGGACTTCATATAATTTAAGTTCTTCCTCGATAGCGAATTCTATACTGAGACAAAGCAGATCAATCAAATGTGTCCATCTTCCCTTTTTATAATTTTAATGATGTTCTTGTAACTTTGACCGTGTTCTAAGATTCCTGTTAGTTGAAATATCGTATTTAATTGTAGTTAACTTCCTCGGTCAACGTTTCATAAAATATCCCCATAATTCTTCAATTTCTTTGAGGTGACCTTTGTGCTGCTCCTGTACCATATCGAGTTGTGCATTAATGGAAGCCATGGCTAAAAATAATATACATTTCCTTTCCCCCGACTTCGATCAGACATTTTGTTCTCGAGTTATCGCTGTTTTCGGCATTTTTGCAACTGGTTTTTGGCTGGTCATAGCGCCAAACGGAAGCATTTGTGCACCCAGGTTGTCTTATCATGGTGTCAGGAATCAGCTCCCAAACGTTGTCAGTGTTGTTTTGAAACACGCTCTATATTTCTATCCTGTTTCTGATTAGCTTCTCTTTGCCAATCAATTTCCAGTATTCCCAAAACAAACCAAAAGTGAACTAAATTCACTAAATCGCCTACCATGTATGCCTTCTTCTTGTATAGTACTTATATATTTATATTGTAGTTGACAGAGATTGCCAATATTGATTGAAATATCTGGTTAAAATGCTAGTAGAGGAATTCCCTCTTCAGTACAGAAATTCCCTCCTTGCATCCTACCGCAATTTTAGGCGAGATGGGATTAAGTAAGATGGGAATTCCCATCTCGCCTAAAATGATAGGCATTCTTATCTTGGAGATATAAGTGGCTGATAAATCGTTAGGCTAAGTGGGATTAGGCTAGATGGGATGGAATCATCTGAAAATGTAGGGGGACGGTAGGTAGCGGCATGACGTCACGCCGTACCCCATGCCTATCTTTGTCCATTGTAAATGCTTAGGAAGTGGGGGGACGCCATACCCAGTTTTTTGGAGGTGGGGATAGGGTCCCCCGCGTTCCCACACGCTTTTACCCCTGCTGCTAAGTATTAATTGCTGTGAGGACTAACGAAAAATATTATGTGATAATAATAATAATAATAATAATAATAATAATAATAATAATAATAATAATAATAATAATAATACTGAATGATAAATATATTTTTCAACTTTTATTACAATTGCTATCTGTTCCCGTGAATCTGGTTATATTGTTTTTGTAAGGAATAAAGAGGCTTCAAACAACAATATGATTTGTATAAAAGAAAAAAGGCCTTATCAGTAGTATTACAAACTCACAACTGACCTTGTCTGTTTTTTTTAAGACACAATGTTACGAGGCACAGAAGCCACCACGCGTGCCTTGTGCTTGCTTTTTTGCCTCAGGCAGCTTCCGTACTAACATTAAGACTTTCATTCTGTCAATTTATGTGTAGCTATGAGTCAGTCACACAGGTTCTTTGCAACGCTGAATGTTACAAGAAAGGTTTTGTTCATCGGATAGGAAGCGAAGCCCATCGTACGTTGTAATCCCTTCCCCTCTTTTGCACACTCTGTGAAATATAACTTGTATACTGTAGTAAGTTACAGAAAAGAGAATGCTATTTTTTTAAAAATGACATTATCGAATAAGATTGACCATTATAACAATATATTCAAGATGAAAAATATTCATTTAACAGTCGTCGTACTTAGTTGTCTGCCCTGAAATTCCCATAATGTGCTTTCTTCTTTTCTAATATGAGCTCAGAGCTTCTTCGTGGCTAAGTGGTTAGCGTACGCGCCTTTGGTGTGAGAGTCCTGGGTTCGATTTCGGTCAGAGCTCATGTAGTTCGGATTTCACGATTAATCAGTAGGTCCCGTCTCATATAGCCTCGCTGCTGAAAGGGACGACAAAATCAACTCAACTCATATGCAGCACCGTAGGAGATATAACTCCGAGGGGAATTTTGTCCCTGGAAAACCTCCCAAAATCATCAACGGTACGAAATATGTCTGCAATGCAAGATGTCAATCATTTCCAACTCTATGCTCTGTGACCTAGTTTGCTTTTCATGTTTTCAGTAAACTAGACAGACAAAAGGAAGAATAGAGGCTTTCTTCCAGAAAATTGTGTTCGAGGGTGGGGGATCACACAGGCCCGTATCCATGGGGAGTCTAGGGGGAAGGGCTCACCCTAAATTTTTACATGAGAATGATTTATGAGCATTAAAGTAGT
This sequence comes from Thermobia domestica, assembly GCF_964235325.1. Lineage (NCBI taxonomy): Eukaryota > Metazoa > Arthropoda > Insecta > Zygentoma > Lepismatidae > Thermobia > Thermobia domestica. Next base: position 130,607,392 of record NC_137464.1, read on the forward strand.
CAGCCATTAAGATTTTTTCTTTTTGTTTTAGGATGATACTAGATTCAACTCCTGGTGTAAGCTCAACTTTGTCCTGTGTCATTTGCAGGTCTCGTTTCATACAGATTCGTTGAAAAACCTCTAAACATGTGCTATGACCAGTATGCGAACTAAAGTTTCTTTGTTTTTTTTTTTAGCAAAAAAGAGAAATTTCTTGCTTTAGACTCTGCCCTGTAATCCAGTTTTTCTGGAGGCGAGATAGTATGGTTAGGAACGGCCAATCAGATTCAAGTTCCGAACCCACATTAAAAAGACCTTCCTTTATAACCTTGGTGTTGTATAAGGACGAAAAAAATATACCGATAGCTCCAGTAATAGATATTATGGGAAAGAGATTTAAAAAAGTAGGTGGTTTTGAAATAGAGAAAGAACAATACCTGTGCTTTATTAGTATTACTAGCATATGTTACCCGCTTTGCTAAGTTGAAATGAAAATTTAAAAGCACAACTCCGTATTTCATGTGTTTAGTACCCGTGAAATATGCTGTTTTCGTTTTTAATGGCATCGATTTAAACAACATCGGAAAGATCATTGATCATCTCAGCGACCCCAAAAATCATGGATTCGACACCAATAATGGTCATTTTCGGTCATTTATATGTATATTTCCTCCTCCCCCATGTTGCGGGCCAAGGCATCAAAAGTGTCACTGTTCATTTCAGCGACCCCCCACAAATGTGGATTCAGCACTAATTATCGGTCATTTTCCATTATTTTTAAATATCTCTTCCTCCCTCTCCCCCAAGTTGTGGGGTTGAATTTGAATTTAAAGGGATCGAAAGTACCACTGTTCATCTAAGCGACCCAGAAAACTATAAAATTGACATGATAGTGGCCATTATCGATCATTTTATGTATCACTTTCTCCCCTTCCCGCAAGTGGCGGAGCTGATTTTGCATTTAAACCGGATCGAAAATGTCACAGTTCATCAGAGTGACCTCGAAAACTATGGATTAGGCACTAATATTGGTCATTTTTGATTATTATTATATACAGCTCCCCCTCCCCCGTGCTGTGGCACACAGAAACCGAATTGTCACTGTTAATCTCAGCTACTCCTAAAACTATTGACTCAACACTAATATTACTCAGTTTCGATCATTTTTAAATGTTTATACCGCTCTCCTCCATTGTACCCCCCTTCCCAACTATTAGGGCTGAACTTGGATTGAAACAGCATCAGAAGTGTCACTGTTTGTCTCATCGGGCCCGAAAACTATGGATTCAACACTTATATCGGTCATTTTTTATCATTTTTAAATTTCTCTTCCTCTCGCTCTCCGCTACGTTGCTTTATCAAAGTGAATAGCCTAAAGTAATCCCTGCCCCTACACTCATGTATGTTGAAAATTTGATTTAGATCGGTCGGGTGGTTCAAGAGTGATGAAGCCACAAAGGCAGTCATATTTGTTTTTTTTTTTACATATATCTCCCCCTCCCCCTCACCTACATTGGCTCGTCAAAGTGAAACGATAAAAAAAAACACCCAAGGCCCGACCCTCATATTTGTTGAATATTAGATGGAGATTGGTTGGGTGGTTCAAAAGTTATTAGGTTTTATTAATTTCTATTTATATGTCCTCCTCCCCCCCCTAGGATGTACCGTTAAAGTGAAATTACAAAAATGTTTCCAGATCCAAACCTCATATATCTTGAAAATTTGATTGCGATCGGTCGGATATTCAAGATATAGTTCAAGAGTTATTAAGTTACAAAAATAGTCACTTTCAGTCTTATATAAATTGATTTTTATATATCTCCCCTCCTCCGCCCCCATGTTGCTCCGTTAAATTAAAATTACAAAAACGATCCCAGGCTTGAACCTCATGTATGTTGAAAATTTGATCAAGATCGGTAGAGTGGTTCAGGAGTTATTAAGTTTTATTTATTTTTACACCTCCTCCCCCTAAGTTCTACCTTCAAAGTGAATAGCCTTTAACCAGCCCAGCCGTAAAACTCATCCATGTTACAAATTTGATCAAGATCGGTGGGGCGGTTCGGGAGATTTAGAGTCACAAACATATTGTTTCTTAATTATATATATATTAGTAGTGTCGAATCTAGATATTTTCAGATGGGGGCAACGTGTGCCATGGCCTGCAACATGGGGAGGAGGAAATATACATATAAATGACCGAAAATGACCATTATTGGTGTCGAATCCATGATTTTTGGGGTCGCCGAGATGATCAATGATCTTTCCGATGTTGTTTAAATCGATGGCATTAAAAACGAAAACAGCATATTTCACGGGTACTAAACACATGAAATACGGAGTTGTGCTTCTAAATTTTCATTTCAACTTAGCAAAGCGGTTAATATATACTAGTAATACTAATAAAGCTCAGGTATTGTCCTTTCCCTATTTCAAAACCACCTACTTTTTTAAATCTCTTTCCCATAATATCTATTACAGGAGCTATCAGTATATTTTTGTTTTTCGTCCTTATACAACACCAAGGTTATAAAGGAAGGTCTTTTTAATGTGGGTTCGGAACTTGAATCTGATTGGCCGTTCCCAACCATACTATCTCGCCTCCAGAAAAACTGGATTACAGGGCAGAGTCTAAAGCAAGAAATTTCTCGTTTTTGCTAAAAAAAAAAAGACTCCCCATGGATACGGGCCTGTGTGACCCCCCACCCTCGAACACAATTTTCTGGAAGAAAGCCTCTATTCTTCCTTTTGTCTGTCTAGTTTACTGAAAACATGAAAAGCAAACTAGGTCACAGAGCATAGAGTTGGAAATGATTGACATCTTGCATTGCAGACATATTTCGTACCGTTGATGATTTTGGGAGGTTTTCCAGGGACAAAATTCCCCTCGGAGTTATATCTCCTATGGTGCTGCATATGAGTTGATTTTGTCGTCCCTTTCAGCAGCGAGGCTATATGAGACGGGACCTACTGATTAATCGTGAAATCCGAACTACATGAGCTCTCACCGAAATCGAACCCAGGTCTCTCACGCCAAAGGCACGTACGCTAACCACTTAGCCACGAAGAAGTTCGGAGCTCATATTAGAAAAGAAGAAAGCACATTATGGGAATTTCAGGGCAGACAACTAAGTACGACGACTGTTAAATGAATATTTTTCATCTTGAATATATTGTAATAATGGTCAATCTTATTCGATAATGTCATTTTAAAAAAAATAGCATTCTCTTTTCTGTAACTTACTGCAGTATATAAGTTAAATTTCACAGAGTGTGCAAAAGAGGGGAAGGGATTACAACGTACGATGGGCTTCGCTTCCTATCCGATGAACAAAACCTTTCTTGTAACATTCAGCGTTGCAAAGAACCTGTGTGATTGACTCATAGCTACACATAAATTGACAGAATGAAAGTCTTAATTTTAGTACGGAAGCTGCCTGAGGCAAAAAAGCAAGCACAAGGCACGCGTGGTGGCTTCTGTGCCTCGTAACATTGTGTCTTAAAACAAAAACAGACAAGGTCAGTTGTGAGTTTGTAATACTACTGATAAGGCTTTTTTTCTTTTATACAAATCATATTGTTGTTTGAAGCTTCTTTATTCCTTACAAAAGCAATATAACCAGATTCACGGGAACAGACAGCAATTGTAATAAAAGTTGAAAAATATATTTATCGTTCAGTATTATTATTATTATTATTATTATTATTATTATCACATAATATATTTCGTTAGTCCTCACAGCAATTAATACTTAGCAGCAGGGGTAAAAGTGCGTGGGAACGCGGGGGACCCTATCCCCACCTCCAAAAAACTTTGTATGGCGACCCCCACTTCCTAAGCATTTACAATGGACAAAGATAGGCATGGGGTACGGCGTGACGTCATGCCGCTACCTACTGTCCCCCTACATTTTCAGATGATTCCATCCCATCTAGCCTAATCCCACTTAGCCTAATGATTTATCAGCCACTTATATCTCCAAGATAAGAATGCCTATCATTTTAGGCGAGATGGGAATTCCCATCTTACTTAATCCCATCTCGCCTAAAATTGCGGTAGGATGCAAGGAGGGAATTTCTGTACTGAAGAGGGAATTCCTCTACTAGCATTTTAACCAGATATTTCAATCAATATTGGCAATCTCTGTCAACTACAATATAAATATATAAGTACTATACAAGAAGAAGGCATACGTGGTAGGCGATTTAGTGAATTTAGTTCACTTTTGGTTTGTTTTGGGAATACTGGAAATTGATTGGCAAAGAGAAGCTAATCAGAAACAGGATAGAAATATAGAGCGTGTTTCAAAACAACACTGACAACGTTTGGGAGCTGATTCCTGACACCATGATAAGACAACCTGGGTGCACAAATGCTTCCTTTTGGCGCTATGACCAGCCAAAAACCAGTTGCAAAAATGCCGAAAACAGCGATAACTCGAGAACAAAATGTCTGATCGAAGTCGGGGGAAAGGAAATGTATATTATTTTTAGCCATGGCTTCCATTAATGCACAACTCGATATGGTACAGGAGCAGCACAAAGGTCACCTCAAAGAAATTGAAGAATTATGGGGATATTTTATGAAACGTTGACCGAGGAAGTTAACTACAATTAAATACGATATTTCAACTAACAGGAATCTTAGAACACGGTCAAAGTTACAAGAACATCATTAAAATTATAAAAAGGGAAGATGGACACATTTGATTGATCTGCTTTGTCTCAGTATAGAATTCGCTATCGAGGAAGAACTGAAATTATATGAAGTCCATAAAGTTTAAATGTTATGCCTTCTAGGCTAATGAAGGCAGATAGATCACGCATGGATATTGGGTAGCGTCTGCGACTTTCGCATAGGAGACCCGGTTCCGATTCGTGGCGGGAGCGCAAGCATTTCGGATCTCACGTTAATCCGCAGCTCCATATCTCATGTAATTTTGCTACCAAAGGGATGCTAAACTGAAATCCGATCCAATAATAAAGAGAGGTAATGGATGGAATCTAATTTTTGGGAAATAATTCGTGAAATGAGAATGTAGGAGAAAACAGGGTAATTCCGAGAAATCTCACGGGTACGATGGTATCCACTACAAACTTTAAGTCTGGGATCGAACGCGGTCCATCCCGCACCAGAAGTAAGCGCTCTATCACTAAGTAACCTGCCCCTACTTTGGAGGAAACACTATTATTCTGACAGATGTATCGATATACTAAATAATGTTTGTGATAAACCAACATACAAGAAGTACAAACGGTCAGAATGTGGGATTCGTGGAGTTTCCTTTGTGAGAAAATGGTAAGTACGTTTTTTTTATGTCAGTTATTCTTAACTGGATGCCCGCGTCTCTTAGGGATTGGGGGAGGACACGGTGACTCTGTGGTAAACACTTGTTTCTGGTACGTGGGGCCTCTGGTTCGATCCTCAGCCAAGAAACTGTGTGGTGGACACCATCGTATCGTGTGTGGGTTTTCTCGGGATACTTTAATTTCCTTCCACATACTCATTCCATCATATCTTTCATCAACATTCACTTGTCATAATCATTGTCTCCCTTAGCCTAAAGAGCATAATCGTGGTTCGTTAAAATGAAATACTTCATTTCATTTTACAGGGGTTGCTTACAGTTTGTCGGTGGGTTACCGTTAAGATAATTTTTCAATAGGTTATATTATTGATACTAATATTTGTAAAAAAGAAGGAGTCTATGAGGCTCATAATTTTGAAAGGCTAAGAACTACAATTGAACGTTGATTGTAAGAAATGCTAAAGGTGCGAACTAAATTTGATTTGTGAGTCTTCTAGCATTATTAGTCGTATTATGGACAAAAAATAAGTCATATCTACAAACCAAGAAAACTAACAGTGAAATTTGATATTCGACAGTGAAATATAATAATATACAACTTGGACATCAAATTTCGAGGTTAGTTTTCTTGGCTTTAGACATGTTCAACTTACATGTGTTTTCGTGATAGTCCAAACTTTCAACATACGAGTATCAGTCTCCTACATTTTCGTAAATAACTATGAAGATTATCCTAAATCTAACAACTAAGTACAGATACCGATCACTAAAGTTCATAATTGACTTTTGAGAACATGCTGGCCCTAACTGATATATCACATCACTACCTTTTCATTTCCAAAATTATCACAGATTTCAAAATGGCGGATTTGAAGGTGCCGCCAGAGGTTTCGCGATCTACTCTGCCCATTTTTCTTCTGTCAATATGAGAAACTATCACCGTTTGCATTGTCTATCTTTCACTATTTTCATGATTCAATAGTTTATTCAATGTATTTCAATAACATAGCATAGCCCTCCTCCCATCAATTTTGACCCCCCTCCGTTTCTTATGGCGTTCAGCCCTTATAACTTTGCACATATACATATTTTGATATCCTCTATCAGTCGCACTAAGTGTCATCCCGCAACTCGATTCATCCATTTGGACACTTTACTTGTCAGGCAATTTCTTATTGATGGAAAAACAAGGAAAATAGTTTTACAATGACTGACAAGTAACACTTCCGAAGTGTAACACTCCGATTTTGATAAAATTTGGTAGGTAGATACTACACATACAATAAACTAATACGTGTATTTTTATTTTCTGTGGTAAAGTTGTTTCAGGGGGCGATAAACCAGACCCAAAATTTTGAGAGTTGACGCCCGAAAGGTAATAACAAGTGGACCGAAGTGAATGAAATTGTGCACATATATTGTAGACATAAAATGAGGGAATACGGGTTTCGTATTTTCCTGGAAAAACGGTTAGGTGGGCCACAGACCCCTCCAAATTTTTGATCACGAAATATCAAAAGTGCTAATAACAGTATGTCAGAAGTGCCTACAGAACATGAAGAATTGCAACGAAATTTTGTGTAGTGACAATATGCGAAAAAAACTAATGCGTTTTTTTATTTTCTGTGGAAGAACGGTAAAGGGGAAAAGGCCCCCACACAAAATTTGGAACACTGACGCCCAAAAGGCAAAAACAAGTGGACCGAAGTGAATGAAACTGTGCTCAAATATTGTAGAGGTAAGATGAAGGAATACGTGTTTCGTATTTTCCTGCAAAGAAAAAAATTTTGGGTGGACCGAGGCGTCTGGTGGCGGAAGGAGTGGACAGAAGCGAAATAAATTGTGTGTAGATATTGGATATGTAAAATAAGACCTTTCGTGTTTCACAAGTGTATCCATCCGATTTTTCAAATTTGGGAGATCAACAGTAAGCACAAACAGTATATATAGTATTTTATAATATTTCGGGAGGCACCTTTAACGCTTACAATGTTTTCGTGATCAAATGTTTGGAGGGCTCCGCGCCCCACCCAACCATCTTTTTTCCCAGGAAAATACGAAATTCGTATTCCCTTATTTTGTGTGTAAAATATCTGTGCATAATTTCATTCACTTCTGTTCACTTCTTCTTGCCTTTCGGGCGTAAACTTTCAAAATTTTCTGTGATAGTTTTGCCCTCTAAAACCGTTTTTCCGCAGAAAATAAAAACCAGTATTCATTTATTTCTTGCGTATTATCAACACGTAAAATTTCCCTGCAATTCTTCATGTCCTTTACACATTTGACCTAGTGTTACTAACACTTTCCATATTTCGTGGTCAAAGGTTTAGAGGGGTCCGTGCACTACCCAACCGTTTTTCTTTATGAAAATACGAAACCCGTACCCTCATTTTACGTCTGCAATCTCTGTTCACAATTTCAATCACTTCGGTTCATTTCTTGCCTTTCGGGCGTCAGCTTTAAAAATTTTATCCCTGTATATTATTAATAATTTGTATCTTGCATTTATTAATAACTAGCTGAAATACCCACTTTTCGCAAGGGTCAGATAAAATATCTATGTAAACATACTGAACAACAAAACGATAAAATATCAGTAATTTTCTACTACTTTTACATATCACTGTAAACACGCCCTGAGACACCCCTGTTTGAAATTTAAAAGGTACGTCTCTGGTCCCCAGCTGATGGGAGTTGTATTTAGAAGTCAACGCCTCTGGAAGAATCACCATTCATCTCAGTGACCGTGAAAACTAAGGATTTGACACTAATATAGGTCATTTTGGATTATTTTTACATGTTTCGGTATCCCCCGGTGACTCCGGACCGCATATAATGATAGCTTATTTTGAGTAATCGCTAATGGAAATGTCACCATTGATATCAGCGACCGTGGAAACTATGGATTTGACACTATTATCGGTCATTTTGGATTACTTTTACGTGTCTGGGTGTCGCCCCCCCGTGACTTCCGGCCCTTAGCCGAATGGAGTGAATGCGCTCGGAGTTTCACCATTGAGCTCAGCGACCACGAAAGCTATGGATTTGACACTTATATCGGTCATTTTAGATAATTGTTACATGTCTCGGTAACCTCCCCCCACATGTGACCCGGGCCCGCATACAATTTCACCTGAATTTGCAAGTCATCGCTAATGAAAGTGTCACCATTGAGCTCAGCGACCGCGAAAATTATGGATTTGATACATACCTGTCATTTTGGATTATTTTTACATCTTGGTAACCGCCCCCCCCCACACACACATGTGACCCTCGGTCCGCATACAATGGTAGATGAATTTGCAAGTCATCGCTAATAAAAGTGTCACCATTGATCTTAGCGACCGCGAAAACTATGTATTTGACACTAATATTGGTCATTTTGGATTACTTTTATGTTTCGATATTTCAGCCCCCCTCCCCCGGTGACCCCTGGCAAGGAGCCGAATAGCGTGAATTTGGAAGTTTATTGCGAGAGGAGCTTCATTATTGATTTCAGCGACCGCGAGAACTATGAATTCGACACTAATATCGGAAAATTTCTACTTCTTGTACATGTCCCGATAAACGCCCCCCTGAGACCCCCTGGTTCGAATTTTGAGGAAAAGGTTTAACTTTGATCTGGAGCATGGACCAAGGTATTTGTGACTAAAATTTGGTAACTCTCGGTCTATTTATCTGGTTCCCAAGCCCGTTCCGGTAAAAGCTCCCCTAAGATTCCCCTGGTTCGAAATTTGAAAAAACGGCTTCGTCTTGATCTGGGGCCTGGGCTAGGTACCCCTGATCAAAATTTGGTAACTGTCGGTCCACTCGTCTGGTTGCCAGGCTGCACACAGACAGACAGGCAGACAGACAGACCAATACACAAACAAACTCTTTATTTTATTTATATTAGATAAAGAATTAATATACTGAATATCAGCTCTCCAACTTGAACGGCTTGCGAGATACTAAATTTTTCGCAAAAATTCGGACCCTCTTAGAATATGTAATATAATGAAACCGATACATGTATGATAACTTCCTAGTTGAGATTGAGGCCTAAGTATATACCAAAAATCATTTCCTTTGACTTTGCAATTTGGATATGATGATCATGCACACATAGTCACATTCAATTTTTTATATAATAATTCATATATTACACATGATTCAAACATTTTTCCCAGTAGTTAGCTCCTCTACGAAATCACAGGCTACGAAATAAGTCCTATTGCTATTATTACAATTGCAAATATCAATATCTAAAATTGCCTGAAGTTCTTTTGTCAATGGAAACAAATGAAAAGAAAAAGGATGCCTTGAAAGTAGACAAGTTCACCAGTGTTCAGAAGCTGTCTACAATGCACTGAGCAGAATGAGTCTGTGGGTCGTAATACGTTGTTAAGTCAGAGTGGGTCCTGGTGGGTGGGAGGTTGCAGTGGGTCACGATCTGTTGACCCGCGGCCCCCCGGCCCTCTCCATCTCTGGACTGTACATACGGATAAAACTATCATATATATGTATTTTAACCTCCTTGACTTTACTGAACCTTCACTAATTTAAGATAATTTACAAAAATGCAAGAAAGCAATTATTAATAACATATATAAAATATAGAAAAGTATTTTGAAGGAAAAAGTAATTGGTGTATTCGAGACTCGAACTCGAGTTGCCTACTCAATATGCAGTCACCTTACCGACTTATCCATGGCACAACGTGCAACTAATCGTTTCGAAGCTTTATTTCTAATGTGTGTGTTACGTAACACGGCTACCAGATGTCAGTAGTGGTGCGAAAACCGTCTTGAAGACCCATTTCGAGGTTACGAAATCACACTTTTAACCCCCATTAATCCGATTTTTATATACCCCTCTCTCTCTCTCTCTCTCTCTCTCTCTCTCTCTCTCTCTCTCTCTCTATATATATATATATATATATATATATATATATATATATATATATATATATAGAGTATAGATGAAGTTATTCTTGATTTTAATCTACAGAACAAATGCGTTTAATGAAAGCATGGGGCCTGTTGCCGTAGATGGCTAAAGGCCGTAAATAAAATTCAAACTTCAAGTGTAACTGGGGTAACTCCCGACACTGGCTGATTTAAGACGTTTGATAACAGCGCGGGTAATGGCTGGTTTATAAACGCACGGAGTTGACATAGCGTGTGTAGGTAAGTGGTCACAGCATCTGACTGTCGTCCTAAGGGTCCGGGGTTCGAGTCTCGGCCTGGATGGAGTTAAAATTTTTGAAGGAATTAAAAACTATAAATGATGTTCGCGTTTGATGCTGAATGAGATTTATCCTATGAAGGGAGAAAAACCAGGACGGACACAGCGGGCAGGAGGAAAGACGGACACTGTTTATCCTTAAGTGTTAAAATTTAATTTATTCCCATGTCTTTTGCTCTTTCCTTTCCCTCTTTCCTTCTTTTCTCATTTTGTTTAGCTTTCCATACTTTTTCGGTCTCTGCATGATGCGTATTATTCTTTTCGTTTCCTTTGCATTAATTCCTATCTCTTTGATCTTAAAGTGAATGGATTTTCTGCAGATTTATCTCGTGGTTGTTTCTCTAACTGATGCTCTCAGATAGTAATACTTTTTCCTCCAAATGGAGGAATATCCTGGCATGTTATGTTTTCGGGCACGTATTTGCTGTCATGTTGGTTGTCCAACTATCAGACATCGAGTGAAACTATTCTGCTACTGGAAAAAGCTATCATTTCTTATGTATCCAACCTCCAGTTTCTACTGTCGCTGACTGTACAAACATCGTGTGTGGGTAGGTAACCTTTATGTTTCTATTTCATAGTGTTTTCTCTTAACTTCTTTTTATTCAAAGATCAACAAATAAGTTATTTCTTATTTAAATGTTTCTTTCGGCTGTTATTTTTCACATTTATTAAAATAAAACATCAAATTTTATCTACAGGGAATTTAAATTCTTATTCTTTTTTATTTTTAATATATGTATATATTCACAAATATTTACAATTTTTCTTTCATCTTTTCTTCATTTCGGCTTTTTATGGTAGTCCAAAAATCACCTCACCCTTCACCATTTCTTTTTCTTCTTCGTTTTCTTTTTCCTTTTCCTCTTTTATCATTTCACTTTTGTTTCGCATACACTTACCATCTAAGTCCCATTTTACCCCCAAAATCATTTTTTCTACACTTTCTCTTTCTTTTTCCTTTTGATAAAGTTCTAATAGCGTCACATTGACACAATCATCGCATGTGTGACATCTTTTTATCAATGTATTGTTTGGACACTCACTAGAAATATAGTACACATTTTTGTTTCCTCTTCTTCTTATTTTATCTTCACAATACTCTGCAATGGTCATTGCAACACTACGGGGGGTTGGCATCATCTTTTCTGGAAATAAAGAAATACGAATTTTTATTATCAGAAAATATAAATTAAACTTCAAAAAGTACGCTTATCTTATAGCAACATACTATGTTTATAAAATTATTTCTTTTCGTAATGACAAAGAACAAGAAATAACCCCCCTACATATACTAGCAAAAATAATAAACTTGGCGATGAATATTATTAATATCTTTAACGCACCACAGTAACTTATTCGTACAGTTTGAATCTCTAATATCTGTATCTTGCAGCAAAAAAGGTTTTACGACTAATGTATTCTAGTGGACAAACACCGTATCTGTGGGTTTTTCTTCATTAATCTTAACTTAAAAATAAAAAAGAAGCAAATGTTTTACCTAAAAGAAATAAGTAATTATTAATATTATCATACATATTCTAAAAGACGAAAAGCAGTTATGGATCTTTTTTATCCGAAAGAAAGCTATAAAACTCACCTATTCGTAAAAGAGAGAGAGATGATCTTTGATCAGTCTTTCGTCTTCGGACCTGTTTGAACGTAGAAAATCTCGCTTCAGTGTCTCTTGAAGACGTATCCTCTTTTAAAGTGTACTCTAAAGAAACAAGAATAAATCGTTAATTTACGTGGTAAACATGAATTTGTTTCCTGAAAGAAAACAAGTAATTATTTATTTTATTATATATTTTAAATAAAAGTAATTATTTATCTTTTATTGAAAACAAATATATAAAACTTACCTATTGCTAAAAGATAGATGCGTCACATTCCTTTGAGCAGTTCATATTCTAACAGGTTTAAACGCAAGATAATCCTGTTTTCATTTCTTCTTCTTCTTCTTCTTTGTCTTCATATATATATATATATATATATATATATATATATATATATATATATATAATGTTACGCATAATGTTGAGTAAAATACTATATAGTTGCTTATAAAGGGAAATGACTAAGTGCTACCTTTGAAGTACAGCGAAATAACGAAAAGATAAAAGAGGAAAGCGCAAAAGGGTTTTGAAAGTAATTATTTTTAAAAGTAAAAAAAAATCACCTTGCATTTCCTCAGGGTGATAATAATGGCTTCTTGAGGGGTTTTGTAGAGTTTAGCAGCGCTCCTCTCCCGTTGCTGAAAATTAATTACTTTCAAAACGAAAGTCTAACTTTAAAAATGAATCGAATGACTCCATTAAATGATTGAAATCTATTGTACACGCTCATCATCATCACCTTTAAACATCGCAAGTTTACTTTTTTAAATGAATGAACTACATACGTGTGAAGATAAATATTAAAAGTGAGAAGTGTTAACGTGATGTTCTCATATCAAGTGACGTAATGCTGAACAACAAAAGATAGCATATATCTAAAGAAAGAAACACTGACCTATCCTATATGCAGAAGGAGTAGCAATGTAATATTCTGTGATATAATACATGATGCACTTTTACATAACTCTGCAAATGTTGACATCAAGTCCGCAATTTGAATTACACTATTAAAGATGTACCTACACTTATATCCGGCGAATCGATTCTGTAGCTGTATCTGACTACCCACACTGAAAAATTGCACAAATCTGAAATTTTTCAGATGAACCTTTAATGCGAAAAAAAGTTGCATCACATAATGGTCAACAAGTTTTGATAAGTGACGACACTACGGATAAAAAAATATCTATGTCCTCCTAACTCTAGTAATTCCTCAAAGTCAATGCTAACAGGGATAATATAAATAAAAAAACATCGCTTATAACGTGCTTGCGTGTAGAAATTTCTAATTTCGATATCGTTTTTTTTTCTGAATATAATGGTACATACTCTTTAAAGGAACATAAGACTCCATAATTCCCTTGGTAAGACTTAGATTTTGTAAACAAAGTAGCTGGAATTCCATCCGTTTGTAGTATAGGAAAATGAACTGAATAGTTATGTAAGAGGAACTTCATTTCAAATTCTATTTTAAAACAAACAAGAAAAGCGTAATTCAAATGATAATACGTATGAGAATTTAAATAATCACTATCTATAGCAATTAGGTACCACATTAGAGGTGATTAAATTCCCCATTCATTATCAATTCTTTGAAAAACTTAGTCTAGAAGGATTAGGTTTGATTCTATAAGACGTAAATCTACAGCCTAACGCGGAATTCGAACTACATTATCTATCATCAAGAGTCGAACTCAGGTTTCCCATAATATAGGCACGTACAGCCACGAAAAACAATGAAATAATTAATTCCAGAATAGTCATAATTTGATAACTTGCCAAGTCGGTACTGTAATAGGAAAAGAAATTTACTCAACCGAAGAATATTTTTTCCTGGCTGTACGTGCGCTAAAGGATTATCCACGAAGATGTATTGCTTTTAAGGAGAAACAAGAAAAGGTAATTCAGATGACAAATTACAATAGTCTTGTGTTACGACACTATACGTCGGAGGTCCCTGGTTCGATTCCATCCACGGACTTTTGGATTTACGACATCTACTTCGCTGGATTATTTTATTTTTTTCTTTCCTCGGAAAGTTCAATTATGTAGTCTCAATCTTCTTAGAAGCATTTTTGTATACCTTTGTCTTTTATTAAAAGATAAGTGCAATAGCAGATTCCTTTAACCTCATATAAAGTCAATATCCTTGTTTGTTTTCCTACCTTTGTGCAATTTATCAACTCTCTACTTGTGTCTGGCTACGTTTCCATTTCTTGGCAGTGTCACTAGTCTGCGTTTGAGGACGGTGCTCACATTCAACTTATTTGTATATATTTCGAGCGCCCAGTTAGCTCTTCTCTAGCTGACTCAATGGATTGCCTCAACTAAAAGTCATTGTCTGGTAACTACGTCGACGATTATTGTTAAGTGTGTATTTTGTGTTTTCTACTTTTCGCTGAGGTTTAGCTTCGCACTTGGAATTCCTCAGAAAGTACAACTCAGGATTTGGAGGTGAATTCCCCAGCGTGTGAGGTCTTCGACTCCCAAACGTTTTGACTCATGTGACGTCACGAACACGGTGTTAGGAGGAGGTGAGTTTTGGAGTGACCATATTTGGTATTGAGGAAATCAGGAGGTGTGGTTTGAGGCCTCAGTCCGGGAAACAAAACTGGATGGTGAGTGTTTCTCGGGGTACTTCGTTTGAAGTTGTAAGAACAGCAACCAGAAAGAGAGAGAGAGAGAGAGGCGAGAATGGAGTTTCTACCATTGATGAAGGTACAGTAAATACGTCGAAACATCAAGTAACTACGCCAGACTTATTACTAATATTCTAATTTTACCTTTCCTTATCTGCTGCATTTTTTGAAAACCCAATTCGAGTATGAGTTATGATTTCTAAATACCTATGAGCTAAATTTCCCACATGCTTTAGTTGTAGAGTTATCTTTCAGATGAAATTTACTTTCATATTCCAGTGTAAACTGCTGGTGGTGGAGAAGATACCCCAAAATCTAGTCATCTATCGGTCTCATAATGACCAAAGGGATAGATGAAATCAAGCTAAACATAACTGCTATTTAGCCATGTTTCATGGTGGAGATGCTTTAGGTTTGATCTCTGTAGTACCTGTGCAGGTGGGTAAAAAAAAATTGGCGTTTTCACTTTTTTGTTCTGACTACATTTATTTGGAGATTATTTTTATATGTTGCGTTACTTTGCTGAGGATAATGTGTTTTTATCTGATTTTTGTGATGATTTAGATGCTACTGAATTTTTTGACCCGATTATTACATCATCTCCGGGTCGCATACATTTTACGCCACAATGTTTTGGTAAGATTTTAAAAAGCAATTACATTTTACGCATTCGCTTTCGAGTATTGACACTGTTTCTTCATTAGATTCTGACAGGTTTGAGTTTACTGTAGACATGGCTGTTGGGGGAAATAGGATAATATTGGTATTTTGAGTCATATCCTTCGGCCAGAACCATTTTTTGGACGTATGGGCGATGATATTGTTCGCTATATCGATCAATTTGAAGTATTGGCTCAAGTAAATAATTGGACAGACTTAAAGAAAGAATGGATTCTGGGTTCGCTTTTAAAGGGGTTTGACACTACGTCAAAACAAGCAAATTTTCCGGAGTTGTCATACGAGCAGTTTAATCAGAAGTTGACAGCTGCTTTCAAGGACGCGCTTTTGCCTCAACTTACAGAACAGGAAATGCGGATGCGAGAGCAAAATGAGGAAGAGAGTATGCTATCATACGTTTACGCCAAGCGTAATTTAATTTTACGTAACGATAAGGACGCGCCAGTAGATAAGCAAGTGCAGTTAATAATCGATGGATTATCTCCGGAGTATATGAGATTGGTAATAAAAAAGCAATATGTTACCGTTGAAGCTTTAGTGCAAGATTTATTAGATATAGAGAAGGCGCGCGTGTTGTTGGAAAGAAAAGCAATTGAAAAGCTGATTAAGAAAATCCGTTATTAGCAAATTCTCAGTTAATGCAATGTAATCCGCCTGAGAATACTCAAGTTCAATCGGCTTTTGTTCCGCAAAGTCAGCTTTCCCAGGCTGTAGTACGGACTTTGCACTCTCAAGCTACGAATGCACAGGAAACTGATCAGGTTAAAGATCAGCTGGCTGCTATACAAAAGCAATTAACGCAATTGTCTTTGCAAGCAGAAAATAGGAGAAGAGATTATCAACGTTCGTTTTCGAGACTAATACTAATAACAACAATAGTAATAACAATTATGGACGTAATTATAATAGACGGGGCAATGGCCAACGGTTTCAGCAAAATCGTTCCCGAGGTGGTCAGAACAATAATGCAGGGAATAGGACACAGCAGAGGAGTCCTATTATTTGTCATAAATGTGGAAAAGAAAACCATATTGCCACCTACTGTAGAAGTAATTTAAACTGATCAATAGAGTTGATGACGCAGGGCCATCAGCTCTTCAACGTCTTAAAGTCCCTATTCAGATTGATCGTGCGCTTCCTCATGTTAATGTTACTATCAATGGGAAAGAGAGTCCTTTATTATTGTTTTCTGGATCTCAGGTGTCTTGTATTGGTCAGGCCATGGTCCCGCGTTTTGCTAAAGCTCAAGCAACGCATAGTTTTTTGAAAGGCGTGACAGGGAATACTTTTTCTGTTAACAAGATAGCTTTGGTTCGATTCAAGCTTGGATCTCAAGTTTTTTGCCATCCTTTACGGGTTATTTTAGCGTATTCCCACCCACCCCTATTGGGACAGGATTTTTTTAGCACATAAGGCAAATTTAAATTTACATGATTTATATTAGGAAGTTACGCGGTTTGGTAGGATTCCTAAATTTACTCTGCCCACCGACAGTACAGTTAATTCTGTGTCTAACGAATTTGCAACGCTCGTATCTCCTGTGTATAAGGTTTTTCGTCTGTTTGGTTGCCCCCACGTTCGCGAACATGTGTTAAAGTGAAGAAATGTTTTGATTTATTGGGAAATAGAGATTATTTGGTACCTAATAAGTTCGGACTGGGTGCTGTACATGTTTTATTAAGAGATACTGCAGTTGACAGCGTAAATTCACATATTTGGGTTTCGAATCCTACTGACAAGCAATTTTTGCTATGGAAGAATAAAGTTTTAGGGCATGCTGTTCTGAATAGGGAAGAACATTTTTGTAGTAATGTTACAGAAGATACTGGTCTTCAACGGAGTCAATCTGATAAATTTGTACCAGGGTGGATGTGAACCCTGAACTCTCTGAACATGACAGACAACGATTTTATGATTTAGTTACGGAGTGTAGAGATGTGTTTAGTTGGTCCCCGGACGATTTTTCAAAGGCACGGGACTATGTTCACGAATTTCAGCTAAAACATGAAGACCCAGTATATATCCGCCAGTTTCCCATCCCGTTCCATCTTCGGGATGCTGTTCACGAGCAAGTTGAACAGTTACTTAAACAAAACGTCATTCGTCCTTGTCATAGTAGTTACAATAATCCTATCATATTAGTTAAAAATGGATCTTGGAGGTTCGTGGCAGATATGAGATTTACGAATGCTAAGATAAGGCCTATTAATTTTCCTGTACCACCAATTCAGGACATATTAGTGCGTTCTAGTGGTAAAAACCTTATTTGTACGACAGATCTTTCGCAGGGATTCTTCCAAGTGCCTTTGTCTGAAAAAAGCCAAATAGTAACTGCTTTTGTAGTTCCTATGGGAGGAGTTACTTCTCCAGCGGCGTTAAATGATTTAATGAAACTAACACTAGAAGGATTAGACGAAAATAAAGTATTCTATTATCTCGATGATATTTTGTGGTCAGACGATACGATAGATGGTATTATTAATACAACACATGAACTATTATTTGAACGATTAAGACGTAGAGGTTTGAAAATATCTCCTGAAAAAACCAAATTAGGCCATTTTTCATTGGAAATATTGGGTCACCGCGTTTCTAAGCGTGGTATTTCTATTTCTGAACGTATTACTGAATCGATTCAAAATTATAGACGTCCAAGAACACAATAACAATTGAAAAGTTTTTTAGGGTTGTGTTCATTTGTTAGAAATCATGTTGCCAACTTTTCGTCTATAGCGGAGCCGTTACAGCCTCTCTTGAAAAAAATGTTCCGTACAAATGGACGAGTGAACAACAACAAGCTTTTGAGAAGCTCAAAGAAGTGATCTTGTCTGCGCCTACTCTTATGAAATTTCATCCAGAAAGAGACATGTACGTCGTCACGGACGCTTCGACACGCGGTTTAGCTGGGGCAGTCCTGCAACCTGAAAGTGATGAAAAAGAGGCTCCTTTGGTTCCAATAGCTTACTGTTCTCGTGCTGTAGGGCCACACGAGAAATCATATCACCCATTTCATTTGGAACTTGCAGCGTTGATTTTTACGATAAGACGCTTTAGATATTTTTTATTAGGATGTCACTTTTATTTGCGTACAGATTGTCGATCGCTCGTCCTTTTACGTCAAGCTAAGAATGTGGCTAAATTTTCTCGAATTCTTGCGGAGTTGGAGACCTATAATTACACTATTTCTCATATTTCGGGTGCTTCCAATAGTCTTGTAGACAGTATTAGTCGCCATGTAGATTGCACAAGAGACGAGGCGGATGAACAGAAAAATTTAGAAGATCCCGGGTCTTTGCTATTGAAGAAGATGATAAGTTAAAGGAAGAACAGCGCAAGGATTCCTGTTACAAATATATCATTGAAGGGAAAATACCGCAAAATTACGATATTCAACGACAGGCACTGCGATATGAGATGAAGGATGGTTTGTTGTACCGAAAACATAGACGTCCAACTGGTACACAGTTGTTGGTAGCTATTCCTGCTTCCTTACGAGAGAAAGTGTTTCAGTCAGCTAATAGTTCTTCTTTGGGTAGTTCACATTCAGGATTTACAAAAACATATAATTCGTTGTTAAATTCAGTATATTTTCCATACATGAAAAAGTTCGTCATCGAGCGATGTAAAAGCTGCCAGGTGTGCCAACGTTTCAAGAAGGTACCGGGTTCGCCTCCAGGTGTTTTACAAACTATGCCTAGCGTGCCTCTTTTTTTTCGTATTGGTATTGATGTAGCTGGGAGATATTCTGATGCCAATGTTCTGCGGCACAAATATTTAGCAATCGCAATATACTACAATGCTCGTTATGTAGTAACGGCTACGTTGGATGAACAGACAGCCGCTGCTTTGGCAGATTTTTTGTACAATCATGTAATTTTACGCTTTGGTCTGTTCAAAGAAGTGATTTTAGATAGATCTACAGCGTTTACTAGTTCTTCTCCTGAATATAGTAACCGCACTATAACAATCATAGCATCAGTTTCGCTACATTAACTTACATACCCACTCCGCAGAAGGTTTATATGTGTTGTAGTAAATCTGGAGACTTTTTTTTCTATAGTATTGTGAATGCAAATCATATACAGGTCATGCTCTTTATTTGGAGTAGGTTAGATTTGGTTTTCTTTACCTGTGCATGTATTTTTGAAAATGTAATGCTTCTCCTTTAAACTTGGATGAGTGAAACGAGTGGAATAACCTAACGATCTGCATTTACTATACTTTTTCTTGTTTTAGTTCACAAAGCATTTTGTTATGCTTTTAGTATTTTGATTTTACATTACTTTATCAAGAGTATAGTACGACCAATCAAATAGAAAATGGAGTGATTTTAGAACCGGTTATTTTATTTGTAGTCTTGCTGTATTAAAATTGTGACAAGAGTAAACCAACGGTTCTTCTTCCAAAGTTGGCATACATTGGACGGAAAGTTACAATGGTGGTTTAACAACTTTGGCATGCGAGTTTCACAATTTACACACGAAATTTTACACACCATTTGTAGTTTGTATTAAAGTTGTGATAAGCATAAATCAACGGTTCTTCTTCCGTAGTTGGAGTACCTCGCAATTGAAAAATTATAGCATACCAACTATGGAAGTTTACTCGAAGTAACTCGTAAACAATATCCCACTTTAACTCATTCACTCTGCTTAAAAGCTAAGTTTCGAAAGCTGTTGCAATGTTGTTATGAAATGCTTAGAATCACCATTCACAACCACGATTTTGCCGTCTTGCGTAAAAACTCTTTTAGCTCCATATTTGCTCGAAGCCTTCCTCAGGAGCTCTAGTCTTGCCTGGCACAGATTTTCTCTTATTGTGATGCCTGTGTTTTTTTAGTTTCCTCTTGTTCTTGAAAACCAACGACCGTGTCCTGTCTGGTGAATTTCCGAATATGGGTCGATGCTTGTCAGCTGCTCTAGGACCAATTCTGTGGCTTCTGGATATTTCCTCCTCGGCGACTTTTATTCCCAGACGTTCTTCAAACAAGGAAACAACAATTTTATCGGTGTTTTCTGCCTGGGTTTCAGGGATACCAAATACTCTGATATTATCCCGTCGTTGGTACTGTTCTAGTTCGTCAACCTTATCTCTAAGTTCTTCTATGGTGTCGCCTCTTTGCTTAATTTCTCTTCGCAGTTCCTTAACTTCTTCTGTATTGAAATTTATAGTTTCCTCTAAATGCTGCACTACGAGTTTTCTGACAGACTCATTTATCGATTCCACAATCGCTTTTATGATTTCTGGAGTTTGAATAGCATTTCTGACTTCTTCGCAAACTTGTCTGCAAAGCTCGTCTTTATTGATGGGAATGGTACCAGAATCTCCAGTGCGTTTTCTAGGCGCCATGTTTACAAATATTTTTTCGAAAGACGTAAAGCTGTATGTTCACACAATTAACTCACATTCACTCACTTATTGAATTTAGACATAATAATTTTACCATGAAGTGCTGCAGCCATTTAATGATTAGATACTGCGCAAAATATAGTAATATGTTTCATAATTGCACTAAACACAAACACATTTCGGAGAGCACAGTTACAAGGTTACCGACCGTCCGCCATTGATATATATCTTCTCCCTTCCGCCAAGTTGCGGGAATGAATTTGCATTTAAACGGCCGGAAGTGTCACTGTTCATCTTAGCGACCCCGAAAACGATCGATTCGAAACTAATAGCGGTCATTTTCAATAATTTTTACATATCTCCTCCCTCTTCCAAATTGTGGGGCTCAATTTTGATTTAAATGGCATCGGAAGTGTCATTGTTCATTTCAGCGACCCCGAAAACTGTCTATGCGACACTAATATGTCATTTTCCCCTCTCCCCTTCCCTCAAGTTGCACCTTCAAAGTGATATGATAAAAACCATCCCGAACCTCATTTATGTTGAAAATTTTATCGAGGTCGGTGTGATGATTCAAGAGTTACTAAGTTAGAAACATGGTCACTTTTATTTTGAATGTAATACATAATCTGACGCACTAGAAAACATGTATTTGTACATACAGGATTTTGTACATAAAGTTTATATAAGTGTCTATATTAAAATATTAAATAATAGTAATTATATGTTTTAGTGTATGAGTATTAGTGAAATTTGTCTACTGCTCTTTCTCTTAAGAAGTAATTTGGTTAAAATTAACAAAACTTCACCAGACCAAAGAGCATATTGAGAACTCAGTTTTATTCACAAGACCTATTTGTTGCAACAGAACACTTCATGTTCGTAGGCTTGTATGTAACTAATTAATGTATGTAACTGTAACTTCTGTAATTAATGCACATCCAGGAATAAAGGATATAACAGAAACAAGTCAGCGCGTCATTCACATATGAGCATGAATCTCCTTGTCATTCCTCATATCTGTACATGTCCCTTTACAGATACAAGTGAAGAATGCCTTCATAAAAATCGGCAAGCGGTATCATAAAGGGGAAACTTTAGACTATTTTTTTCAATATCTCGCAGCGTTTACAAGATTTGAGGCCACTTGTGGTTGGAATTTCAAATTCATATATGGCCAGTGTTTTCTTTCTTTTTGCATGCATTATGTAATAAGTAAATAAATTACACACACAATTAATTATGTCAGTTATATACGGAGTTCATTAAAAAAAACTCCCCAAGCAATGAAGATTCATCTTAGACTGGAGAAATGGTTATCCTTCGTTTTCTTATTATTTGGCCATGAAACAAACACCTGAGATATATACAACCCCTATGTACAACTATGTGATGTTGGAATATATAACACATAGAGTATGAAGCTTTACTTTTTCAAAAATTTCAGTACTTCCCCTAAAAAATTTAATAAAGAACTAATGGCCATGTTTTTTAAATATTCATTAGAACTGGACAATTTACACAAAATTTGGAATCGACCAATGAAAACATCACGTTTCTAGCACTTGTGGGTTCAATATCTCATTGTCGAAAGGACTGGAGACAAACATATAAACTTTTCTGTGGGGACAAACATATACGCGTAAATCTAGTGTTTTAATACAGATATTAATTGGAATAGCTTTATTTTCGAATGGTATTTTTTAATATTCGCAATATTGAAATTTTTTAACATATTTTTCACGCGTTTGAAAAAAAAGAATATCATTACTAGTATAATTAACCTAATACAAACATTTTTATTTTTTTTCAATGTTTCCAATTTTTCCGGAAAGAAATCGAAAACAAACTGTTTTATTACCAACAGGTTCAAAATTTCCGGAAATTTTACAACACTAGCTCAGACACACTTGTACTTGGCCCAGCATTAAACTATGATATTAGTTCCGACACAGTTGGCTGCCTGTTCTGTTTTACCAGTCTGCCCAGCATACGACGTCCGACATATGTAATGGGGGTGGGGAGCGCCCAACACCTCGACGTTTAGACGTCGTTTCCCCTTGGTTTCACCACTTGTTGAAGACACTCACCACAACACTCCTCGAACACCTGACAAGTCCTGCAGTTTCCGAAATTCTCGTGCCGAGTGTTCCTGAATGAGTACTTTCTTCAAAACAATATTAAAAATTATAGAAAGATTTTCTACATTCGAGTCGAGTCGAGATTTTTACGAGCTGTCTCGACTCGAAAATTCGAGTCCAGAAATACGTTTGTCTCGACTCGTCTTGAATTTTACAAAGTGTATCTCGAATCGAGTCGAGACGAGATTCAAGACATGTCTCGACTCGTGCGCATCCCTAGGCATAGCTGTTTGTCCTCGAAGCAGGCCCCCCCTAAACTTTTCGTAGCCCCTGCAAACCTCAAGATAAAATCCTATTACTGACATAAAAAACACAGTTTAGATATTTGTAAGAGAATTTTTAATGACTTGCCCCCCTTAACATATTCCTGGCACCCCCAAACCTCTATAGCTGTTTTCGGGTCTGCCTCGAAGAATTCTTACTTAGCCGATAGCGATGTGCACGAGTCGAGACTTTTCTCGAATCTCGACTCGAATTCGAGTCGAGACACACTTTGTAAAATTCGAGACGTGTCGAGACAAACGTATTTCTGGACTCGAATGTCTCGAAAATCTCTATAATTTTTTTATATTATTTTGAGAAAATACTCATTCAGAAATACTCGGCACGAGAATTTCGGAAACTGCAGGACTTGTCAGGTGGCAAAACCAAGGGGAAACGACGTCTGTCGCCCCCCCCCCCACCTCATTACACATGTCGGACGGTGTAGGCTGAGCAGACTGGTAAAACAGAACAGGCAGCGAACTGCGTCGGAACTAACATAAGAGTTTAATGCTGGCAAGTACAAGTGTGTCTGAACTAGTGTTGTAAAAGTTCCGGAAATTTTGAACCTGTTGGTAAAAAACAGTTTGTTTTCCATTTCTTTCCGTAAAAATTGGAAACATTGAGAAAAATAAAAATGTTTGTATTAGTTTAATTTTACTAGTAATGATATCCTTTTTCTAAACGCGTGAAAAATATAAGTTCAAAAATTTCAATATTGCGAATATTAAAAAAATAGCACACGAAAATAAAACTATCCCAATTATTATCTGTATTAAAACACTAGATTTACGCGTATATGTTTGTCCCCACAGAAAAGTTTATATGTTTGTCTCCAGTCCTTTCGACAATGAGATATTGAACCCAAGTGCTAGAAACGTGATGTTTTCATTGGTCGATTCCAAATTTTGTGTAAATTGTCCAGTTCTAATAAATATTTTTAAAAAACATGGCCATTAATTAGTTCTTTCTTACATTTTTAGGGGTACACTGGAAGTACTGAAATTTTTGAAAAAGTAAAGGTTCATACCCTACTAGTTATATATTTCAATATCACATAGTTGAATATAGGGGTTGTATATCTCTCAGGTGTTTGTTTCATGGCCAAATAATAAGAAAACGAAGGATAACCATTTCTCCAGTCTAAGATGAATCTTCATTGTTTGGAGAGTTCTTTTTTTTAATGAACTCCGTATATAACTGACATAATTAATTGTGTGTGTAATTTATTTACTTATTACATAATGCATGCAAAAAGAAAGAAAACACTGGCCATATATGAATTAGAAATTCCAACCACAAGTGGCCTCAAATCTTGTAAACGCTGCGAGATATTAAAAAATAGTCGAAAAAAATTCCCCTTTATGACACCCCTTGCCGATTTTTATGAAGGCGTTCTTCACTTGTATCTGTAAAGGGACATGTACAGATATGAGGAATGACAAGGAGATTCATGCTCATATGTGAATGATGCTCTTTGTAGAGAGCGCAGGGTCACCTAGTTGAAAATTAATAGTTTGCACTTATTTCTGTTATGTCCTTTATTCGTGGATGTGCATTAATTACAGAAGTTACATACAATTACATGCATTAATTACAGTGACATCCAATCCTACCAACGTGAAGTGCTCTGTTCCAACAAATAGGTCTTTTGAATAAAAAAACTGACTTCTCAATATGCTCTTTAGTCTGGTGAAGTTTTGTTAATTTTAACCAAATAACTTCTTAAAAGAGCAGTAGGCAAAATTCGCTAATACTCATGCACTAAAGCATATAATTACTATTATTTAATATTTTAATATAGACACTTATATAAACTTTATGTACAAAATTGTGTATGTAAACAAATACATGTTTTCTAGTGCAACAGATTATCTATTACAATCAAAACGAAAGTGACTATGTTTCTAACTTAATAACTCTTGAATCATCACACCGACCTCGATAAAATTTTTAACATAGATGAGGTTCGGGATGGTTTTTATCATGTCACTTTGAAGGTGCAATTTGAGGGAAGGGAGAGGGGAAAATGACATATTAGTGTGGAATCCACACTTTTCGGGGTCGCTGAAATGAACAATGACACTTCCGATGCCATTTAAGTCAAAATTCAGCCCCATAACTTGGAGGAAGGAGGAGATATATAAAAATTATTGAAAATGACCGCTATTAGTGTCGAATCGATAGTTTTCGGGGTCGCTAAGATGAACAGTGACACTTCCGGTCGTTTAAATCCAAATTCATTCCCGCAACTTGGGGAAGGGAGAATATATATATATATATATCGATTTTTCTGTCGGTACGCAACGGAAGAACATACTGGCACACCTTTTAACGGTAGCGGAATATTTCCTTTTCTGTCTTAAACATGGGTTGACAAGAAACTAAAAAATATCAAATAGTAAATGTATAGGTTTATTGAAAATCAGTTTTTTTTGTTTGTTTTCGTTTTCCTTTTTTCCTTCAGGAGAAAGAGCTGCGAATCTTTGTTCCTTCTTGAAGCCAGTTAATAATATTCAAGGATCTTTCCCTCGCTGATACGTACTCGTCCTTTTTCTCACGGTAATATAAACCACAAAGGCTCTGAACGGAGCAGATATTCTTTTTTTTTCTGAAAAGACTGATGCCTCACAACAAATTTGTCTGGCGCTAATTCAATGGCCATTACAGATGGAAAGTTGAGGGTTGAATTCCTGAGATAAATAAAGCAATAAGGCAAAAGTGGACGGTGAGCAAAAGTCAGACATTCTCTCTCTTTCACAAATAGGCATTCAGTAAATGGAAATGTGCATTCAAGATGCAGAAATATTATCTACACAAGCCGGCTACGAGGCTTTTGTTTTGGCCACGGATGCAGTCAAAACTACCCTTTTCTCCTATCAATTTTACAATTTAGGGTTTAGCTTCTTACGGGCTGTGTAGCCTACCGAAGGACCACACAGATGTTATCGAAACTATTGTGGTATTATTTCATTGTATGCTTTGGCAGAAACTTCTTTGGATATCGAAGCCCGCTCACTTTTGTTACTTGCGGACACGTTGAGAAAAGCAATTTAGTAAACCAAGCTTTGACTAAAATCTTAGTTTTTTCTTTTCTTTTTTTTCATTGAGAAGCAACTTCAACTCGTCGCAGTCTCGAGTTTGTGCTCAATTACAGGTGGAAAAAGTTGAAGCTCCGACCACAGCGCCTCAAGAGATCCTGTGAATTTGAACATTTTGCAAGCGGCTTCCGTTTCGGGGATACTAAAACGTCGTGGGATGAATTTTCAACAATGAAGTATCTTTTATTTAGTTGCTTGTGTGATTTGTTGCGTGGTGTAGCAGCAGACAATAAAGCTCTAAATATTTTCGAATTATGAAAATTTTAATCGAATCTTAAACGTGCGTATAAGTGTGTAGTGTGTAGAGGAACATCAAATACTTAACTCCAGAAATGACAAAAAATATAGTCGCTTTTCTAAAATTGTCAAGGACATTTCTTATCCTATGAACCATGTTTTAAAATATTATGCTGTCTTTTCGTAATTTACGTTACTGTCTCGAATAGGCTCTAAAACGTAGATATTTCAACAGGGACGAACGCAGGAGATGGACTTAGGTGGTCCGGACCCGCCGAAAACCTGATTTTTGTGCAAATTTAGTCTAATTCTAGGGGCTAGTTTACAAATTTTAATATAATTTATTCTCAAATTGAACTTGAAACCCCCGGAATATCTTTGACCCTTCCGAAATAAATGGGGGGTGCAATGTTTCAGTGGTAGTGTGTTCATCTCCGGTGCTTGGGGTCCCTGGTTCGATCCCAGCTAGCACTGTGTGGACTTTGTGGTGGACAAACACCCTGCTCGTGGGTTTTCTCAGGATTCTCCCGTTTCCTTGCACTTTCTTCATTCCACCATTTCATTCATTTCTCATTATCACTGTATCTTTTAGCCTAACCAGCATAATCGTGGGACGTAAAACTTAAAGATTTCATTTCATTTTTCCTTCCTAAAACATTCTTGCGTACGTGCTTATATTTCAATTATTTTTTATGAAAATGCTGTTCTACTCAAAAGTGTAGGGTTTGAAGTCTGAACATTGGAATCTAATTGTGCTATATATTGTGCTCATTCTATTTTTATTATTATTATTATTATTATTACTCTGAAAGGTATGCAACCAACTTTCCAACTTTTTAAGTATTGTGAACGTCACGTCCAACGTACTGGCACATTTATTATTAAATAAACCATATATTATATATAAGAGAGAGAGAGAGAGAGAGAGAGAGAAAGGCAGATAGATATAGATATATACATGATCGAAAATGGCGGTCGAATCCATACTTTTCGGGGGTCCCGAGATGAATAGAAGATGCCGTTTAAATCCACAAATTCAGTCCCATTAGTACTCCTAAGAGGGAACGGGAACAGGTAAAGGTAATTGAAAATTACCGACATTAGTGTCGAATTCATAGTTTTGGGGCCCGATAAGTTGATTGGTGACAGTTTTTGTGCCCTTTATGTTCAAAATGAAACGTATTCACCCCGTGCAAGCTATTTGGCTAGTCTGTAATAATAAAGGGAAGTTTCACATATTCAACCCTTTAATATATTTCTCGCTGCTCAAATTTACTCACTTGTGCGGTATATGTGTGTATGTATAAAAAAGATCATATATCTTTTTGAGTTATTCGAAAGCATACAAATATTAAAGAGGGGGGATTTTACCAGAAATCCGAAAACTAAAAAAGTAAACTTAAAACCTGTTGCTTTAAGTATTTTCTCTGTTAACAAAATACATTGTATAATGCTGCAAAGATGTTACAGCAAGTAAGATTACTAGCATCACACGAAGAAATAGTTTTTAAATTATATTTTCCGGTTTTTGCTAATATTTCCGAACAAATTATTTTTTATTAATGGCTTCAAAATTTTTGGAAATTTTAGCGATCTCGTTAAAATTTTCAACATAGATGAGGTTCGGGAGGGTTTTTATTATTTCACTTTCAAGGTGCAACTTGAGGGAAGGGGAGAGGGGGAAATGACAGATATTAGTGTCGAATCGATAGTTTTCGGGGTCGCTGAGATGAACAGTGCCACTTCCGGCCGTTTAAATCCAAATGCAATCCCATTAGTACTTTAAGGGGGAATGGTGACATGTAAAGATAATTGAAGATTACCGATATTAATGTCGAATTCATAGTTTTGGGGCTCAATAAGTTCATTGGTTACAGTTTTGGTGCCCTTTGTGTCCAAAATGAAACGTATTTTCCCTGTGCGAGGACTGGGTATTCTGCTAGTCTCTAATAATAACGAACGGAAGTTTCACATACTCAACCCTTTAATATATTTCTCGCTGCTCAAATTTAGTCACTTGTGCGGTATATGTGTGTATATATAAATAAGATCATCTCTATTTTTGAGTTATTCGAAAAATATACAAAGAATAAAGAGTGATTTTACCATAAATCAGAAAACTAAAAAGTAGAATTAAAACTTGTTGCTGTAAGTATTTTTCCGTTAGCGAAATACATTGTATATACAGTAGGACGTCGATAATCCGAACGCGATCCCTAGAAGCTTTTTACATTTTGTCTTAATATAACGCGAGCGATAAAAAAAAAAAAACAATAGAGTGTCCGTCGACGTTGTTTGAAGTCAGTGCTTTTACAAAAGTTCATTCATATGTAATTGTTTGTCATACATATTTTTATTTTTTATTTTCTGTTAGGCCTATAAGTTTTAAGTGTGACTTACAAGATCAGTGTAATTTAGTGTACGAGCAGGTTCTTTAGAAACATTAAATGTAAGTAGTCTTTCGTATGGTATTGTAATCGATCGAAGAACATACCATAGAGTATGTAAGCCTAGATGGCATTTTCTTGGTCATTTTCAAAATCCGAACTACTCCTGGTCCCAATTAGTTCGAATTTTCGACTTCCTACTGTATATGCTACAGACATGTTACAGCAAGTAAGATGACTAGCATCAGGCCAAGAAATAGTTTTTGATCCATATTTTCCTGTTTTTGCTAATATTTCCGGACAAATGATTTTTTCTAATGGATTCAAAATTTCCGGAAATTTTACATAGAACAAGGAAGACATCTCTATAAAATACATGTTTGATTTAACATATTAACTAAAATGATTCTGGCCCCGTTATTTTAACACTTCGCTGCCATCAAGGGGAACTTCACAAGATTGCTCAAGATAATTTTAATGCGTCTATACTAATTAAGCTAACTAGAATTATATTTTAGTTTCTTTTGTAGACATAACTCCATTCTATCACGGTTCTAACTTCAGGGGTGTAGCCAAGGAGGGCCCACCAAATGGTTTCCTGCCCCCCCCCCAAATGACCAGCTTTTAAAACATCATAGTAAAATTATCTCGCTTCATTCATCTGAAAGTAACGAAGTTTATTGACAATTAATAATTTATGGTAAAATAGTATGGAGAAATATTGTTTTTCAATACCGATCGAAAAATAGTATAGTATCTCTTCCTTATACCGATTGAAAAATATGACACTTTTTTGTGACAGCAGATTACACAATTTATTGCGATTTATATTTGACAGTTTGAAGACAAACGTTTTAACAAGGTACTACATATACAGCCATAAAACAAAGGTACTAAACTGATTTGTAAGTACAGTATATTTTTACATGCTTTAACAAGTGTTTTAAAAGACATAGAGGATGGAAAATTTGGTAAGAAACAATGCTTTTGTTCAATTTGGATTTCATTCGGTCTCTGTTTTATTTCTCCTCAATGTAATAAAATAACTATGTTTTTTAGTCACGAATAATAATAAATATTTTTGTCAGGAAACTAGTCGAGTCAAAATACGGTTTGACCTGGGCAAAATTGCAACCTTTCGTTTTACACCTGTATTTTGTTTAGGTACCTCACCTGATGAAAATATCCAAAATCCGACAAAATCTGACCACGTGAACACCCTCAAAAACGGTTTTCAAAATGGCGGATCATAGTTTTGGGAAAAATCGTAGATCTTTACGTTGGTGGCTCTAGTAGCCCTCTTAATTTACACAGAGACATGAATGATACCTCGTTGGGACGCTAACAGACCAAAACTTGCTACGAAGTGACTTTTGTACCCATCATGCCCCACCCGTAGAAGAAGAAGAAGAAGAAAGTCGATTTTTGTTTTTTAATTAATATTTCTTGGACCTTGGCAACACTGTACGTCCTCATACGCCGGCAGAAAAATTCCTACGCGTAGACCAGACATTGGTAACAATAATGTAAAAAATGAAGGACGTAGGTTCAACAGTAAGGGAGATAAAAATTCAGAACCGCTGACCAAGGAGGGTCACTGTATATTTTTTACTGTGGTCTAACTTCTGTTTCTTAGATCTAGTATCCTCTCTAATTGTCACAGAGACATGAACCATACCGCGTTGAAAAGCTTATGGGACCCCCTTGCCAGTGACGTATCGTTTGTGCCCTCTGTGCCCAACCTGTAGAAAAAGAAGAAGAAATCTTTAAAAACTGGGAAAATCTACACTTTTACCTTTCTTGGGCTCTGGCAACCCTGATAATCGTTCTACGCATGAAAAAATCTTTTTTCTTTCTTTAAATCAAAGGTCGCTTTAATATAAGTACTATACATAAAACAAAAATATTCTTATGCAAAGGAATGGGAATAACGAAATACTTTAGGAGCCAAATTACACATCTACATCGTCATTGTCTACGCTAACACTGTCCTCACCATATTCATTTAAACAGTTAAAACATTCAGTTTCTTGGCATATGCCACAAACAATAGCAAATAGAAGGTCATACCATAATACAGTGTACAAGACAATTCGTTTTATAGAAACATAACACCTATATATAAAGCAAAAATATTCTAAGGCAAAAGAATGGGAAGACGAAATACTTTGGGAGGCAAATTACACATCTACATCGTCATTGTCTACGCTAACACTGTCTTCACCATATTCATTTAAACAGTTAAAACATTCAGTTTCTTTGCACACACCACAAGCAATAGCACATGGAAGGGCATGCTTTCTGCAAGTACAATACGTTCTTGCACACCCGGTAGCACAGTTGCAATGAACAATGGTGAGCAAATTCCAAACCCATCAAACACGGTGGTTGATGTGCCATATTTCCGAACCGTATACTCAGCAAATGATGCAGCGATATTGTCGTACGAACTCCCTTTATACCATGGTAGTCTATGTAACAGAGATCCTCCGTCTAAGACATACAGAATATTGTCTGGCTCCGTTTCCTCAAACTGTGCGGTCTGCTGCTAGCTGAACTCTAGTATCGCATAGGCCAGTGGGCCTTTGTCTGCCTTACACATCATGCTGGGTGACTCAAATAAAGCTGATGGGTAGGCCCATAATTCATGCGCTAAGGTCTCCTCTAAAGATGTGCTGCCTGCATTAGCGACAACTAACAGTCTTTAAAAGAAAAGATTCGAATCGACGGAGATATCGCTGCTGATTTTAACACTACTCGGGGATGCTAGAGTTTTGACTTTATCTGCACGTTTTCACTTCACAGTGAACAGGTCTTTGCCAGATAGTTTCTTCGCCAGCTCTTCTCCAACTGAAAATAAATTATGGACGTTGATCGAGGAATCCACTGTGACGCCAGTGGCAATGTTTTTCAACGATTTGTCTCCGTCAAGTGGTGAAATGGGCTGCAGTCCTGCAAGAATGCGACATGTGTCACTGATATCACTTGACATTTTTGACGTTTCGGTTTCTTTATGTTGTTCGCTAGTGACATATGCTGTGTGAGTAAGAGTTTGCATCGCCAGATCGTACTCGGAGCATGCTGGCATTGAGAGCACCCACAAAGATCGTTACATCTCCGACATTCCACTCCCATGCGTTAGACCTCCAGTGGATTTTAGCGATCTCATCAGAACCTGCTCTATGACTAGATCAGAGGACAACCCAGCCCAATAACGGTTGCTTCTAATAACTCCGAACCCATTTTAAAAACTTTCGTGAACTGTTGGATTAACCGATGGCAGCGTTAACATTGTTTGCAGGACAAGCACGTCGACTTCAAATAATTGAAGTGTCCTGCTGCAGCGAATATGGGAATGCACTCTGCTATAGCATCAAGGTGATCCTCCCAGCTTCCTGTTCGGTCTGCTGCCACGTTTCCTTGCTGTAGTCAACATGCGCTGGTATGCAAGCCACAACTGACTTGTTTTTGATGTGTTAATAAGTTCTGACTTTCGTGCTTCTATTTTTTCTCGGACTTCTTGAAGAAGAGGTGAAGAACTAGCTCCAGTTACAGTAATCTCACCCGACATCAGACTCTGGTAGAGAGAGTAAGCATCGTTGATAGTTCTGTGTGTTCCGTTATCGGTCTCCAGAAAAATATTCTCCACAAGCAATGCACTTAATGCGAGGTCAACCATCATGTGCGCACGGAAGACTCTTGCTACGGACTTGCCACTTAACATATGTACAACCGAATTTTCTACATAAAACCTCATGCAAGATTTCACGTAAGCCTGATCCATCCATCAGGGAAACATTGCTCCTAGAAGGTTCATCAGAGTATAAAATGAGCCCAACAGGAGAACCATGTCCTTAATACTGGTGTTATGTGCTCTGTCATGCAGGATACGTGAAGCTTTCCAAAACAGTGGTTGGTCTTAGGTGATGATTGGTGTGACTTTATATTTTCTCGCAAGATTATTCAGGTACACTTAAGTGAAATAGATGCATGACATATCAGATCGATGGAGGTCAATAATCGGTAAGCAAGAACAGTGGATTTCCCTGAATGATGAAGAGATGGATCTGCGTGAATGGCCTGCATCATTCCTGACCAGTTTGGTGTGCGTGACGGAAAGTGCCAGGAAAGTTTCCACAACATATCCAGGAAGCTTTCGTTCGGTGATGGTGCTGTTACCAGTTCACAGTTGACCTTTTCAAGAATAGCCCTGGCTTCAGTGTATGCGTGAATGGGAACACTGGCAAGGGACTTCACATCAGCATCAGAGACGGGCTTCCGAAGAATGGTTAGACTGGTAGTAGTGGATGGAGTAATGGCCGCCAACATTTCCATACCATGGAATGTGCCTAAACCACTCAGCGTTTGGAGATTATGGTCTACATTATCCGCTGCAAAGAGGAGAGTCTGGTCTGCTGGCATTTCGATCACACGATTACCAAATGTACTTGCAGCACAGCGTTCAAACCGCTCCACTTCCGCATATGAAGAGCAAAATCCCAGATGATGCAGCGTGTCAATCAGGTGTTTCGATCGATAGTGGTGGTTTAGCTGCACAGCAACATCTAACTGCAGAGGAGCTAACATATCTCTTGGTCTGGCTGCTTGCATCAAACACTGGCCAATCGATGCTATTTTGGTTTCATTGTCCTTTCCGGCAAAAGTATGGCATAGAATAGTTTAAGGCTAGGTGGAATGTACTGAAGAAATTCCTGAATGCTCAAGTAGCTGGGTGAAGGATATGTATCACTTCCATTTGTAGTTTGAATTTTATGTCGCTTTTGATCAGTCGAGCTACGGTTTCTATTATTCTATTTTTTCCTTATCTTCATCATACTCTCGTGGTAAATCACGATATGCCCGTAGAATGTGATTGGCAGTTTCCCGAAGTGTGATGAAGTCGTTTTTTCTACTGTCACTAGAAATTATTTTTTTTTTCACCGAAGTACTCCATTAGTTGACGCTTCGTGTGCCGTCTGTCATGTGCAATGTGATCAGTCCCTACAAGAAATGTGCTCATTTTTGTAACAAGTTCTCCCACAGTTAGTTGCTCATCATCGTGCTCTTCCAAATAACTACAGATGCGCTGAAATGCTCGGTTTCTCTCATCATTTGTAGATCGGCCAGCCCGGATTTTTTTTGACGCTGACTGATTGTCGGTGCAGTATTGTTGAGGAATTGATTTACCTGTTCGAAAGTTGATACTACATGATCTGTGATAGACACAATCTCCTGCATGAAGATCAGATGAGAAGTACTCAATTTATCCTCGGACAGTTTATGACCCGGTATCGTTTCGTTCATTGCAACACTTTAAAATGCTGTGTGGCAATGCTTGTGTTTTCACTCGCACATTTTCTGATTTCAACACGTGACGGTCATCAAATAAGACAGGCGTTCCGCAAAACAGGCAGTCACTGTTGCTGTTGAAGGACCCATCCGACGAGCAAGTAACTCGTTTTTGAATCGGCGATGACGTTTTTCTTTTTAGGGCAATCGCAATATCTTTTTTATCAATGTAACGTTTACGACAAGAGACATGAACCACCATACTTGTAGCGGCGAAAATGTTACTACCGCGAGCCTTACTGGCATTGTTCACTCCTTCAGCTCCCTTTTCTTGAAGTGTGATGAGGTTATCGTCAGGATCTAGGCTTCTGCAGATGATAAACAAACGTGTAAGGGAATCAGCCATGGTTCCTCAGTGCCTAGGTTCATGCAAGACTATGATATGTAGAAAAGCTTATGGAACCCCATTTCCAACGACGTATCGTTTGTGCCCCCTATACCCCACGATTATCAGGGTTGCCAGAGCCCAAGAAAGGTAAAAGTGTAGATTTTCCCAATTTTTTCAAGGTTTCTTCTTCTTCTTTTTCTACAGGTTGGGCACAGAGGGCACAAGCGATACGTCACTGGCAAGGGGGTTCCATAAGCTTTCCAACGCGGTATGCTTCATGTCTCTGTGACAATTAGGAAGGATGCTAGATCTAAGGAACAGAAGTTAGACCACAGTAAAAAATATACAGTGACCCTTCTTTGTTCGCGGTTCCGAATTTTTATCTCCCTTACTGTTGAACCTACGTCCTTCATTTTTTACATTATTGTTACCAATGTCTGGTCTACGCGTAGGAATTTTTCTGCCGGCGTATGAGGACGTACAGTGTTGCCAGGGTCCAAGAAATATTAATTAAAAAAACAAAAATCGACTTTCTTCTTCTTCTTCTTCTACGGGTTGGGCATGATGGGTACAAAAGTCACTTCATTGGAATTTGTGGTCTATGAGCGTTCCAACGAGGTATCATTCATGTCTCTGTTTCAATTAGGAGAGCTACTAGAACCGCCAACGTAAAGATCTACGATTTTTCAAAAAAACATGGTCGGCCATTTTGAAACCGTTTTTGGGTGTTTTCTCGTGGTCCGATTTTGTCGGATTTTGAATGTTATTCAGTAGTAATTCCTAAGAACTACTGGATTTCTAAGAAAATGTTAAACCTAATAAGTCAATTGAACAAAATGGCATTCTTCAAATTGTCAACTAGTTACTTTAATTGGCAAGTTAAGAAATTGCTAACTTTGGGGGGAAGACTCCCCCTTATCCCCCCTTAACGACGCCCTGATTCTACCCAGTAGAAACATAATGAATTTTATATAAGGGGCGTTCAAAAAGAATGGTACTATTGTTGTGTGTGTAACAAATAGGCGTTCCGACAAGAGCGCGTAAGTGCAAAACCCACCGCTAGAGGGTCACTTGTGCAAGTCACGTGACTTACAAAGCCAGGAGAAGCAGTCGTGTTGTGAACAGTGCAACAGTGAAACAGTATTGTCAGATGGCGGAAATTCCCGCCTTGGCTGGAATGCGAGAAATTCTGGTTGAAAATGGGACATTCTGTCAACTTTACTTCCTGTTCATGTCGTTCTTGTACATGGAATAATACATGCATTGGAGGCGTCTTTGAAGGTCAAGAGAACCAGAACAGCAAGAGAGGTTTGTAAACCGAGCCAAATGGAACTGATTGTTAATCGCGCTAATATCCATTTTCTGCGAGAAGAAAGAAGGGTCTGGAGGGAGGGTTTATGGCCCTTTGCTTACTATATTATATCCAGTCATTTACGGAATGCTGGGGTGAACTGAGGGGAAGGATATAATACTTGAAAGTAGCACACAACACACACACATAAAATATATATTAGGGTGACTTTTATTCAACTCGTTTCCCTGTATCATAATTTGATGAGCTTTCCTTCAAGATTAGATAAAATCTTACTTTCAAGGTGGTTTGATGAAAAAACCTCACGCACAAAATGATTTTAAAAATTTAATTTATCAGCTTGTTTTGCCCATTTCTTTGAAGTCATTGTAGGCAGATACAAAATTGAACACAAGCCTTAGAATCACATATATACAACATTATATGGGGTCATCAAACATACAAGGAAATCAATTATTCATTATAATGTCATTGGACAGGATGAATCTCAGTGCGAGATTGTCCTTGTTGCTCCAGGGTCGCACAAGTCTTGCATAACTTTGATCGCACACTCACAGCACTGGTTGCTTTGGGCAATGTTAATTGGAGATTAATCTGTTTTCCTGTGGGTTTTCAAGCATTTGAGATCTGTTGGGTAGTCACTCAGAGCTGCAGATAGTTCATCAAAATCTTCAGCGTCGAACAATTTACTGTTGAACCAATGCCCAGCCCATGAGTAGGAAGTTAATGAACAGATTTTACGCAGCCTGTTCCGGTTTTCAGACATCAGAATAAACGCAAGAAGGACTAGAATGGTACGGAAGTTCCAGCTTTCATTCCTAATGTTTGGGATCTGTTGAAACTTACCTCTTTTCTCTCAGTGAACTGACGGAAGACACGACTGAAGTGGTATAAAAACTCCTTCAGCCTCCTGCTTCCTTAATCTCAGTTTTATCGTTACTGAAGGTTAGTGTCAAATTTATGTTAATTGCTCATCAAATCCTGTACAAAGAAGTACTCGATGTTCGATGATTTGGTCGAAGTCGACCCATGTAGCTCATCGTCCATGGCAACGCGAAGAACGCGATCCAGCGCATGGTGCTCACAACTGAGGAACTTGGGTATGGGGTGACCTTTCTCTTCGAACATTTCCTGCAGCCGAACAACGTTTATCTTCTTGCCGGTATTCACGCTTGTTTTTTCGGCCACAATCATAACAATTTATTCCCACAGGTTAAACTGCTCTATCACATCCTCGAGCCCTTCTTCGATTGTTTGAGCTTTTCTATTTTTCAATTTGAGCGCAGTAAACTTAATTTATTTTGCTGTATTCTTGAGGACCACGGCCAGATCTTCAAAGCCATCAATGCGTTTGCCATCAAAGTGTATACTCCATTTCTCTAGATGAAGCGTGCTCATTAAGTGCTTCTTCACCTGAGCAGCTCTCCTGTAGATAACCTTGTGGGTTGGTGACTGACAGGGAGTTAGAATTTCAATGCCCTCATCGGAAAGCTGGCGGCACATATTTGCTGCACGTGGGACGGCAGCTTTGAGCCTGTAACAGGACGGCTTGCAATGCCTGTTGGATTATGCTTCCTTGTGGTCGTTGATGCTGTGTTCCCAACCTCCCAAGGACTGTCATGGATGTTGTGGGATGAGTCCGTGTTACTTGCGTAACAATCAGGTAGCGCTGAGCTGGTAAGTGTCGACAAAGTCGCTTCCATTGCCTTCCTTCGCTTGGATGGGTGTATGGTCTTTGCAATAGCAGGTTTGCTAGTAGAAAAACCAACCTGATCATTGCTTTCAGTTTGCAGTTTGTAGAGGTTTTTATCCTCTTTGCACATCCATTCGCCTTTCACTTTCATCGCATCAGATAGTTCATTCAATGAATCAAAGTTTTGTTTCGTTCAGCAGTCTCATGCTCTTTCAGAAGGTTTTCTAACTTTGCACAAATGATTTGATCAGATACATGCGGAAAGTCCAACATTTTGCTCCATAGGGTTTTAAGCTCCGCATCAATTATACTGATCCTCTCTCTCCGTTCATTGGCAGTGGATTCAAAAAAATTGAAGCGTCCAATGAGGTGGTTTTTCAGACATGCGACTCCGTTCAAGAGTGCTTCGTAAAATTCTAAGTTGCCTCTTCTTGATGGTGCATGAAACTGGACTAAGTTCTTTGTTCATGCTTCCTTGTTCTTCTCCGTGTTCGAAGAACTCTTCTTGAACATGTCTTCTACTCAGCAAGTGAAAGAGAAAAGGCTTTAACGTAAACATTAAATACGTTACAAATTAAAGAACATGTTATCGGGTTTTCATATATTTTATTTAAAAACAAGCAAATAACAATTACACAATATGAACAAGCCAGACAAAATATTACCGGCATATGCTCAATTATAATCAGCGAGAGAATGCAATGTAGCTCGCGAAATAATACAAGGATCTCTTTACAGTAAACTCTAAACTCGGGATCTAACCTCCATTCTTCGTGCCTCTTAAACTCTTTCGTCGCCAGATTGATAAATGAAAGGGTCAGGTTGTAATCAATAATAATAATAATAATAATAATAATAATAAGTCGGTCGGCACAGGTTACATATAAATGTGTTTAATATGGCCTACGAAACATTTCAAAGTGGCTTGTGGGTGACCTTTTCCAATGTTTTAGTGGAATGAACGCCATTTTAGTCATGAATAGGCAAAAGTTCATTCATTCGTGCTACAGGAAATATATTTTCAGAAAAAAAATAAAAAAGTCATCACCCTTATATATATATATATATATATATATATATATATATATATATATATATATATATATATATATATATATATATATATATATATATATTATATATATATATATAGTGATGTCCCACGTGGTATTGTGTACAAGCAACTCTTCATGCTTATGTTTATAAACATCACCACATGGTTTTACGAGAGGATACTACACACCATGTGGATCCATACGACCTGCAGATGACGGACTTCTGGCTCCTCCCACGAAGCAGACGACAACGGAGCAGCAGCGCCACTGTTTGGGGACCCTATAAATTTGATGGCCGACAGCGGACCTGTACCCAAGGCCGGCGCAAGGGGGTCGAACCGTGCAACCGTCCAGGGTGGCAAAATTTGAAACGGAAAAGAATACTATCAAAATATGATGCTTTGTAATAGGTCCACATGGAAAAATAAAATTGTGTTCACCTGAGAATGTAATTGAACTTACTTCACTCACATTCAGGAGAATACTCGCTCAGGAAATTCGTACCTTCCCCCTCATTTTCAATTATCAAACTACTAGCCACAGGTATCTCGTTCAATATTTCCCTTGCAGCGGCGTAGATAAGATTTTCATCTAGGGTGGATAAGATTATCAAGGTGCCTTTTTTCATCTAGGGTGGATAAGATTATCAAGATGTTTTTTATATGTTTCTATTCAGTAATATTCTAACGTTCCACTCCAAGCATACAAAAGGCACTCCCACTTGAGACAGGCCGTTCTAGCCTTTCGTTTCCAAGACTTTCCTTTGCTCACTCGTTATGTGGTATGACATTTTACTCCACATAAACATAGTAAGCAAAAATCTCCAAATCATTGATTTTCATGTTTTGGATGCAGTCGGGTTTCTTGAAAATATATCTGAGTACTTTGAGAGGAGCAGAAATGATGCAAAGTTTCAATCTTACTTAGTTGGTGCAATGGAATTGGCATCAGCATTAGATATGGAAAATCCACGGATAGGTAATACAGTGCAAGCTCGAAGTCGAAAAGAAGAACAGTTTCAGTACGAGGTAGAGGATGAAGCTATTGAAGATCCACAAACAAGATAAAAAATCGATTTTTATTACAAAGTTCTAGACGTGATTTTGTTAACTTCAAGAGAAAGGTTTCAGCAATGTAAACATCACAGTGAGTATTTCAATTTTCTTTACGATATAAATACTCTTAAAGATATGTCACTGAACTCTTGTCTGAAAAGTGTACTAAACTTGCCAGCATTTTAACACACGAAGAATCGAAAGATATTAATCCCAGTGATTTGAAAGTGTTATCCACTATAATTAAACCTAAAAGTTCAATAAAAGAGACTTTAAAATTAATTAGGTAACATGACTTTACTCCCAATGTCAGTGTTGCACTTAGGATTTTGTTTAGCTTACCGGTAAAAGTGACAAGTGGAGACAGAAGTTTTACGAAACTTAAGCTTATTAAAAACTATCTACGTTCTTCCATGTCTGAAAAACGCTTGAGTGACCTAATGATGATATCAATAGAACACGAACTGGCTGAAACATTGGACTACGCGAATATGATAACGGAATTTGCTTGTATCAAACCAAGAAAAGTTTCTTTCAATTAAGGTATGTTAAATTTATGTATCTCTATTATGTTTTAGTACAGTGTAAGGCTTAGGCTAATACCTTAGTTTTGCCGTAAGGCTTAAGCTAATCACTTAGTTTTGCCGTAATATCTGATTCACTATATTATCGTCATGCTCCATACTCTATTGGAAACACCTTTTGATATAAAGTAAGCTTAAAAAATAAAATTCTTAGTCGTGACTAAAGCATATTTTTTAGAATTTTATTTTCTGTATACGCTGCTGTATATCACAGTTATACAGCGAAATCGAATATTGTGTTATGTATGGAGTCGCTTAAATATTACATAAGCATTCGAGAGAGGTAGTTAATTTTTTCTGTTTACTTTTCCATTTCATACATGTTTTTAAATGGGACATCTTTTTCGTAAATGGGACATCTTACGTCTTGTGCCAAAATAAGATTTGCGGATTAACGGGGTGGTATGAGAAAGTACCGCCCAGGGCGGCAAAACTGCTGGCGCCAGCCCTGCCTGTACCAGTTCTCTGGTGTCCCTCCTACTGTTTGCTACGGAACATTAAGAGTAACCTAACCCCAGGCCTCTAGTCTGCTACGGGACTCTTGGCTTTTCCTTTCTCCTGGCTTAGCCTGCTACTTAGCTCTTGGTCACTTAACCAACCCACTGCTTGCCACGAAGCATTGGGGAACCCTAACGCCACTCTGCCTAGCCTGCTACGAGGCTTTGCGGAGATCCTGTCTGTGACCTCACGGTCAAAGACTACCTATATCTAACTTTACAAACTTGGAGAAATTATCTTTGTAGTATTTTTGTAAAATACTGTTATAGTGGAATTTTATAATAAAAGTCGGTAGTGGGATTCGATTCCGGAAACTTTTTATTATCGCTCTACCTACAACCTATATGGGACAGAGTTTTACATGGTCGAGGCTTAGACCAGCTCAGTTTTAATTTGAATACTCCCCTACCGGACGGTATTTTTGTTAACTGGAAGTGAACTTGTTTTTCATAGGTATCTGGTTTTCTTATCTGTGAACTTGGTGACTCGTAGTTGACTTATTTTAGTGTATGCCAGATACTAGAGCAGGAAACAACACTTTTCCGGCGGACAGTGCAAATGTGGAACAGAATTCTCCCCCTTCTTTCAATATCCCACAACTTACTAAATACTCTGGACACGTTAGTGAAGACCCTGACAGGTTTTTTAATGCTATTTGAACACCTTGCGATATTACATTCTTGGAATGCAGAGAAAAAGAAAGAACTGTTATCTATGTAGCTTCAGGACATGGCTCTTGATTTAGTGTTGCAGTTAAAAGCACAAAACCAATTGGATTCACTCAATTATGAACAATTAAAGACCAAGCTAATGGATTTAAGTAGGCCAAAATCACCTGCATATAGGGCTGAGTTTGAAATTTTTCAGATACAACAAGACGAAAACAAACCAATTGATGAATATTTTTA
Source organism: Thermobia domestica (assembly GCF_964235325.1). Lineage (NCBI taxonomy): Eukaryota > Metazoa > Arthropoda > Insecta > Zygentoma > Lepismatidae > Thermobia > Thermobia domestica. The sequence goes on from NC_137464.1 coordinate 130,649,094, forward strand.
AAGAAAATTAAGAGTTATCCGTCAAGTTATGCCTCAGCCCACCGAGGAATAGAAAATAAATTATTTATCTTTAGGTTTAAAGGTTTTTTGTTTTGTTTTTACAAAAATCGCAAACATTTACAACGGTTCAAGCTTTGCAGTCACATTTACATAATTTGGAAAAGGCGCACGATGTCATGAAAAAGCGTGATTATGTAGAATTACAGCGAGCAATCTATTCACTTTGTGATCAAAATCTGCCAGCAAATAGTTTAAATTCTTCGGCAGTTGCTAGCGCTTCCTTTTCCACACATCATCAACCAACTTATCCGTTATATACCCAATTGGCATCACTACCAACAACCTGGCCCAGTATTTCCTGTACTTTCAGCACCACAACTACAGGCTACTTCACAAACTCAATTACCTTCAAATCCTCCCTCCCAAGTCGGTAAAACGCAACCCCCACCCGACTCCTCTGTGCCTAGCACATCTAATACTACGAACACCAATTGTTCATTAGACTTTAGTAAATTAGCTAAACAAATGGCAGAATTATCTCTTTTAGTAGCCCAAAATGCTATTAAAAACTCACAATTTAGACGGGGCAGCCATAATAATTACAAGTCAAGAAATGCAAATAGTGGCAACTACAACCAGCACAGAAATGAGAAGAAAAAGAATTCTAATAATAACAATAATAATAATAATACACCCAAACCAGAAACAGTTACAGTTTGCGGTACGTGCTATAAACAAGGACATTCTGGCATATGTTATAAAAATAAGGACACTCTGGCATATGTTATAAAAATAATAAACAGGGAAACGCATAGGGGGTGTCAGGACAATTTTTCTCAAGAACATGTTCTGAAGGCCATAACACAAGAAGTAAATGAACAACAAGAAGTCGCAAGTACTGGCTCTAACAAACGTTGACATCACTTTATACTGTGGCTTCAGTGACCAACAGGAGAGAGAACATAAAATTATTAAACCAGGAGCATAAGTTGCTAATTAATGTAATAATTAACAAAGAAAAAATTCTCTAATAATTGATACAGGGAGCTCGTTGAGTTTGTGGCCGACATCGATGATTCCTCCAGCGAATTCCTTTTAACATCAACCTTTAAGGAATTGAGAATTCCATCGTAAATTTGCGTTACATAGCTCTAATTAAATCCAAAATTGAATCAACAACATTTTCACACTACTTCCGAATTTCAAAGCATGGACAATTCTTACCTTTATTTGGTAAAGATATTCTAAATCGTTTGAAAGCCGAAATTGACTTATAAAGTAATACATTGTCTCTATACAGGAACCATGGCCACCGCGGTATCCAATTAATGCTCAGGAAGAATTATCGGCAAGTGTGATTTATTCAATAAAACAGCATAAGTCGGCTGATGTATTTACTACATGTAAAGTTACCATACCAGCTAGGACACATTTCTTTCTACCCATTAGTATCAAAAATCGAAAAATAGATACGGAGTATTTCGTTGTCTCTCCACTAGAAAAATATGGATACAGACTTTACCTACTAAAGTACCTAGAAACAATTTTACACTGTTAATATCTAAGCCAACTAACAGGCCAGTAACATTAGCGAAAAATACACCGATCGCATATGTTGAGGACGACTTGCAAGAAGTGGATATACAGGGAAATCAGCAAATAGACGAACAAAATAACGAAACATTTTATAGATCTGAATAGGAGATTCAGGATAGACTGGACAAAACTAAATCACTATTCGATATTAAATTATTTGACATAAACCCGGACCTATCGGACGAAAAGAAAAAGGCTGTACATAATTTCCTTTTTAAACACAGGGATGTCTTTTCATATTCACCGACAGATATAGGATATTTTCGTGGCTATGTTCATAAAATAAGGATAGACAAAGCAGCTTTTTTCATCAGAGGTCACCTCCTATTCCTTTGACGATGAGACCGGAAATTGATCTACAAATTAAGCAGCTCTTAGAAGCTAATATCATTAAAAAAACAGTGACAGTTCGTTTTCGTCGCCACTTCTAATAGTTCGCAAACCAAACACTTCAGAATTTCGCTTAGTCTTGAATTTACAGGCATGCAATAAATTTACAAAATATCTTAGCGTACTTAGGGGTAAATCTTGCATTTCAACCATTGACATAAGGACCAGCTATTTCAGTCATTATTGCACCCTAAAAGCCAAAAATACATGACCTTCGAGGTCAATCATAGCAGGAAACCCTATCAATTCCAACGCTGCGTTATAGGTCATACCACTTCAACAGGAGGCTTGACTATAGCAGTACGCATGCTTATAGAGGGTTTACCACATCGTATTACCGCATTTGCGGATGACCTCACAATAGCAAAAATTGGAAACAGCAATTATCGGATTTGGAGTTACTCTTCAAGAGGCTAAGAAAACACGACTTTAGAGCTAGCCCAAACAAGACCCACCTGTTGTATTTAGAATTGGATGTATTAGGATTTACAGTTAGTGGCAGAGAAATTAAAATTTCTCCAAAAATTGCCAATAAAATACGGAATTAAAAAAAACAATTTCTAAGCGGACCTTAAAGAGTTTTCTAGGACTCTGTTCTTATTTGAGGGCACATATCAGTAGTGGAGTATATACCGGTTCTACGCACCCTCTAACCAACGAATTATCCCAAATCTTTAAAAAAATCTAGTTTACGCATACTTTTTGACTATCGTTTTCCCTCCAGGTGTTAGCTTAAGTATACATTCCCCCTCCCAGTACTTTTGACAAATATTATTTAACACAGAAGGATAGCACAATGTTAAAGTGAGATTGAGTAGGCTTTTACCACATTTAAAATTAAACAAAAAAATGAACTCTTTTGGATATTTTATATTTAATAAATCATGAAAAAGTGTGTAATTTATGGAGAATTAAAACAATTCCAAGAGTTCGCTAGAAATGGAAACAAGAGGTCTGATAACTGTAAAAGATGTTATAGAGTAGAGAATATGAATAAAGAAATTGAACATGATTTAAAATATTCTGGACCGTTGATAGATTATTCACTCTCATCAAAAGAACGAGTGATTGAAATACATAATAAAATGTTAGAGCATGACTTTATAAAAATAATGTATCTTTTCTTTAAGGATATAGACACACGATTTATGATTTTAAGACCAGCTACACTATCAGAATGTAAGTTTGTAGATTCAACATATAGCCCCGTAGGTTTTACATTACCAGCACCACAAGTTATTTTATTTAAAGATATAATACGTGTTGGTTTCCCACCATATTTTACTAGAAGGAACTATACTACATCTTGTTATGACTTAATTAATGAAAGAAATAATAATAAATGTGTTGTATGTGGAATTCCTGCATATTATAATGAAACCTTTTGTTCCATATCCCATATAAAACTTCATGATTGGATACAAAGTAAAATGTCAGAATTTAAAGGAAAAGGGTATAATATCACTAACTACAAATCGTCACTAGATGACTAACGTAATTACTAAGCATTTTTAACATTAGTTGACTAGCACAATTTTGACTATATTTTTGAGACTAGACTTTTGGTATATGAAAATTGGCTAAAGAGTTGTTTGCGTATAGAACTTTATAGCACTTAACTATAAAGAACTTAAATCTAATTTAGCTCTTCTATTCGTTGTGTTTCTCTTTCTCGTCTACTCTTAGTATATTGATCATATAACTCTTTTAACTTGGGAATCAAATCTTCTTTCCTTAATTCTATGTTATAATGACCCCAAGCTAGAGTTTGTATACTATCATTCAATATATATCTCTTGTCGTCATAAGCACTTAAAGCTAACTTGTTTTCTTCTACTGAGTATACATTATGCTTTTTGCTACGAATATGATTTTGCATTTTATATAACTCTTTCTTTTCTAAAACACAGTTCTCATAACCCTCAAATGATAAATCTTTTATAACTACACTTTTTTATACCCTTTGCTTTTCTAATCGGATTATCCTGATCTCCCCCTTTCTCTTTAATAGCACACATTTTTGATTTTAAACCTACAAACTTCTCTATTACAACACCTTTCAGTTCGTCTTTAAATTTACCTAATTCCTTTTTATTAACCAATTTCAATCCATATTCATTGTCTTTTTTGTAATCAGAGGTATCTAAACATTTATACATATCTCTCATATCTTTGTAAAAGTCTTCTGTTTCTATATGTGCTATAACAGAATCAGTATCAGTCATTAACAATTTTATATTGTCTCCATATCTCTTTTTTAAAACATTATAGTAAAAGTCGTACAAACATATTTTAGAGATATCTAATACTGCCATCCCTACATAGATAGGTTTGTTAAATACAATTTTAGTTTTATACATGTGAATAACAGCTAAATTTTCAGAGAATATTGTTCTATCTTTGAAGCTAGGTTTAGCTACTAAATTCTCTAACAAATTTTCATTATGTACTAATCTTGCATTTATTCGTTTTCTTATATTTTCCACAGTTTTACCAAAAACAGCATTATTAGCCAACTTATAAAAATCCTTCTCAAATGCATTCTCTGCTTGTGACCGTATATTAGTATTTAGATCTATATATTTCTTTAACCAGGCAGACTGTTTAAATGTTATTGCCTTATGTATTTTTTTAGGTTTCATTCCTTGTGACAAATAGAATTTAAGGTTTTGATAGTGTAGTATATAATGTTCTTCATCATATAGAGTTGTTAATAACTTTGGAAGCTTTTTGTTTTAATATAGTTTTCTGGAGCTAAGTGAAAATCTGAATGTTTATTATGGAGTTTCTTTGGATATTCTAAGTCTACTTCTAAAATATAACCATCTTCAGAATCATCTTTTGTTTCTAGTATTGTTTTTGCTAAGTGTTTCTCATTATACTTATTTACATATATCCATTGAAAACCTCCATACGGCATGTGATGATTCATCGCCCAACCATACTCATTATTTGCATCCATGTAAGTTATATAAGAGCTTTTTTCTTCTTGTCAAAGGCATCTAAGTATTTATTATTGGCAACTGCATATCGATTTGAACATTGAGAAATTCCACCTCTTATACCTTTCTATATAAATAGTAATTTGTCATAGTCAGTCAATAATTCTAATTTTTGTTTTGTCATCTTTAACATTGCATCCCAGAAAAAACAAGGACCGGTAAGATACCACGCTGGATCTAATTTATATGTTTTAAGAGCTGTATATCTAAAATTTTGAATAATATCTGTTAGTTGAAGAACATCTGTCTTATTATAAAATTGAGTATATTCACTTAGCTTTTTAAAATCAAATTCTTTACAAACTCGTAAATGATGCTTATGGCGCTCAGGGTTCATTCTTTCTCCTGTCAATCTGTTTGCAAATTTGTCTATAGATAAAGGAACAGATTCTTCTAACTTTTCTTTAGAATCAGCATAATCAAATGGATAATCACCTTTAGTAGTAACTAGATCAAGTTTATCAATCGAGAAAAACTTTGATGTTTCTCGTAATTGTTTTGGCTTTAAATTCTTTGCTAACTCTGCTAAGCCTTTTAATAAAAATCTGAATGAATCTTAACTTGATAGATCTATCTTTTCCTTTTGCACCTTTATACCGAATGGTTTTTGAGAATGTAATGTAGTTTTCTTCAGTGTTAACTATTACATCTATTTTTTCTTTCTCATCCCCACCTCCTAAACTTTTTATAAATAAATGCGCATCATACCTAGAGAGATTGTGGAAATATACAGGAATAAATCTTCGATTTGTATATTTTATATTACAATAAGAATGAGCAGCACCTCTAAATTCACCTGTTAAATGATCATGATCATGTACTTTTGTTTTACATGCATCTCTACTATTTTTAAGCTTTTTATATTCTTTCTTGCATTCTACTAGGACTTCTTTTATCTCATTCCTTTGCTCTTTTATCTGTTATGCTATCATCCTCTTCATCCTCTATTTTAAAATGATGTTTTTCTTCCAAGTGTATAGCTCCTTCTTTTTATCTTTTTCTTTAAATACTCAATTTTAATCTTTAAGCTTTCTATTTTCTTCACTAATAAACGTGGCAGAGCTTCAAGACTTCCTTCACAAATATGACATATTGTAGCTGATTCATATATATCTCTTCTTCTTCCTCAGATAATGGAGTCATAGGTGTATAAGTATCATATATTTTTGCTATTTTGATTGCTTCTTCTGTTAACCTTTTTATAAACTCATTTGCTATATTATCTCCTATGTATTCTACTGGTTCACTTGTATAGGAATCTAAAGTGCTTTTTACATAGTAAGTAAAACTATTAGATTCATGTAGTTGATAAGCATTTGAGTAGGATCTTTCAGGATCAGGCTGACATGTACTTATTCTTCTTAGTATTGATTCTAAGTCTGCTATTATTGTGAATGGTATTCTTAAAGAACGCTTATCATTTACAAATTCTAATATCTTATTCCACTCTCTAGGCAAAATGATCTTAGCAGCAGAATGTAAACCACAGTATTCTACATGCCGTTTTAATAATTTTTCTGATTTAAAATGCTTAGCTAAACATCCCTCCCATAAAAATCTCTTATGTTCATTTTTTGTTATTTGACTTCCAACAAGCCTCCATAAATCTTTAATTATACAGTAATGTGTTTTATTTCTTTTTTAAATATAAAAGACGAAAATGATTCTACTTTCTTTCTTTGGGTATTCTAAGTGGATAGATCTTTTCATTATCATCTATGGTAGACACGGATAGATATATTAGCTCTATTTTCAAATTTTGGTATATCAGTAATTTGTACAGGAAAGGGAATATCTAAAATATTTATCTAATTCTTGCTCATATTGTCTAGGAACTGTTTTTGGATCTTTATTAACAGGATGTAATGCTCTTAGAACAGACCATAAGAAGCATTTTTGATCATTGTTTTTAATATTAATGCATGCTTTTCTTCTTTTAATTGTTTCTGGAAGTTCTATATATGATGATCCATTCATTGCTACGTATTTCTTAATTCTTAGTTCAAGATGGTCAACAGAATGTAAAGTCCAACCTGAACCCTTTCCTTGAAACTTTTCCATCTCTGCCCTAATTTTTCTAGTTGCATTTTATAATACTCATTTAGATCAGTGAATTGAAGTATTACTTCATTTGATGTTTTAAAATTATGTTCTTGAATCTGTTTATCTTTTTTGAAGCTACATGTAAATGACATATTTACCTTAAGTGCATTAAAATATTTAAATCCATTTTTAATCATACTTTTAACCTGTTTGCTAATTGAACGTAGGAATTTGGAAGGATCTCTATATCCACCTGTGTTTTTTATTTTGAAAGTATGTAGTCTATATTTAAATGAAGTTTCTTTTAGTTCAACACTTATATTTGCTCTTTTAGGCTTCGGTTCTCCAAAAATCTCTTGTTTAAATGGAAACAGTTTTAAAGCTTTTTTCCTACCTAATCTCTTAGGTTTTGGTTTTTCAAAGATGTCTTCTTGAAATGGAAATGTTTGGTTAAAGTTTAATCTGTTTTGCTCATCTTCATGTTCTTTAATACGGGCAATAAGTTCTGCTTTTCTTAATCGGGAATAACCTTTTATCCCCTTTCCTTTACATAAGTTTTTTAATTCAGTTACTGTATGTTTAATTAAATTACTCATAATTATTTTATTGTTTTTTATTCTATAAAAAATAATTTTAATCATTTTCGTTATCTAATACAACAGCTAATATTCATGTGACCTAGGAAATCTCAATATTTATTAGCAGGTTGTATTAGAACATGGCTTTCATGGTAACAACCCATCAAAGCTATTATTGAGCTAATGAAAACTAATTCATTTTCGATTTAATAATATAAATTTCTTGCTATTTCTACATTTGTGTATACTTCCCAATAAGCTTTGTTTTTAAATTCTCTCATGAATGATTCAGATAGTTTGTTAGTTCTACTATTACAATATTCTGCTATTATCCCCCAGTCTATCTTGTCAGCATATTCCCTCATAATAGCCTCTGATAACTCTTGATGATATGATAAAGCATAAAAGTCAAATCTATCATCATAATCTCTTATAATATCATATGAAAGGTATTGATACTCTGATATTAGATCAAAGTTAATTTTATCATCATAATCTCTTATAAAATCATCTGAAAGGTATTGATGCTCTGCTATTAGATCAAAGTCAAATCTATCATCATAATCTCTTATAAAATCATCTGAAAGACATTGATGCTCTGCTATTAGATCAAAGTTAATTTTATCATCGTATCTTCTCATCCAATCTTCAGACAAATTACCTGTACAAATTGTATTCCACTGTTCTTCAGTTAACGTTTCTAGTATATTAGAAGGAAGATCCATAGCATTAGATTTTAATATAAAGCGCTCGTTCTTTATTGTTTTCTGTTGTTGATTTTTTAAATAAATGATCTAGCATGTCTAATGATTTACTAAAATTAATTTTGTCTTCGATATTTAAATAATTGCATACGCTTAGCAGCAAGTATCGATGCCATCCCCTTGTATTATAGAAAATAGGAAAAAAATTTAATCATTTTCGTTATCTAATACAACATCTAATCGTTATTTAATGAAAATGAATTAGTAGCTTTAATGGGGTTATTTCCATTAAAGTCCTGTCTTAATAGAATATGCTAATAAATATCATGATTTTCAGTATTGACTGTTATCTAATACAACAGTCAATACTGAAAATTATGATTATTAGCATACTCTATTAAGACAGGACTTTAATGGCAATAACCCCATTAAAGCTACTAATTCATTTTCACTCGTTACATGGTTTTCATATAAATAATTCATAAAGCACCGCTGCGACTTAAGAAGAATCTACTTCATCATAACCTTCGTAACCATCATTAGCATTTTCACTATCCCAATTTGATTCTTGTGAGTGTTCTGCATTCTCTTTTTCTTTTAATATCATCTCCTTTTCTTTTAATAATATTTGTTTTTCTAATAGTGTTACTAAGAGTTTAAGATCTTCGTGAATTAGTTTAAGTCTATCATGTAATAAATCAAAATGTTTCTCCATTTTTATTATATAGAAAATCTTTCATCACTACGAATTAAGTTTCTACATAGAATTAGATATTAACCGATTATATAAACAATCAATTTCTTTAACCAAATCATCTTCTGATAGGGATGTCCAAAACTCATTACCCTTACCTTTACGAATCATAGGTGTCCAAACTCGCGAGCCAGGCGCTCATGAGCTCGGCACTCGCGCTCAACTGGGCTCGGGCTCAATAATTGAGCGCGAGCCCGAGCCCCAATGAAATAAGTGAGCGCGAACCCAATCGAGAGAAGTGTGTGCGAGCCCGAGTGAGTGCGAGCCTAGTCAAGAGATGAGCGCGAGCCCGAGTGAGCGCAAGCGCGAGTGAGTGCGAGCCCAGGCAAAAGAGATGAACGCGAGCCCGAGTGAGTCCGAGCTCAGTTGAGAGAAGTGATCGCGAGTGCTAGTGAGCGCGAGCCCAGTTGAGACAGTTGAGCGCGAGTGCGAGCCCAGTCAAAAGAGATGAGCGCGAGCCCAGTCGAGTGAGGAGCGCGAGAGCCCAGTTGAGAGAAATGAGCGCGAGCCCGAGTGAGTGCAAGCTCAGTTGAGAAAAGTGATCGCGAGACCAGTTGAGATAAGTGAGCGCGAGCTCGCGCTCACTTCGCACTCACGTGGACTCATTTGGTTCAGAGCCAAAAAGATAGGAAACGCATTCCATGTGCAGAATTGAAAAGGAAGACTGAAACAACTTACAAAAAGAAAAAGCACATTCTTGAGGTCTGAGCTGTCATTTTATTGTTCAAAGGACTTCAAACATTTTCGATGATTAAAAAAAATATATATATTTTTTTCATAGTTATTATGAGGAGAAGGTATTTGTTTGAGGCAGGTGTTTATTTTTGTTGTTTTAGTAGCAACTTCCATGACCGAAGTTTTTTTTTTTTTTTAATTAAGATTATAAAGTAAGGAAACTGCTTGACCTTGCAAAGTAGGAAATTTATATACTAGCAACTAATGAAGCTGTGGCTTCATAGAAAAGTCAAGTGAAATATGTATTATCTAATTATAGCTTCTTTAAATCAAAGTAAACACGAATAGCTCTTAAGAATGTTGAATACCTGCACCATCATGGTTCGTTGAAATTTAACTGCTGTATTATATAATTTTAATATTTATAAATAAATACTAAAACAAAATTACATTTATACACTGGCGCAAATCCCGGGGGAATGAAGAGGGTTATGTCCCCATCAATCTTAGAATTGGGGTGCTGTCCCACCAATAATCCAATTTGAAAAGTGTTTTTTGGGGATAAGTGAGATTTGTGTCCGACTGCCACAAAAGAAAGTGAAATGAAATTGATTTCACTTAGCTTTTCCATTTCACCTTAATGATGTAAAGATCTGAAACTTCATTACATTAAATTTGTCATTAATTAGTTACTTTATTTCCAACTATTTGTTTAATTCCTGTAACGATTGCTATAATGCTATTGAGATCACCATCATATTGTTGTGTCATACATAATTGATTTTCTTTCTTCATAGTTTCGGGGAAGTCATTATTTATATTATTATAAAACAAGTGTAATAAAATTTTAATGTGGATCATTGTGGATGCCTCAGTAGAAACATATAAATATGAATATATTCAGATTTCAGAATGTGTTCACGGCACTGATATGTACCACTACTTCATCTAGATCGCCTGTTATATAATACAACAGAGTTATTAGATTCATCTACTGTAATGAGTAATGCTTATTCCCAGAATAAGCATCAAATCTGCCCGCCTTCCAATGTTGACGACAATTGTGCTCCCTACATCTTCCATTGTGCATTGTTTTTCAACTTCATAAATATTTTGAACATCGCCATATATATACCATATATATATATATATATATATATATATATATATATATATATATATATATATATATATAAAGTTAAGGGAACATTCTTACCCGTGCCCCCGAAATTGAAGACAGATTTGCACCGCTGCGTTTATATATAAGAATATTTTTAAAGCAAGGAATATTTATAGAAATATTAAATGTAATGCGGAGTGGGTATTTAAATATATCATTGCAACCTTTCACAACATAAGGAGGAATGTTATCAGGACCACGTTTGGTTTCAGCGCTCGTATAGAATTTTCTATTTTTTCGAGGTTTATTTCATTTCATTCAAAATTATTTAATATATTACCTTTGGTCTGATTAGAAAGCTGAGTCAATGTTTTATGTGGCGGGTTTTTCGATAGAATATTCTGAGTTTAAAATAAAAGTATTGTAGGTTAATTTGACCAGATTTTATTTCTTTAGGCAGTATTTCAAATTGATCGCGATGATAAAGTGCATTTATTGATCCCTTTTTCCACTTGTTAGGGTGGTACGTCTTGAATTTCATTTTCCTAACTATAAGTAAACCAACATATGGATAACATCCGCTGATATGTCTTTTGGTTGGAACACATACAGAAAATATGTTGTTAATCATTCGATAGAAGTTTGTTACTGCAATATTTACATCATCCGATTGCAAAAGGCAATCCCAGTTTACTTTAGAGTTCTATGCACATCTTTTCGAAATCTGCTTTTCTGAAATTAAAACCCGATTCGTTAACCTATTTCTTATGTTTCTGGAGGTGTTTAAATGGGAAAGAGATAAGTAAAGCTGGGAGATGAAATCATTAGTAACAAGAGAACACACTTTTATTACAGAAACGTCGTTAAGATTTAAGAGTACTAAGTCTAAGATTCGACCATTACTATTTTGAATGTCATTATGGGACATTTAGTCACAAAGAGACATGAAGTTATTTAATTCTTTACATTTATTTGTTGAAAGTAGGCCAAAATTATAACATGTTATTTGATTTATATTAAAGTCCCCTATGCAAAGAACGTAGCTTCCTATTGGAACATTACTCTCAATAATTCATAAAACAATTAATATGTCGTTACAGTTGTGTTCGGAGGAATGTATACTGCACAAATAAACATCTTTAGTGAGTGACTGGAGAGCTTGACAATTACATATTCAAAATTTAGATCACAAGAATTTATATAGGATACATTGTAATTTTGATACTGTTATTATTACAACGTTCCTTTGTAATTATTTGATAGTTCAAGATTTCTGTCTTGACGAAAAACTAGATATCTTTTATCAAAGAATTACCCATCAATATGACAGTCTAAAAAAAAAACTCGATGATTGTGATTACATCATTATTATTTGATAGGGTTTTGGCCCATAAGCCAAAATTAGTTTGATAAAAGACACAATTTACAGGTATGATTTTGAAGCATGGTTTCGGATACATTGCTATTATCTACAGAGCACGACAATGAACGTGCCTCGAGGCTTGGCAATACAATAAAACTTAAAGTTGAAGGTCTGCTTTAACACATCTGGGATTTGCTAGTTTTGTTGTATACTTACTGCAGTTCCTGACCACAAAATTCGCATCCGTTGTAGGTCGATTTCCGCTTCACCGACTCGGGGTTGGGTAGTTGGTTTCTTAACAATGGGGATGGGACGAAGGAGGGTTAACATTCTTCAGAGAACTAACACTTTCACTTTGAATGCCTTAGGCTGATTTGGTGACAGGGTTCAGAGCGAAGCTGACAAGAAAGGTGTAAGCTGGATTGTTGACCACATAATGGTTCAATACTTGCACTATCACATTCACAATAGTTTACGTTGACTAAACGATAATAAATAAAATCACCTGTAATTTATTCCTAATAAAAAATGAACAACATTATTACAAGCCTTCCTCACTGGTCTAGTGGCTAGTAAGCGTGCCTTTGGTGATCGATTCCCGGTGAGGGAGCTTTGAACGACAGTGTTTCGGGTTCCACATTAAAACTGTAGGTCCACGTCTCATATAGCCTCGCTGATGAAAGGAGACCCTACACGATAATCAAACAATCAATCAGTCAGCAGTAGGCCTATTGCAAATTTCAGCTGCATAAACAACATGTCTTGTTGGACTGGTTAAATTCATTTTGGTAAAGCAAGTGTTTTAACAAAATTTTAAAATGCTCTGGATTTTGAAATGTTCTTTGGTTACTAGTAGGCCTAGTTCCTCAATAGAAAATATGCTATATGACTAATGTCATATAGGAGATATCAGAATAAAATATTAATAATGTTGCAGACTTCAAGTCTTAAGACTGGGATACGGCTGTTTCGGTGTATGATGTTTCGGTGTAGGACGTTTTGGTGCAGGGCGTTTCGGTGTAGGACGTTTCAGTGTACGGATGTCTCGGTGTAAGGACGTTTAGGTGTGAGGCTGGTTCGGTGTAAAAGTTCCAATGTTTACACCGAAACGTCCACTCTTCAAAATGAAAATTATTCGTTAGGGAGAAATAAATTCATGAAGTAGAAAATATAAATTAATAAATAAAATAAAAATTAAATGCTCTGTAATTGACAGGGGTTACTTATTTATAGTGAGTCCCCTCGCTTCACTCTATGTCAGAACTTCTTATATACTCAAATGTTATAATTATGAATTGATTGAGAAAACGTTTTATGGTAATGATATATAGTAAAAAAGTGTGTGATGCATAAACATTGTGTACACCACACACACCTTATTACGGCAATAACTGTGCACAAATCGCAAAATACTGCACAATATTTGAAAGGAAATTTTCAAACACAGGGGGTTTTTCTTCCAAATAATCGATTTTATATCATGCATACCCAATAAGATTAGCAAATCTAGGAGAAGAAAACTGACTATGAATCAGTGTTGGGATTTTAATTATATTATTACGGAGATATAAATTCATGTTATAGTTGTAGAGGACAATGTCAGAAAAAAGCCTCAAGAAAATTTTTAACTGCCTAAAGAACACAAGAAGAGGCTGAATCCTACCAGTTGTTCCTGCAGAAATGGTTTCTATTATGAGTTAGTCTTTTGTTCTTAAAATAGGTTCAAAAATGATGAATTGTGACCACTCCACGAAGCTAATAACAAAATGGACTTTGCATTAGACGCTTGAAGAAAAATCTCTTGGAACCATGATCTCACAACACTTGAAGTTAATTGTCCCGGGTTTGACGCTTTCACAAGGATATATTCAAATTTAAAGAGGTTGTGTTGGACTATAAGACCAAATGTTCCATTGTTTTCCTACAAAACAATTAACAGTGGTGATAACAAAACACTATTTGCAGAAATTAAAGGCTGTATGATGTAGCTACGAGTCATAGAATTTACTGACTGTGTCACACTTTCTACTGTTTGTATCCCTGTAAACACTAGAGTACGTCCCGTCTGCATTTCCAAATTAAACCGTATTGATCAGAGTTATAAATATTTTCTTTTCCAATAACACGTGTTGCTTCACATTCGCGACAAATGCATTGGCATTGGCTTCTAACTTTTTGGGCTATAGATTTAATCAAACGTCCTGTTAAAATAAGTACAGAAAGGGGTTTCAAATCAGTCCGCACTTTCTCTCAGTAGTCCCTGCCAATTATTATTGTTCTTGGCTAACTGCAGAACATTTCAAACCAGAAGACTATTTGTAATGTAACGTGGGTTCCTGTCACCACGGCATGGCGCGTCCTCAGGTTGCGGATCGAGGAGAAGGCCTCTAGCTATAGAGGTTAGCTGCGAATATACTGAATAAGCAGTCGCGGACAGCCGATTAGGAGTGGTCCTCCAGCTTGGGGGTTTGGGTAGGGCTAACAACCTCATCCTGTAAAAAAAAAAAAAACACTTTCGGACAAGGACTGATAACTTGGCACGACCTCAGCAAAAGAAAATGGACATGAGATTTGGAACATGGAATATTAGGAGTCTTTATAGGGCAGGCGCGTTAAAATCCGTAACGAGGAAGTTAGAGAAATACAGGATGGACGTAGTAGGAGTTCAGGAAGTTAGGTGGGAAGGTAATGGATCTGAGAATTTCGGAAATTTTACGTCCTTTTATGGGGAAGGAAATAAAAATCACCAGTTAGGAACAGGGTTTTTCGTTCATAAACGTATATTACCAGCAATTAAACGGGTTGAATTTGTTACCGACAGACTTTCTTTTATTACTCTTAAGGGACGGTGGTGTGATATTATTGTTTTAAATGTACATGCCCCAACTGAAGATAAGAATGACGATATAAAAGACAGTTTTTACGAAGAAGTGGAACGGATATTTGACCAACTCCCGCGATACCATATGAAAATTCTATTAGGGGATTTCAATGCGAAGGTAGGACGAGAGGATATTTTCAAACCGATTATAGGGAACTAAAGTCTGCACAAGGAAAGTAATGACAACGGTGTTAGACTCGTGAACTTTGCAACATCCAAAAACCTAATCGTGAAGAGTACAAAATTCCCACATCGCGACGTTCATAAATACACTTGGACATCACCAGACGGGAAAACACATATTCAAATTGATCACGTTTTAGTAGATAGAAGAAGGCAATCTAGCATAATTGATGTCCGGTCGTTTAGAGGGGCTGATTGTGACACTGACCACTACCTGGTAGCAGCGATAATACGAGAGAGGTTATCGTTGAATAAAGGTAATATTCATTGTCCGAAAGCGGAGAGATTCAATTTAAACAAATTAGTAAGAGAGGAATACCAAATTGAAGTTTCGAATAGATTCTCGGCTTTAGAAGATTCGGAGTGCACTAGTGTTGAGGATACCTGGAATGAAATTAGAGATAGCATTAAAATTTCAGCAAAAGAAAAATTGGAACACGTGGAAATACGTAGGAACAAACCATGGTTCGACCAGGAATGCATAAAACTAGCAGAGAAGAGACAACAGGCAAAATTACTCTGGCTACAAAATCCGAATGAAATAACTACACAAAATTTCGCAGATATCAGGCGGGAAACTTCCAAAACTTTTAGAACAAATAAACGCGATTTTCTGAAAGCTAAAATTAAGGAACTTGAAGATAATAGTAAAAATAAAAACATCCGGAACATGTATAAGGGAATCAACGAATTTAAGAAAGGCTATCAACCTCGTGGTTATATATTAAAGAAATCTGACGGTACAGTTCTCACTGATACGGATAGCATCTTAAATAGATGGAAAGATTTCTTTGACGATTTGCTTAACACGCAACCAAAAACTAGTGTGCGTGGAGAAAAGGAGATACACACCGCAGAACCGTATATTCCAGAACCCAACCGAATAGAAGTAGAAACCGCTATAAAGAAATTAAAGAAACACAAATCTCCGGGTGTAGATGAAATTCCGGCTGAGTTAATCTTAGCTGGAGGCGAAAAATTGTGGAACAAGATACACAAACTCATTCTCCTTATCTGGAACAAGGAAGAATTGCCACAAGAGTGGAAAGAATCAATCATTGTTCCAATCCACAAGAAAGGCGACAAAACTGACTGTAATAATTATCGAGGCATATCTCTTCTGCCAACATCCTATAAAATCCTTTCAAATATTCTGTTAGCAACACTGACCCCATACGCAGATGAAATTATTGGGGATTATCAGTGCGGATTTAGACGAAATCGATCAACTATTGACCAAATATCTACCATTCGACAAATACTCGAAAAAAAGTGGGAATACAATACCCCGGTACATCAACTATTTATTGATTTTAGAAAGGCGTACGACTCCGTTAGGAGAGAAACATTATACAACGTTCTTGCAGAACTTGGAATACCGAGAGAGCTAATTAGATTAATTAAGATATGTTTAAATGAATCCCAAAATAAAGTCCGGGTAGAAAAATTTTTGTCCACGAGCTTTCACGTCGAAAATGGCCTGAAACAAGGAGATGCGCTGTCGCCATTATTATTTAACTTCGTTCTGGAATACGCTATAAGGAAAATCAAAGATAGCAATCAGGGTCTAGAGTTGAACGGTATTCACCAGGTTATGGCATATGCTGATGATGTAAATTTAATAGGAGATGATAGGAGAACAATAGAAAGAAGTGCAGAGATCTTATTAAACGCTTGCAGGGACATGGGTTTAGAAGTAAATGCAGAGAAAACTAAATACATGGAAGTGCGTCGGGACCGGAATACAGCAAATTATGGATGTGTTAAAATATTAAATAATAGTTTTGATAAAGTGGATACTTTCAAATATCTAGGATCAATATTAACAGAGGAAAATCATATTCACGGAGAAATTAAATGTCGACTAAAAGCAGGGAATTCGTGTTACTATTCGGTTCAAAATCTCTTGTCGTCGCGAATTCTGTCGAGGAATTTGAAACTTAAAATATACAAAACGATAATCATGCCTGTTGTTCTGTATGGCTGCGAAACATGGTCGCTTACTCTGAGGGAAGAACATAGACTGAAAGTATTTGAGAACAAGATCCTGAGACGAATATTCGGACCCAAGAGGAACGAGAATGGGGAATGGCGGAAACTTCATAATTTATATGGTTTATTTATTTATTTATTTTAAGAACAAGAACACAACAGGTTATTCTACCCAATTA
Source organism: Thermobia domestica (assembly GCF_964235325.1). Classification (NCBI taxonomy): domain Eukaryota; kingdom Metazoa; phylum Arthropoda; class Insecta; order Zygentoma; family Lepismatidae; genus Thermobia; species Thermobia domestica. The sequence goes on from NC_137464.1 coordinate 130,666,554, forward strand.
CAGTGTTCATACCAGAGTTACATAGAATATCTATAATATATTTGCGAAATCTATTCTGACTCATACTGTGTATATCCAGAACTTTTTTACATTTACTCAGTTTGTTGTAGACTGCACCCATCCTCCACGTTGGTGACTGTTTTGTTGCATTTGTTCGAGATTTCTTAGAATAAAAGAAATTTCCATTGCTCACACGTATGTTTCCATTGGGTACCCTGAGATGAAAGGCAGAGACCAAATCCTTACTATTTAATTTGTTATTTAATATTTTGTACAAGAATATCATGTCATTTAACACTCTTCTGTGATTGAGAGACATTGTGTTAAAATTTTCATTAAGAGAAGTACTATTTTCATATGTGGGGAAGATGCCTGTTCTCTTGTACGCCAGAAACCGCAGAAATTTATTTTGTGCTCTTTCTATTCTAATAGAGTCTTTCTTCTTGTGGGGGTTCCATATAATAGACGCATATTCTAATTTTGACCTAACAAATGAAAAATATAATTTCAGTAAAACATTCGACTTATTAAATTCCCTTCCCATTCTCAAAATAAATCCAAGATTTTTGTTTGCGTCATTTACAATTTGATTTATATGATGCTCAAACGATAGTTTGTTATCATATATTACACCCAAATCTTTGACAGTTTGTTCCCCCTTTACCCAACATTAGGAGGGTCGTCAAGTCTAGGAGGCTTAGATGGGCGGGTCATGCAGCTAGAATGGAAGAAGGTAGAGACGCTTTCAGTCTTGACTGGAAGACCAATCGGAAAACGACCATTAGGAAGACCTAGACGCAGATGGGAGGACAATATTAAGATGGATCTCGCAGAGATTGGAATACAGAGTAGAAACTGGATACAGTTAGCTAAGGATAGAAGTCAGTGGAGAGCTTTTGTGAACGCGGCATTGAATCTCCGGGTTCCATAGGCCATAGAGTTAGTTAGTTAGACTATTTGTAATTGTAATAATCATATTGACTCCGCCGATTTGAAATTTGTAATTTTAACGTCAGGTTCTGAATCACTGTCCTAAAACCCCTTGGCAGTAAGCTGGCCGTATCATTTAATCTTTTATTTTAATAATTATTTTCTGTTTATGCTTGAAGGTCACCTCTAACGTTCAAAGGGTGGTTTCTACCCTTAAACCCGCACCATTACCAAAGTAAAAAAAAATACGTGACCATTATTTTTTTGATATTCTACAAGTATGCAAAGTTTCATTCAAATCAGTAAATTACACTTCCGTAAGCCTTTTTGTTAGTGCTGTTCAGATGGAACAAATAAGTTAATTGGCGGACATGAAGTCAGAAAAACGAAAAAAAATACGCCAATGTTACGAAGAGATTGAGCAATAACAATGAGACTCAATAACAATGTTAATCAGTTTACACTATTGCAGAGTGGCTACACTATGACTCTTCATGACTGTTCATTACAAGCATATGATTAATGCAATCAAATATTAGGCTATACACCGAAACGTCCTTTACAGCCAAGCGTCCTTACACCGAAACGTCCTTATACCATAACGTCCGTACACCAAAACGTCCTATACCGAAACATCCTACACCAAAACGCCCTACACCGAAACATCCTAGACCCCTTAAGACTGTCATCATACTTGCAGACCAATACTCATCAAATGAATCTCTTTCTTATTTACCAGGAACAAAACAACTTATGAGCCAAAAAAAAAAAAGCTTAGTGTTAGTAAATAAGAAAGAGATTCATGCAGTGGTGGTGGTCTGCAAGCACGACGGCAGCACTAAGAAGCAAGGCCTAAAAATATCTAAGTACAATGAATTCGTAAAAAAGAAATCAGAATTCCCAATCCTGTTAGCAAGCAAGCAAATTCTATTATGTAAGTATTCATGCCTAATCATGAAATTATTTTAATGCAGCAATGAATTGTCCGGCCTATAAAAAAAATTTGATCCCAAAATTTCCAGGGCAAAAATTAGACCTACTGTCGCCCATGCTTAACACATTAAACTTCCAGCATCCCTATTTTTTCTGGTATCTGGTAATTGCTATACGACATTAATAGCTCTACTTTCTACTAAGTTATTAGGTCTATTTACAATTACAGTCAAAGGATAGATTTTAATATCCAGGGCATATTATTAGAAGTTCTTCAAACTCTTCCGTTTTAATACAACGCAACTCCGCAACATCCTTATTTTTCTTTATATATACATATATATATATATATCTGATAAGTGATCTAAGATAGTAGCTCCATTTTCCGTTTAGGAAGTAGCCAAAGCCTAGATTTCAATATTCGGTGAATTTTATTACAAGTCCCTGAAGGAAGTTCATGTTTGCTAGCGGTAAGCTTTTGTCCGCCCTGTAATATAAAACGGCCAGTGAGCTTATGTCCGGTGAGCTTATTTCTGACACCCCATTTCATAGATGTCCAAACTCCCGAACCCGATGCTCGCGAGCTCGGAACTCGAGCTCAACCGGACTTGGACTCAATAATTGAGCCCAAGCCCGAGTAAGCCCTAGCCCCAATGAAATAAGTCAGCGGGAACCCAACTGAGAAAAGTGAGCCCGAGTGCAAGAGCGCGAGCCCAATTGAGAAATGAGCCCGAGCGTGAGACCGAGTGAGCTCAAGCCTAGTCGAGAGAAGGAAACGTGAGGTAGAGTGAGCGCGAGCTCAGTTGAAAGAAAAGATCACGAGCTCGAGCTCAGTTGAGAGAAGTGATCGCGAGCTCGAGCTCAGTTGAGAGAAGTGATCGCGAGCGCGAGTCCAGTTGAGACACGTGAGCGAGAGCCCGAGTGACTGCGAGCTCAGTCAAGAGAGATGAGCGCGAACCTGAGTGAGTGCTAGCTCATTTGAGAGAAATGATCGCGAACGCTAGTGAGCGCGAGCCCAGTTGACAGTTGAGTGCGAGCCCGAGTGAGTGCAAGCCCAGTTGAAACAGGTGAGCGCGAGCCCGAGTGAGTGCGAGCCTAGTCAAGAGAGATGAGCGCGAGCCTGAGTGAGTGCGAGCTCAGTTGAGAGAAGTGATCGCGAGAACGAGTGAGTGCGAGCTCAGTTGAGAGAAGTGATCGCGAGAACGAGTGAGTGCGAGCCCAGTCAAAAGAGATGAGCGCGAGCCCGAGTGAGTGCGAGCTCAGTTGAGAGAAGTGATCGCGAGTACTAGTGAGCGCGAGCCCAGTTGAGACAGTTGAGAGCGAGCGCGAGCCCAGTCAAAAGAGATGAGCGCGAGCCCATTTGAGACAGGTGAGCGCGAGCGAGCCCAGTGGAAAATGGCCATCTATGTTACGAATATTTAGTTCTTGCTGCATTAGGTTGAATAACTTAATACTGTTAGGATCTCTAAACTTTTCGTATATTATCTCATGATTCGGATATTTTTCTTCTGCTTCATTAAGAGGCTTATATAGGCTTTTCTTTTGGCATTTGATAGCATAATAAGGGAAAGGATCATTAAGTTTGTTCTTCTTGTATATGATTAGGCAATTATCTTTTGGATTATCGTCTGTATATGATGCTGCAATTTCTTTTAAGCCCTCGTTTTGAATTCTCAATCTCTCCATTGTTTGTTCTATTTTCCCTACTCTTATTTGCAACTCTTTTTGGTCTTCTTCAATTTGTTTAGTCTTGTGTGAAGTAATCTTCGATTATATTGTAACACTTATCATAAAACATTTGAAATCCAAAACGAGATACTCAATATTAATTCTTTTCTTACATATGTTCCTGATACTAATAGATCTTGTTTATTTGTTCCTTTTGACTCAACTATGTAAATTGAGTTTTGGGTGATGCAGATCAGGCCCATCTAATTTCTTGTTCTAATATCGTAGGAGATCTTTGATTTATCTAACCTTGCCCAATGTTTAAATTCTTTTCCCCCATTTTGACACAACTTAGTAGCATTGAAATATCCTGTACTCTTATCTATAATCAATTTGAAATCACCAAAAATACCAAACCAATAATTCTTTAATCTGTTCGTAACAAATATCGTTTAAACTAAGAGAACTACCCATAGTAACCATAATTATTGTTTAGAAAATAATTTTTTAACTTTATTTCGTTACCATCTACTTTTACTATGTAAGATGTACCCTTTGTTGTTTGAAGAGTAACGTTTTGTTACCCTTATCTCATTCAAACTAACCTTTTATGGTTATTATTCCATAAAAGACAACATCTATATTTACATTACAACATTACTTTTATCTATCCAGCTATTATGTGAATCATCAAATCCTAGCCATTTAACGTATACTTTGTCAGCTTTCTTTCTCAACACCTTTTCCACCAAGTATTCATCTGTGTGTCTCGTCTTTAATAGTTCTGGTTCGTAAAATCTGCCTTGTACATCTTCTTCTAAATCTTTAATTCTATACGTAGGTGGGTTAGATGGAATAACTTCGCTAATAACAAATACTTCTGTTGACCAATTAGGTGTATATCCTTTCTCAAATAATCCTTTCGATTTACTTATACGAACATAATCGCCTAATTTGTATTTGGGTTTAACACGATTATATTCTTTTTGATAAACTTTCTCCAATATTGTTCGCTCATTCTTCTTGCTAACTTCTATAGGCTTTAAACCAATTGTTCTATGAATTTGATTATTATATTCGCTAACTAGTGTTGGTAATACTTCTATTCATTTATAATTTCCTTGTGTTGTAAATTTCTTCCACATGTTTTGTTTAAGAGTTCTATTGAATCTCTCAACAACAGAAGCTTTCTTACCGCTATAGGTTGAGTAGTGATTAATTTTATTTACCTCCATCAACTTCTTAAATTCCTTATTGTAAAACTCTTTGCCTTGATCAGTTTGTAAGTTACTAGGTTTTCTCATTATTAATATGGATTCAATTGCTTCTGTAACATTCTTGCCGCTTTTATCTTTAACAAAGCATATTTCGAAAAGACATCAATAACCGTTATCAAATACTTATAGCCTTTATTTAACTTGGAGACACCTTTTAACACACCACTATCCATTTCTACAAGATCAGCTTGCCATAAGTCATCTATACCTTTAGTAATAACACAGCCTAGGTTAGTTCTTTCTAGAAGGTTTGTGAATTTCTTCTATAATGTCTTCTCTAATACCTTTACCTTCTTCTAGTCAATCTTTCTTTTTAACGAATTGAGATTTAGTAACACCACATATAGAACAAATACCTTTCTTTAGATATCTTCCATTCTTTGTTTGTACTATCCTAATGGTATCTTTTTTGTATCTGTTGATTTCTTACACTTAACACAATACATCCTGTTTATTATATAGAAAATCATTTAAGTTCTCTTTCTACGTACATAATAACAGATAGTAATTGTCCTTCTTCGAAAGCTGAATTTTCATCTGCTTGAAACGTAATTATATCACCATTTTTAACGTCTAAAGGAAAAGTTTCAACTAAAGTATCGTTCAAAAATATATGTAGATAGTATTTACCCAAACTTAATTCCATATGCATTATTTTTCCATTGTAGAGAAACTTAACCATTCGATAGATTAAATATTCTAAAGATTGGGTCTTTAACATTCTTAGTTCTCAATTGACATAATAGATTTATAGTTTCTTTCTTTATAATGAACATATTTGCTTCTTTGTTTGATTTTTGGAAATCTTCTTTTGTAACAAATTTATCTATATCATTCTTTCTAACAACATTCTCTAACTGCGATGACATTTCTGCTTTGTATTTATTGAACTCTGATATAGGAAACTTTGCACTGAACAAAAGAACTACATTATTATTATTTTTTGGATTTCTTCCATATATTCTTTTCTCAAAGCATTACCATCATCTATCTTTATGTACGTGTCTCGTAATGATTTTAATACATCCTCAAATTTGTTTCTATCACTTTCTAATTTGGCTATTTATTGACTCAAGCTGATGAAAAGTTACTACATCTTGTTGGTCAATAGCATTAGCTACATTAACAAGTCTTTTCTTTTTAAAGTCAACCCATGTTCTATTATTTGATGTAAAAAATTTATCTAGATCGCTAAGGTTTTTGAACTCTTCGCTAATGACGCCATTCTTCCTACTTTTAACATTACCAAAGATATCCATATTTATTATATACAAAATTTATACCTATTTAACAGCGAGAAGAACAGTAATACGAGCTCCATCAAAATCAATCAAATCGCCATTCTCATCTCGAATTGAAACTGATATTATTAAATTTGTTGAGATGTATTGGGAAAAATATCTTTTCTCTAGGCTCATATATAATTGGCTCTCTAAATCCTGCATTTGTTCTAAACGTTGCAATTAAATCTGTTTCGTTATGTGTTGTATCATTATGTTTTAAAATCATGCCTTCTGCTAAATCACAGTGAATATTTATAGTATCGAATGGGTGAAACTTTGGCACCTTATCTCCAACATGCTCTGAACCTTTAGCTAACTTCTTCTGACTACAACCTAATACAGTGTTAATGGTGTCTAAGGTTATATCACAAATCCTACTAGATATTTTAACTCTGTTTTTCTTTCTATCTTCGGTGAATTTAATATCATTAACTAAAATGTTATTAAAACTATCGTAGTATGGAAGAATTGATTTAATATGTTCTTCTAACTCTTTTAAACTATATTGACCAGGTTGACTGAGTTGCTCCGAAAGTTGTCCTTCGCTACAAATTGTCAACTTATTATTTTTCTCTGTAATGTTTGGTGTTAAGTATGTTGTATAAAATCCTGCAACAGCTACTTCTAAATCGTTTTCAAATGGATAATGCAAGTACATGCTTAGTACAGATGAATAACCATTTAAATTAAATACTTTCATTTATTATATAATAAAAGTTGAAATGAATAAATGGGATATCCGAGTAAGGTTATCAGACTAAACTGTAAAAAAGAAGGACGGTATATTGCTACCTGATGATATAAGATGTTTAATTGTAGGACCTAGTGGTTGTGGTCAAACAACACTAATGATAGATAACTTTTTACTAGCACCGGATTGGCTTAAATATACAAATGTTTATATCTATTCTAAAAGTTTACATCAATCTAAATACCAACAGCTAATACAACTTTTCCAAGACATAGAACGAGATATTAATAAGACAATTGCAATAGTAAAAGGAAACAACGAAGAAATTATTCCATTAGATGAGTGAGAACGATTTTGTGGTAGTGTTTGATGATTTCATTTTAGAACAAAACCATGTTAGAGAATATTTTACTCGAGGTAGACATAAAGGTTTAAACTGTTTCTATCTTGGACAAACATATTCTAAAGTACCAAAACAACTAAGAGAACTTAAATTTTCTTTGTATCTTTAGACAGAATAACACAAATTTAAAGCACATATATGACGAATTTGTTGGATCAGATATGTCATTTGAAAAATTACAATCTTTATGCAATAGGTGTTGGGAAGAAGACCATGGTTTCTTAACAATAGATATGACTAAGAAAACGAATAATGGCAAATACAGAAATAAAATTGAAGACTTTTTAAAAGTATAGACTGGAGCGAAACGTGATTGAACGTATCTAAACGTGTATGTTGTATTACGTTAGGTTACGTTTTTTATTTTTTCTTTATATAATAAATGAGTCAGATGCTGCTGAAGCTAAGAAATATATAAAGTTAAAAGAAGAACTTGTTAATAGATTTAAGGAAATTAAACAAGCTAATCGTAGTAAATATGAAAAATATAAAGAACAAGATCAACCTGTTATAGACGCAATTGAAGGCTTGGGACAAAATATCAAAAGTAGCAGAAGAAAATAAAAATTTGATTCGAGTTAGTTCCAGTTGTAAATAAAAGCGCGAAAGTAGATTCAAGCTTATTAGTAACTCCTCCTATGTATGAGCTCAATAAGTGAAAGTGATACGCCTATAACAGAAGAAATAAAACATGAAAAAGCAAATTAAGTAGAAAGTAGAAAGAATAGAATCTTTACCAGCTACCCATTTTGGTAAGATTGCTTCGAGATATTATACAACTAGAGATGATAAAAGTTTTGGAATTGAACCATATGATGATGGAAAAATCGTACATATGATTGGGGATACGGAAGTTAAAATTGATGGTGATGATTTAGTTATTAATAATCGACATTACACAGGAACAGAAGGTTTATGGGAATTACTAACAAAACATAATCCAAAAAACTATAATAAAGATGATCTAGAAAAATATACACAAATAGTCATTGATTCTAATGTATTTCATAACAATGACCCAAATACAAGAAAACAACGATCTAGTAGAAGTGAAAAATACAAAGAAATTATCAAACCTATTTGGGATGAATATATAAAACCAACACCACCAAGAAAGAAAACACCTCAGTCTGGAGAAGGAATAAAAATATACAACGAATTACCTAAAGAATACATATGGGTGGATGATGTGAGAAAGTTAATAGATAGGTTAATAGTTATAGATGGAGAAGAAAAAGCTGGAAATGATAACTTTTATAATGAGAAAGTAGGTATAATGGATATGATTAATTTTAAACTCTCACAATTTATTCCTAATGATCCAAAGGATATAGGTTATTCGATAAGGATATTGAATACGTTACCACCAAAATTTTGGAAGTGAGAAGTATGGAAAAGGACTACTAAATGATTTGATTAATAAACTTCCATTCGAGATGCATATTCCTGGATTTTCGTACTGTGGTCCGGGAACTAAGCTACAAGAAAGGTTAGAAAGAGGAGATAAAGGTATTAACCCACTAGATGAAGCTTGTAGAGAACATATTTACTACAGAGATAATAAAGATATAGCTTCGACATATTGCAGAGAAAGAATTAGAAAATAAAGCTTGGGAAAGAGTTTTTGCTAAAGATGCTAATCTAATAAGTGAGAAACTACCTGCTCTTGAAACTGCTTTAGCTATGAACACAAACGTAAGATTTGGTTTAGGTTTATAAGTATTTGTTTAATTTTTATGGTTTTTCCATAGAAGTTTTATAATAAATATAAGTATGATGTTAAGTAGTTTTACATTTACAATTCCTAACGAGGAACTTAAACAATTAAATATTGATCACATTTTAACTAAGAAACAGATAAATGATAAAGCTAAAAAGATGAAAGAAGCTACAAAAATGCATTTAACTCTTTCTGTACCTCAAGTTAAGAAAATAAACAAAGAAACAAAGACAAATGATAATAAAGTTCACTATGGAGGTTTTATATTCACTATTCCAACCATTCTAGCTTTAATAGGTGCTCTTGGTTCTGCTACTGCTGGAGTTGCTACTGTAGTCAAAACGGTAGATGTGAAAAAGAATAAAGCAGAATTAGAAGAACAAAAGAGACATAATTTAGCAATGGAAGAGAAAGAAGGTGGTACGCTTACAAAAAACGAAAAGCCCAAAAAAGTAAAGAAAAAGAAGAAATTAAACCTTTAAGTAATTTAGACCTAATACAACTTGTTAAGCAACTTAAGAAACTTTAGAGGTGTGTTTATGAGTGATGAATTGCCTAAACAGCCATGGAAGAATGAGTATGGTATTGTTAACTTTGATGCATCTAAAAAATATAGGAACACATTGGATTTGTTACTGGAAAGAAGGAAATAGAAAGTATTTGTTTGATCCATTCGGAGGTAATCCACTAAAAACACTCGTAAAATATCTTGGTTATAATATAGAGTACAATAGAATCGAATATAACATTTTAACGAAGTAATCTGTGGGCATTTATGTATTGTAGTATTAAAAATGTTTACAGATGGATTTAGTTTTTCAGAAATCATTAGTCATGTGAATAGAAATAAGGATATTTGGAGAAGTTACATTTAAGTTGTTTTATGGATTTAATTCATAAAACGATAAGAACACTTTTTTCTTTATAATAAATATGGATAAGATAGAGTCATATGAGTTACAAACCTGTAAACCTAATCAAAGAACAATTGAAAACCTAAACAAATCAAACAGATCAATTGAGTTTGATATCGGCATTGGTGACGGGTATATTCATCCTTATTATGCTTATATGTATGTAAGTTTTGAAATTAGAGGAAGAGATGCAGACGGTGAGTACACTGGTAAACCAAATATTAAACTCATTAATAATTTCTTTCCACATCTGTTTTCTCAAATACAAATTAGTAAGCATGGACAAATATTAGATACTATAGACCATCCCGGGTTAACTTCAACAGCTGTAAATACATGTACGATTTCAAAACCAGAAGCAAATTATTATGATGAAAGTGGATGGGAAGGAATCAAATGATGGAGAACAGATGAGGAAATATTATTTCTATTAAGACTTTTACCTGGGTTTTGTTCTGATTATGAAGACATTATGTGGAAAGGAGGATTGAAATATATTTAAAAGAAGTGGATCTGATGATAGCGCATTTTTCATTTGGAAAACTAAGAAACAAGATGGAACATTTGAAGATGATCAACCACATCCAGGTAAAGTTAAGGTTACAAATATGGAGTTAAGAATGCCTGTTAATTATGAATCTAGCTATGGTACCTTGTTAAGAATTAACATGTTAAAAGGTAAGATTTCTATTTCCTTCAACACATATCAATGTTTACAAAAGTCAGTTACAGGCAAATATTTAGAATTTGATTTAACCACACAATTTAACTAACGAATTCGATATGCCTGATTTCGTGATTGCTTTTTTCCAAACTGATAGAAATGATAATCAAGAAAAAAAAGACAAGCAAATTCGATCACTGTAAGGTTCAAAATATTCACTTTAAGAATGGAAGAAATGAATGTTTCCCCTTAGAATCTTTAAACTTAGATTTCGAAAAATAAATATCTCAAAGCTTACGAAATGTATACGGTATATAAGAGAGTTACAATTGGAAACACGGAGATGTATTACTACCCAAGAGAATTCTTAGAAAATAGACCAATGTTTGTTATTAATACACGCAAGCATAAATCAGTAACCTTAAGTGATAGAATTTGAAATTGACTGTGAATTTTGAAAGTGATGTTCCTGATAAAACAATTTGTTATGTGGTTATGATTGGTAAGAAAAACTCTGAATACGATGTACAGAAAGAAAAGATAATTGAGAAAATTTAAATTCAATTAGATGTTTTTTTTTAGTTTGTAAAGTGTTCTTATGATAGTTATCATAAAAGCTTATATATAGACCAAGAATATAAACAGATTGTGATCCAAACCGTACAAAACAGAACAAATCGCTCCACTTGTGTTTAAGCTAAGATGAATGATTGTGTTTACTAGGAACGAAACGTTCCACTTGTGTTTAAGCTAAGATGAATGATGATTGTGTTTACTAGGAACGAAACGTTCCACTTTGTTTATTTAATGAAACCGATAATTTAAAAATGATCATAAAAACTTATTTAATAAAATGAATATACCAGATAACATTCCACGAGAGAATCTAATTGCGTTAATTGAGGATTCGATATTAACACTTCAAAATTTACTAGCGAAAAATAAGAGGAAATTTAAGAGGTTAAAATGTATTTATGTTATTCTTATTGCATTTTCGATACTACTTTCTGCTTCTACAGGGTTTATAAATATATTTAATCCTGTTAGTCTATTCAATTATTACAACAGCATTTGCATCTGCTTCTGCCGTTATCACTGGTTTATCAACACGATTTAATATAGCTTCGAAGAAAGAGTATTATAAAAATATGGTTACTCAAATTGCTGTTTAAGGATGAGCTTAATGTTATTAAAGTAATGAATGGAGAATTAACAGACGAACATATAAGACATTGTTGATAGAATGAACTATATATATAACGAGATAAGATCACTACAAAAATGAACAAATTTTTTAAGTTTTATACAATAAATGAGAAATGGCCTCACAATTAAACAAGAAAAACAATATTAACATTTTAAAGCTTGTTAAATTGCAAGATCTGGAAGAAGGAAAATCATACGAAATAACCTCATGGAAATTGATACAAACAAAATACACTGGGGAAAGGGTATTAGTACATCTAAATGAGAAATACAAAACCTTATTGCCACAGAGATATAATGAAGATACTGATCAAGTTTTAAAAGAGATGAAAACTAAGAAACTGTTTGAGATATGACGGAATGAAGGATCTTTCTAATGGTTACAAAATACATCAAATGTTCTTTAAAAAAGATTCTAAGTAGTAACAAAAATGATTAAAAAATTTTTTCTAAAGTAAAAAATGGAGTGGTTAGTATGGATCCTCAAAAGAAGTTCATTGTTACTAATTTTAATGTAATTGTGAAAAATGTGCAAACCGAAACGGAAGTAGTTTTTGATATTAATGGTTGTCTATTCAGCTTGAATTATGATCAGTGGACGGAGTTTAAGAAATCATTGTTTCCCATAGAGAACGAGGTTAACAGAAGATTCCATTATCAGTATCCAAACTTGTAATTTTAAATATGTTCTAAGTGTATGTGTTTTTATGGGTACAAACCTATAAAAGCTGAGATCTTTAGACATACACACAGCTGTTATTCGATTTTTGAAGTTCTATACATAAATAACAGATTTATTTGAGTTTTGTAATAGTATCCTTAGAGTTATACTACCCATAATACATTCAAAAAATTGCACATTTATTTCTCTATTGGTTGTCGTTTGAATTTTGAAAATCGGTTAATAAACAACGGAGCTAGAGCAAATTCAAAATTTCGGGAATTTTTTGCGGGTTTATTTTTGAGTTTTCGAGAAAAAGTTATTCTTTAAAAAAAAGTCTTAGAATTTTGTGTAGATTATGCTAGTATTTTTTATTTTTCAAAAGCGATAAAAATTAGTAAAGTTATTAAAAATTAAAATCGTATCCTTAAAGGTAGACAGCCAGTTAGGCATTAGAAAAATAGCACCTTTAATTCTCTATTGATTGTCGTTTGAATTTTGAAAATCGGTTCATAAATAACGGTGTTACAGCGATTTAAAAATAGTATCCCTCGAATACGTCATTGATAACAGGGTTGGTTATCATGTTCAAAAAAATTATCATGTTTACCTTATTTGGTGGTAATTCATTGGTAATAGTTTCAAAGCCTAATTCGCAATTTTAACAATTCTGGAAAACATGTAAAAAAATAATTAGTTTCCAACCCTGTTTCAGCTCTAGAAATGTTAGCGCTGCATGCGGTATGTTTCAGAGTTATAAAAGCTAGAGATATGCGGACAGATTTTCATCAAGGACTTTTCTTCAAAGTGAGGACCTTGAATCGAAAAAAGCGTGACAGACAACGAGCCGTGACAGGTAGGACAGGACAGTTTTGGTGTTGTTATTACATACTCAGAAGAGAGAGAAGAAAACGATATATATGCATCTGTGAGTTGTATTTCTAAAAAGAAAATATGTTAACTGGTATTATGCAAGTCACGTATGCAGTAAGAAGCGATTCAACTCACACACATATATGTAAGCAAGTCATGCAGCTTTCCTTTTTTGCGCTACTTGCTTATGATGATGATGCAACAGAACCTTTAAAAGAAGTTTATATATACACTTGTATCAAACACACGAGTAACTCAGACGAGAGAGTATGTAATTTTCTTCAGTCTATTACAACCAAATCTAACAATGATATTATTGAGGCTAAAATAATACAATTAAAAATTAGAAAAAGAAAACTAAAAGATAACATAAGGAAAATACAAACAAGAATAAAAGAACAAGCGGAAAACCTTCGAGTATGTGAAAAGGAATGTAATAACATAGACATCGAAATCTTAAATTTAGAAAATATAAAAGAAAGTAATATAGAAGACATGGAGGAAATTAATTTACTATAATCTCATATTTTTTGAAATCGGAGGGCACAAATATATGGATGGTGCTCACAGGATGTCGCGATGGTTGGGACGACATTCATCAAAAGAATATATAAAATTTTGTCTTTCCATTAGAGGAACAGTGATCTAAACAAATTCTTTCCTGTAAGTTTTTATGATTTTTAAATGTCATAAAAGCCTATTCAATCTCACTTTAGCATTGTGCTATCCTTCTGTGTTAAATAATATTTGTCAAAAGTACTTGGAGGGGGAATGTATACTTAAACTAACACCTGGAGGGAAAACGACAGTCAAAAAGTATGCGTAAACTAGATTTTTTTTAAAGATTTGGGATAATTCGTTGGTTAGAGGGTGCGCTAGAATCGGTATATACTCCACTACTCATATCAAACATTTTACGGAGAAAGTGGAGCCATTTCAAGTTCTCTTGGAAAATAATTCAAAATTCAAATGGGCATCACAACATGACGAGTTATTTGAGCAACTTAAAACGAATATCATTCAGGTCCCATCCTTATTTCATTTCGACCCATCTTTGGAAATCCGTGTGTACTCTGATGCATCATCAATCTCGGCAGAAGGAATTTTGGCATGTTATAACCCTAAAACTAACCAGGAACGTGTTGTTTCCTATTGTAGTCTTCGCTTTACCAAGAGCGAACGAAGGGCCTCAACATGGCAGAAAGAATTATATGCCTTAATATACGTCCTTAGAAAATTTCGATATTTTCTTCTGAATAAAAAATTTAAATTATTCGTTGACGCTAAGTGAACACTCAACCCGACAAAGTACGAAAATTCACTCGTTACAAGATATTCTTAGCAATTATAATTTTGAAATTCACCACATTAAAAGTCTTCAACATCCTGCAGATATTTTTAGTCGTTTTGAAGAAAAACAAGACATACAACGGGACGAAGAACGCGCAATTTATAACTTTTCGGTCACGGAGGACGCTAAAGATTTTGCTTCTCACTCATTGGAACAGACCTTTCAAATTGACCAACCCGTGACGCTACCCAATTTGGCTGAAGAGCAAAGGAAGGATAATACATCATTTTCGGATATAATCAGTTTTAGAAAATAAGGAAACTAATAAATTGTCAACACTCCGTGCCGCGAAATATTTCTGCCTTAAAACTGGACTGCTATGTAGGACACACAAAATCCACAATTGGGACTGCTATATTTACTCCGTATACCAAAATCTTTACTAATCAAATGGTTTGATGCTATTCATAACAACCCATTGGCGCCGCGCTTTGGATAAACTAAGACGTACCAATCGGGATTGAGAAAGTATTATTTTCCTAATATGAAAGCATATATAACAAGATAAGGGCGTGCACTGTGTCAAAAACTCACGAAGCTACCAACCAAGCCATCTGGCCAATTACTCCATCATCCTACTTCACCTATTGCTACTGCGTGGCAATATGGTTCAATTGAGAAAGTGCCGGTCGGACAAGGAAATTTTAAACACATACCGGTAGCAACTGAGATGTCCACCCGTTTGTGTGGGAAAAGTTGTAGACAAAATTACAGCCGAAGAAATTGAATGATTTCTTACATATGAAATCATTCTTAAATTTGGAGCTTTCTCGTACCTGTATTTAGATAGACTGCACCTGTACCTGCACCTAAAATCTTTAAAGGAGAGGAAGTCATATTTAAGGTCTTGAAGCTTACTGACCAGAAGATGGGTAATGGCGTACATCGATCCTTCCAGAAATTCAATGGTCTGAACTAGATTCAAGGCATGATCCTGCACAAAAATTGATGAAGCTTTCACCGCGCTCACTTCTTACGGACTCAGATTGGGAAGAAAATCCATTCCAGCATTTGAAATACATCTCATGTTCTCTCTTTGGGAGAATTCCATAGCATCTTCTGTGTAAGCTGCTAAATAAAAAAAAAAAAACAGCACGAAACCACAAATTCCATCTTGTCTGGGCTAGGAAATAACAAAGCAGCTTTTTCTTCATTCGAGTATTTCTCCTGGAGGAACTGAAAATATAAATACTAACCAAGCGGTCTAAAAATAATAGGACTGATGGTATTATGTGACACATTTTGTTGCAAAGGAAACTTGTGTTATTTTATTAGTATTACCGGTCAACATGGCGATTTCGCGAATCTATCGCTTTATGCAGAGTATTTTGGTGTTATTTTGAGAAAAGTACCAAATTCGTGTTATTTAGCGATTTAAAAACACCAAAAACGGCATTCTATCGTATATTTAGGTATATCTATATTCTTTACTTGGCCTTTTTCAAATTTTCGATATTATCGTTAAAACGAAAACTGTACGTCTTTACTAACATCTTTAGCCTCATAAATACGTCGGAGAGGATAAATTTTGATAAAATTATTTATATTGTGATAATTAATATAAAACACAATGATTACATACTATTCTTTATTCCTTTATTCATTGTAATAAATTACAATTATCTCAAAGCAAATGACAGGGAAAATCAGTAGAATTCAATTTTCGATTATTATAATCTATTGAGTGTCTCTAATACTTTTTTGTATTCCGGTATAATGTGATCCCTTATCTTAAGGGGAGTCTCAGATATGAGATAATGATGTAGAAAAACTGGTGACAAACAGGGAACTCCTTTTCTTGCTAAACTAACAAAATCGACGTTGTCAGGATTCTTGTTTGTCTCCACAAGGCAATGGGTAGCATCTTTTGGATCGCTATACGGTGGACTGAAAAGTAAATATATAGAACAATAAACATAAAATGTTAATATGCAAAATAAATGTATGGAACAACAAACATAAAATATAAACAGATTTTGTTCTCACTTTCCAGAGTAGTTAAGAACAATGAAAGTGTTACAGCTGACTTCATGCTTATATGTCTTTCTTAGCAAGAAAGGAAGGGAATGTTAACGTTAAATCAAAATTAGTACATTGATTTCAATAAAATTTTCTTTAATGTTCTCACTAAAACATCAGAAGGCTACGTATTCTCAATTACTCTTTTATTTATTCACTCACCCACTCTCTCTCTCTCTCTCTCTCTCTCTCTCTCTCTCACACACACACACACACACACACACACACACACACACACACACATACACAGACACCCACACACACACACAATGTCTAAAAGCGTAAAGGGCGGTACATTTCCGACCACAAAAACCTAGATTGCCACCTTCACCATTGGCGTAAGAAATGCTTCAAAGAATCTAAGCTTAAAGTTTTCTCATGACCCTATGGATGGATATGTTTAGTAATATTTTCATTCGATTTAGCGTTGTCAAATTAGTATACAAACACAATTAGACATTTATCCAAGTATATGCGTTTTTTTTTACTAATAGCATTAGCATTAGTTCTTTGGGTCAAGAGAAACTAAATTATTTAGCGCTCTTATCAATAGAGTGTGAATTTGATTCTAAAATTAACTTCCCTCGGGTGATTAATAAGTTCATCAGCTGCAAGAATAGAATATTCAGTGTTCCATCTACTGTTACTCAAAAGTGTTTAGCTTACAGTACTATATTTATTGAGGAAGATACTATATTTAATTTTCATGTTTTCAGAAGAATGGAAACGCAGAGTATTACTTAGAAGAAAAGAAATGAAATTTTTCGGTTTAACGTCCCATGGTTATGCCCTTTTAGGTAAAGGAAGACAGATGATTAGGGCAAGTAAATGACGGATGAATTGGTGGGACGAGAATCTGGGAGAAAACGCACCACGAGAAAACCCACGGACACGATGTAGTACATCACAAATTACTTGGCCGGGGATCGAACCAGGGAAGCACTAGAGGTAGGCGCCACTGAGCCACCGTGTCTCCCCACTTACGAGAAGAAAAAGCAATGTGAATAAGACTTGACGATAAGATACAGTCAATACTCCATCATTTGAGATATCATGGTATCTGAAAAAAATGTCCCACAAGCTTGAACTTTGTACATATATTTCAGTAGTTAATAGCTGCATTTTATTTCGGATTTATATTTTTTATAATGGACGACGTGCAGTTTGAACATAATACAGATGACAAGGTTCTAATAGGAGCCACCTAGGAGTATGAACCAAATGTAATATGATGTTATAGTTATTACTTTATTTCAAGTTTCTGGGTGCATAAATTCTACTTCGTGTGTGTTATCTCTACAGAAAGGCTGCTGTGGATATTAGAAACTAGTTAGAATTAGCAGAAGGCATATATGAAATCAACCTTGAGCTTCCTAACTTAACATATGTTGTTTTGTTACAATTGGAATTTTGTAACTTTTCCTATTCTTGCAACTGCTCAAACTATTATAAAAACATTTTTTTGTATAAGGACACGGAGGTTCAGTGGTAGAACGTCCACCTTGGTGCGTGGTGTTTCTGATTCAATTCCAGCTCGCGCCAAGTGGATTTGTGGTGAACAAACACTGGTATGGGTTTTGTATGGGTTTTCTCAGGTTTTCCCGTTTCCTTCATTCTACCATTTTTCATTCATTCTCATGACCATAGTCTCCTTTAGCCTACACAGCCCATTCTCCTAAGTGTGGGATATTAAACTGAAATATTTCACTTTTCTTAAGTATATCAAATCCAGTTCTTCAGTCGCATAGAATAACGGACAAATGTAACAGAGATAATACTAAGAACTGCGTTAAAAGAGAAAATGCAATTATAACAATTTATGAAGTTCTTGTGATATTAATAATGTTTTGTGTTCGTCTGTTTGGAGCTTAATGTTCTTGTTCAGCAGCGAAGCTAATGAGACCTCTCTCGCCCCACTTATTCAAAGGAAGTCAAAAATAGTGGTGCATGGCAACCATCACCTTTCACATCAGGTGCTTGTGAATCTTCACGATAATGAGATCTCATAAATCCGCAATGTAAATACTATGGCAAAATCGTGGCAAACAACATCAAAATCGAGTTGTGTCACACGACACCGTAGCAAACAACATACCATCAGTGTAAGATAGATGTCAATCTGGAAGACACAAAATAGTCATGGATGGAACAACAAAGGCAATACCCGAGAAAAGTATTCGATGACTGTCCACGCAATATGATGTTAGCACAGGTTCCATGAGCAGGATTATGCAAGAACGTAAGTGGCATCCACACAAAATGGAAATGGAGCAACATCGATTCGAATCGGAGGATGGAAGGGTGCGTTAATCAACCGGAACGTGGCTGTGATTTAAGGCGAAATATTTTTCAGAGTGATGATTCTTTTTATGTCAACGGGGAGGTAAACAGACATAATGTGCGTTATTTCATACTCGTACATCTTAATCCACATTGGTAAATTCAGGAAATGTTTGGGACAGGAAGATGATTTGCGTCGTGGCATACGAGATAATATTACACATATTATACAGTCCATTTTCCATTCAAGGATCAATGAATGCCGAACACTGTGGTAATTGTTATGGGTACGGTATTATCTTCACGTGTATGCCGGACGCTTTCTTCCCAATGTTCTTCCAACACGATAGTGTACCACCTCATTATAGGAACAATACAAGAGAGTTCCTTAATCTCCAATTTCCTAGTACGTGTTACGGCAAACGAAGACTAACTGAATGATTAGCTAAATCACCAGACCTTGCGCCATTTGATTTTTATCTGTGAAACCATCTTAACCTTTATACACCGGGCAGGGATTTGAACGAAATCGTACTCTCACGATGGGGGCCCTGGTGACCCTCCTAATTATCACAGGGTAATGATTGATACCCTGAACACTGATGAAAGCTTATGAAAAATAGAATTTGGGGGACCCCTTACAAAATGAAACTAATGTGTAGGCAATACACTTGTGGCAATAATATTTAAAAACGGTAGCTATTGGTGCAATACAGAGCGAGATAAAAATTAAGAACAAAATTCCTACAAAAACGCTCTGTATATAATTTGCGAAGGGCTGTTGTAGACCTTCACGTTGTCGGACCTGGTGACCTGCCTAATTATCACAGTCATGGTTCTACATCGTTGGAAAGCTTATTGATCGCTTATGATCAATACAAAGCGAAATAAAAATTCAGAATGAAACTTATAGCAAACAAACTATGTACTTACTACTACTACTGACTGTGGTACCAGCGATAGCAGTCTGGGACGCACAGTGGGACATCGCAGCCAGTACAAAACTTCCAGATATCTTTACGAACCCTATTTTTTGTACAAATTCGACGGTGTCTATGGCGTTCGAATTTGGAGGAAATATGTTCTAAGATGTCCCTGGATGTATTTTTTCTGGCTAGACATCCGTGCCCAGGGACAAATTGGCGAGTGGGTACCCCCTCTTTCTCCAGCGCAATCAATCCACGCACAACCTGCTTCCGAAACTCCATATGTATCGATGGAGCGTTGGGACATACTACAAATAAATTCATCAGAACGATGTTGACGAGATGGAGGAACAACTTCGTCGGTGACTTCCTGATTCTTCTCGCTGCTGAGTACGAATTGGCCATCCCATCCGCCAGAGCAATATATCCGATATGCAAGTTGTAGTCCTGAACTACATCAAGCTTATGGGCACCTCCATCTGCGGATACGAATGTCCCGATTTGTGATGCAGCATGCATATTTATGAGAACATAAACATCGCGTTTATCCTTCCACCGTAATGTAAATGTGATTTACGTCAAAAAACTGAGACTAAAAAAATGACCAACTTTGCCCGTCCCCCTCATATAAGCAAGCACGAAAATTTTACAGAAGAAATGAAACAAAATAATATGTAATTGATAGGGGTTTGTAAAGTTAGACGGGAAGGTAATGGGGAGTTGGGAAGCAAAGGATAGAGAACGTTTTTAAATGAAAAGGGCTATCATAACGGTGTAGGAATAATTCTTGGTAAGTGATTGAAAGAGAAGGTGCTGAAAGTAGGATTTGTCGATGGCAGGGTTATGACGTTAACCCTTAAAGAAAAAAAAAAAAGAGAATCTAAAGGTGAATACAGACATGCGCACCGACCACTTCGCATACAGCTGAAGAAATAAAGGAAAATTATAAGAAAATACAAGAAATTATGGACAGGGAAAAGACGGGTGCATGACTAACTGTAATGAAAGATTTAAATGCAGTTGTGGGACAGGAACAGGACGGTAGTGTCGTAAGTAAATATGATTAAGGGGATCTTATACCTTTTACCACTGGTTTCTCCTTCCCCCTAAGATAACATGTAAATTTTACTTCATGAATATCTAACGAAATATGGTACGTAACAACTTAAAATTTTCCATATGTATACAGAAAAGCAGTAGAAATTAGATGGTTCTTTCAATTTCATGCTTAATGACGCAGATCAAGAGTAAGAACTTTTTCAGTAACAATGTAATGGAGTATATATTGAAGGTTGTGTGTTCCAATTTGATCTTCGCGAACAGATATCCTGCTGACAGGCAGGGATTTCCCTCCCCGTCTTAAGTCCTTTTCCAATGGGTGTGGTAAAACGCCGCGGGGTGCCACCCTCATCCCATTTTTTTCCTTCGTTTCTGCAGACCGGATAGAATATTTTCTGTAAACGTCACAAAGGAAGAACATGATAATTTGAAATATTAGCTTCTTGCGATTTCCTGCTGTATGATGTATACTGCCAAAGTAAAGATCTGGTAGAGAATGTCAATTTCTTCATCAGTAATAACTCTACTAATAACTAACACTAACTACTAATTACTAATAATTTACTGTTAGCCACTAATTTCATATTAGTAAGTTCCAACTCTTTGTTAACGCTGCCTCAACAGTAGAAAATAGGAGGGGGCGGGGTAAATACTTTCGAGAGCAGGATCAACAATTCGATACAGATCATGGTTGAAATTTAGCTTTCCTTTGTAGGTTGCAGCATTAAGTTTGTATGAGACGTTTGCATCGATACAAACTACATAATTACTGGAATTAGAAATTCATGGCAGGTGGTTACTTCTACTTTCTAGCAGCATTAGCTATTTAAATAATTTTCTGGAAGTAATAATAATAATAAAAAAAAAAAAAACAATTTTACTTAAAGATCCAGGGTAAACGGCTCCTGAACAGGACGTGTTATCAACTCCATGATCTTCAAATACACTCTCAATAATTAGTCAGGTTTCTAGCTCAGCAAGCCACTATCGCACTTCACATCTCTCAACAACTGGCGTTTCATGGTTGAATGAACTTTCTCTTTTTCCTGAAATCAGCATTGCAACCTTCTGTCTTAATATAAAAATTTTTAAATCTAAATATTTAACAGAATAAGGAGATATCACTAATAAGTTTAATTTCGAGAGTACCCTAAGTAATACAAAGTACATCGCACATAATCTTATTATTAACTTCCTGGTAAGATAGGAGACAAGACTTGAAACTTAAGGCTTTTATAAGATTCAGGAGTGGTAGTTAAGTCTTGCGAGTGACATCTTTCTGGACTATCTTCTCAAACGTGAATCAGTTTTATCAAAAACGACTCAGGTGATTCTGCTTATATTTCATAAATCAATATTTAAATCCAATAACCTAAGAGCAATGTGTAAAACAAATTCTTATATAAAAAATATGCAGAAAAGGCAATTTCCTGTTGAGTCTGAGTTTTTTTTTTTTTTTTTTTAAATAAATAAATAAATAAATACGGCACGCGATCTTATTGATACTTCCTTCAACTTGCAGAAATAACTGTTTCGGGTTGCAATACATCTAGTTTACGTGAGGTAAAAGGGGTAAATTCTACCCATGTTTAACGTTTGAACATGCTCATAAAAAATAATTTTCCAGTAAAACCTTCCGAATAAATTATTCGATTTTATTAAGATGTGTGTACATTTATCTTCTTTATCGCATTCAAACAATCCTCACTTCCTGTGATTGAAAATAGTAGGATAAACGGGAACAAATACCCCAGACTTTTGGATTTCCATATTTTAAATAATACAATAAGAAAATAATTTTCTTTGAAGGCGTTCGCCAAAATTGCTAGATTTTGACATAATAAAGCGTATAGTTTCTTTATTTCTTAACAAATGTTCCAATGCATGCATGCAGTTAAAATAGATCAAGACCCTCTTATTCTCCCGTTATTCTGAAAGTTATTTCCATGATAACTTTCTTGGAAAGTATTCGCTTTTGAACAACGAAAGATGTCACTCGCAAGACTTAACTACCACTCCTGAATCTTATAAAAGCCATAAGTTTCAAGTCTTGTCTCCTATCATTACCAGGAAGTTAATAATAAGATTATGTGCGATGTACTTCGTATTACTTAGTGTACTCTCGAAATTAAACTTATTAGTGATATCTCTTTATCCTGTTAAATATTTAATTTTTTTTTTTATCTTAAGACAGAAGGTTGCAATGCTGATTTCAGGAAAAAGAGAAAGTTCATTCAACCATGAAACGCCAGTTGTTGGAAGATGTGAAGTGCGGTAGTGGCTTGTTGAGCAAGAAACCTGACTAATTATTCAGAGTGTATTTGAAGATCATGGAGATGATAACACGTCCCATTCAGGAGTCGTTTACCCAAGATCCATTCAACAGAAACGGTGGATTGAACCCCATGAACGAACTTTCCCGTGAATAAATATACTAAGTAACATTCCAAAAATACAACAGCCCTTCCCGTTCAGACTAGCTTCCGGACCTTTAGATCATGAAGCTTGGGTTCGATACCTGGTGGAAGAGCCTTGAAATTTCAACACATCACTAAGGATTTGGATTCCACTGAAGGCTCACATCTCTTATAACATCGGTGCAGAAAGGAACGCTAAACTCTAAACCCACCAAACCAACCAAGAAAATAAAGAACGGACGTAATAATGTCACAAAAATTTAGACTACGTGAGCGATTTTTTAAAGTTTTCAGACTATGATAGTAAATATAAGTGGAACTAGGGTCTCGAACATTTCTAGTTCTTGTTACTCGGAAATAAGCAAGTATAATATAATATAATATAGTATAATATATTATACACATGGTGTCAGGAAATAACTTCGTAAAGTAAATCCTCGGACGAAAACATGAAAAAACATATAGACCAATCTTGGTGCTCAATTGCATAATTTCAGAGATATTGCCCACAGAAAATTGGTCGTAAAGGTACAAGAAACCAATAACTCGAGCAATATTTTGGAGTTTTGCGAAAACGCCTTAAAGTTTTGTTGTATTTTACTGCAGCATAATATTTTAACAAAAGAGACACTGACCAAAGCTTAAAACCCACTTTATTTTAAATTATAATTTGTAACTGTTTCGGATATCTAGCATATCCTTCTTTAGACACTATCGAAAATAAATGAAAATACAGACATTTTTCGATACAGTTACAAATTATAATTTAAAATAAAGTGGGTTTTAAGCTTTGGTCAGTGTCTCTTTTGTTAAAATAATCAATCCAAAGCCATGAATAGTCTTACTAGCATAATATTATTCAGTTCAAGAAATTTGAGCGAGAATCTTTTAGTGCGGTGACCCGTAACTTTCATTTTATGTTTTCGTGTAAGGATTAGTTCCCCTAAGTTGTTTGATGTCGTTTCCGAACACCCTGTGCACCTGTGAGATCTCGGGTCACGAACTTCATACCAATTACACTGTGTGTGAGTCAAAATTATTTTCTCATATAAGTTCAAATAAATACAGAGAATTTGCGTGTGTGTTAAACAAACAATTGATTTAAACCAATAAAATAATATAAATGGCTCAGAACCAGAGTAAACTCAAATGATTCATATTTTAATTCACTTCTTATATGTATATGCAAATTAAATTAGAACGCTAAATTTCTGACTGTGAACTAACTTGCAGGAATAAAGTATATCTTCTGTACTTTGTAGTGATTTCACTCAGTTTTTCTTTTTCTTGTAAAGTAACTCTTAAAATATTCTGAAGTACAGTACATGCAAGATCAGTACAATTTATCTTTATCAGGTGTTCTCCGTCGATGAGTCTGTAGAATTGTCACTTTTGTAATTAGGGATTCCAGGTTTAAGCCTAGCTAGAGGACAATTTCTCTCGGACTCAAACCGAGTAGTGGTTTGTAACCCACTTGAAACTGTAGGTCTCGTCCTTCATAACCACATTGTTTCATAAGAACGGACTAAAAAAACTTATTTCTATCCATATGTAGTCTAAATAAAGTAAAAGTGTTGTAGCCGTGGCCCCTCCCTTTTTTTAATGAATAACTACAGTTTGAGGGTTCTAATTCGACTGAGCTTGATCTCAATCTCAAGAAGTGACCGCAAACCGGTCCAACTCGAGGTCTAAGGTTGACTAGCTCTTTTCGCTCAGAATCAAGACTTTCATTACAAAAATGTGTAAGCGCTTACGAATTTTATTGAAGATTATGTAACCTAATTGGTTGTCACAAAAAAGCATGATTGGGGGTTTTGTACTCCCCGCTTTATCCTAACTTAGGCTCTAACCCAATCTATCTTAGGCTCTTATCTAATTATTTCTTACTTAAAGGAGCAATTCGACTTAGAAATGAGTTTTTTACAAATTATTTCCATTCGTAGAGTTGAAAATTCTAAAAGGAGTGGTGTTTGTTTGATCGCGATACATTCAGTCGTTAGCGAGTAACAGAAGAAGAAAGATTTTGTGATGACGCCATTCGTGGTCATGCAGTGAGAGCAGGCTTCCATACACAGTGCCTCGTTATTTTTGTAGAGAGGTTTGTGAGAGGAGCGGTGGCACGTTCTACGTGCGGTTTCCTTTTTCAGAACTGAATGCAAAGACAGAAATGTCATCTGCGTGTAGAAAATGATAATATCTGATGGTAGGCTGCACAAAAGTTTTTTTAATATTATAAAACGTAGTTTTTCCTACAAAGTATAAGTTCAGCGTTTCACAAAAGGAACTGAAATTTCGAAACCAATACCATGTAAATAAATGGCGGATTAGGCTGTTAGAACACCTAAGTACTTTTCCTTTAATCATGGTTCTGATTTCCAAACATAAGTATGTTCATTTTCACGTTTTGTTGCAATTTCAATGCTGACCTTATAATTTTGTGCTTTAAGATATGTACAGGAGAGCGACATATGTGGCAAAAATGAAATAACATCTGTAAAGTTGGCCAGAATACGAAAAATACTTTACCGGTTAAATCTATTTTATTCGCATCGCTCTCCACGGAACAACTCTCCTCACCCGTTTCATCATCATTGTCACTTGATACAGAAAAATTAAACGATGAATCAATGTCCTGAGGAAAACTGTCATCGTCACTGATTCTTTCTACAAGCCGGTATATTTCACTCCCCAATTCCCATTGTATAGCAGTTGTATTTACATTTATTTCTAAAGTAGTACCTTCAGAATCATGAGTGACACCGTCGCTATTACCTCTAATGCCTCGTCTTGACTACAAACGTCAACTGCTTCTTGTACGATATTTTTACGTTGGTAACTGGACATAGATCGGCGATTGTTCAATGGCTCGGATTCTAAACCTTTCAATATACTTATGCCCGGTTGCACCAACCGAGGATTCATCCGTGGATAGGGATTAAACTAAAGTTAATCATCGCAGTGAGGATAATGTGTTGCACCAACACTGATCTGAAGATTATATTGCCAGATCGTCGAATTAAGATTAGCCATCGAAAACGGGAGTTTAATCCTTGATAACGTCGTGATCAGCTGTGTAACGTTTAAACTCCCAGTTTTTTCCTCTAGCATTCAAATGTGATACAGTACTATTAATACAATCCTATTTTGGACATTTATAGGGAATAGGCCATTTGAATATATGTTTGGGCCAAACTACACGGCATTTTACAGATGCCGAATGGAATGGAATGGAATGGATCAGCTGTGAGTAGAGTGAATATGCTTGCAAAAGATTTGGATATTTTAGGTGAATCTGAAGTGCTCGAACAGATAGAATATGCTATCCGACCTAGAAGAATAATGAGACAAGGAAAATCCTTTTGAATACTTCAACGATGATGCATTTTGTAATTGTTTTCTCCCGTCGAAGTACTCTGTTTTGTTGCAGGATTGCTTGCAGAAGATATCAATAATTTGGCTATTTATGTGGTTATGTGGCTATAAATGGTGTTACTGTGCTTATTTCAATTGTTCCTAAAGCAAGAAAGTGATATTTGTATCAATAAATATCTGTCATTACTACAATGGACCGATTAAAGTAGCATACTTGCACTAATTCTTTATATTCATTGACTTATTTATTATAGTTTGTGAATTGAAGAAGTGTAGTTTTTAGTGGCTACCTAGTAGAGTTGGACAATGTAGGTTAAATTTACCTAACATTTAAGGTAATTATATTTATAAGATTCGACCTTGCTGCAAGACGCTCTCTTGGGGTCAATTATATTTTATGGTATACACTGCAACATTCGTTCATTTAACAGGTCTATTGGCATTTTAAATCTTTACAATTTTGGTTTATTTGGGCTGAATATGCCCTTGTATATTAAATACTGCAGAAATAAGTGTGAAAAGAAAAGTAATAAACCGAAGCAGAAAATTGGAACATTAACTTTGTATGTCATACACTAGAATTGCTCTCATCCTTACATTAAATCTGCTAGCATGTTCTGCAAATTTTACAATAAAAACTATTGATTGCTGCCATCGTGCTTCTACCAATAATCGTGCCCCTATACTTGATGTGTATATATATTTTTAAAAAATATAAGCAAATTTTCATTATAATTTCCGGTGCACCTTTACTGCACGGATCCATAGATTTGTAAAATTTACAGAACAAATTTGTAATAATATTTTAACAGACTAATGTGTTACTAATCGAAATATGTTTTCTTCTTACCTGAAGACATCCCAAATACATAGCTACGTAAAAATATATTAGTGAAAGTCGAACCTGTTATTCGCGGACTTGGCAAGATTCTAGATTACTGGTCCCCCTTCCCATTGATCAGTAATAAAGACAGAAATCAACGTGCCGTGCGGGGCTCTAACCCGCCTTCACTCGCTAACGCTCGCTCGGCTGTACTGTGTAAATTAAATGTATATACTTTAGTACAGAAAGAAATCAACCGAGCTACTAACCTACATGGGGGACCAGTAATCTAGAACCTTCCCCGTGGACTTTCCTATAAGGTAGCTATTAATCACAGTATATGAAGTAAAGTATCTGAAGACAATGTGCTAATTCATACTGCGCAACGACAAATGTCTGAGCTTAAGAGGTTCACATAATTGTGAAATTTACGTTAGTAATGTGTTATGTTAATTTGAGCATTTGTGCTGTATCGCCGGACTACACGAAAATCGAAGCAAAAAAAAAAAAAAAAAATACATTTCATTAGATTAGATTAGATTACATTATATTAGGTTAGTGTTAAGTTTAGACTTACCCCTCCATTTTTTTATATAAAAATTAGGAAAATTTACAGGAGAAATGCAGTAAGAAATGATGATTTGAAGTTTTTATGCGTTGTTTAGGTATGTAACTTTGGCAGTAAAGTTATGTTTAATACGAGAAAAGATATGTGGAAGTGGATACTATTTGCAAGACGCGGAAGGTTCGATGATTCAGCAGCGTGCCCATTTTATGTCAAGAGCAGAACCCTTCTAACCCGTTCCTACTCCTACTCTCACTACTACTACTGCTTATACTGTGGATCCGGATAGTAAAATTGCACGTTTTGATGTTTTTACTGCTTTTTTGTAGGTATGAAACTGGAGGAGCAACTCTAAACTTAAGCCTTAGGTTAGGTTAGGTTGAGTTACAAGTCAATTATCTCGAAAAACAGATACGTATAAACTTTTACAGCTTGGAATAAAAAATCAATATATTCGTATAAATATGGAGTCCGGATATAGGTATGGCATAAAAACTACAGTGCAAAAAACAAAACAACTTGTACTAGGTGGCCACTATAAAGCAGAAATGCTACCAACCCAGTCGGGGCAGGGCGAAGCTAGTGGACTCACACGATAGCGAAGAAGTGTATCCGAAAGGAGCGGGCGCGGAGCGGCGTGTACGCGCGCAAGTGAGGGAGTGAAAACATGTGAATTTTGGTAATGATACGAGTTTCAATAGCACTTGTCATGGGTTCATACTAATAACTATCTGCACTGTTTGCAGAAACACATTGTCGTAGTGGCCACCTAGCAGGTTAGGTTGGTTAACTTACATTTAGTTAAGATATAATTCGATAAAACTCAAATATGAGTGTCTGAACTTTGACACATACGCGCCATAAATCATAGCAAGTGTACCTATCCGCCAAATAGTCCCTTCCGCCTACATATGTAATGCCGGTTACATCGAAAACAACCAACAACAAACACTTCCTTAACTTCAACTTTTCCCATCGCATGACTTTCAATAATTCTTCATCAGAAATCAAAATAAATTAACCAATTTACCCGGTAAATTTCCTAAAACTGGTCCGGCGATACAGCACTTAACCCTTAATTTGGAACACAAATATACAAGCAATAAAAAATCGGGATATTACCTATAACGTTTTTACTAACGAACAAATACATTATTCAACATGTAAGGTAATTTGATGCCATATATAGTGTTTGCACTATCCTCGTTTATATCTATACCCACCTTCGCTAACGCACACCCTCGTTACCGATCGGGTCACTCCTCTGCGCTCCTACCGTAACTTGCTTAAATAGCATTCATGCTTTTAGTGACCATCTAGCAAGAGTTGGTTAATGTCTTTTGCGCAATAGTTCTTATCGTATACATACACTGAAGTTCCCCTAAAATGAATTTGTACAAGGGAATGCCTCACCCAAGAATGATTATTTAAGATACAAAAAGTCGATTTACTGAAAAAGAAGTAAATATATGCAAGAAATTAGTGCTGGATCCATACGTAAATCAGCACCGCATCGCGAATTGGTAACATTATGCAAACCCGACAGTCAATTACTAAAATAAACTTTACTTTATAAAGATGACGATATTTACGTACACCAGTGCTACTTTCTGGAATGAAGTATAACCAACTGGCGACGCAAATGTAAACTTAAACCTTTTTTTTTTTTTTTTAGCGGAACTGGCGAGGCGATGTAGATGTAAATCTATATCAAAATTTGGATTTTAAAAAGGTGGTTCGAACAGAGTCGTGGGAGGCGAGACGGGGACACATAACCTCATTGTTGATGTCCCTATTATTCCCCCACTCATACTCATATAACTGTTAAATACAGTGTGATGGTGAGACACGGCAATATGATGAGTTAACCTAACCTAACCTTTCCTACTCTTCTCTACACTTCAAAATAATGGCCTAAACATTGATTGTAAGGTAACCTAACGTAATGTAACATAACTTACTCTACTCTACATTTCGAGCGCTTACCTCTGGTGCGTGGGGTCCCTTGTTCGATTGCAGACTAAGTAAATTTGTTTTGGACAAGATCGTGTCCGTAGGTTTTCTCAGGGTACTCCTATTTCTTCCAATTCTCATTCCACCAATTTTTCTATCATTCACTTGTCTTCCTTAGCCTAAGTGGCATAAACGTGGGACGTTAAAGATTTCATTTCATTTTTCTGCCCTAAATTTTAAAATAGTGGTTAAACATTGAGCTAACGTAACCTAACCTACTCTACACTACCCTACATTTGAAAAAATTGGCAAAGCATTGAGCTAACGTAATCTAACTTACCCTACGCTACCGTATTCTATCCTAATATTCTCTACTTCTCCCTATCCTATCCTATCCTATACTTCAGTGCAAATACCGAACGTTGGATTTTAAACAAGACGGTATTTGTGTGAAGCTTAGCGTAGTTTGTAGTCAAAAATTATTTAAGAAAAATGGACTAACCACCCTTACTTGAAAATGTCTCTTAACAGCCGGATAAAGGAGTTTGATCTGCTAGAAAAAAGCTATTCTTCTATTTTTTTTCAATTTAATATTTGGACCTTAGATATCTATATTGGATTTGGTTTGGAGTTTAGCATCCCTTTCAGCAGCGAAGCTATATAAGATGCGGTCCTACAGCTTAATGTAAGATCCGAACTACATGAGCTTTCGCCGGTTGATCTTCCACGTCATTCCGCTTATCCAAAAAAAAGCGATATATTTTGGAATATCAGAAACAGCTTCTTTTTAGTATTTGATATGACTTTATTATTATTATTATTTGTTAAAGGATATGTTTGTCCAAAAGCATTAAAACATATTTGCCTTCCCGAGCAGTAAACTTTACCCGCTTTTTTCCCATATCTAGTACAAAAGTTACCACATGCTACGCGAATCAGTTTTCAGTTGTTACTGCACTGTTTTAGCCAATCAAATGCATGATATCGCATGACGTCATGCCATAAACGTCATAGTTTTATACAGCTTCCGATTACTCGTGGATAAGTTAATCCTTTCTCACAAACTGTTGGTGCAACGATGTAAGATTCTTATCCAAAGATAAAAATAATCAATGGATTATCTTATCCGATCTTAATCTTCGGTTGGTGCAACCGGGCATTAGAATAGCATTCTTTCTCGGTTTGCGTGTAAATAATTCTCCTGGCATTAGCTTTTCTTCCAGTACACATGGCTACTCGAAGTCGGACTCTTCAAGATGTTTGGAACAAACACGAGTGTTTTTATTTGGCACAAATTTTTTCCTATTGATTTTCTTGAGCCATAATTTATATCGATTTGATGATTTCTCACGACTTGGAAACATAAAAAAAGATACTTTATGTCCTCAGCTTTAATCGCACGAGAATTACAACCGAAAACACAGCACGTTTTAGGTATTTCTACTTCACTTCACAGACACAGCATGCGCTATACTAACACGTGTTTTCTACTTCGCACCAGTGTTTCTTTCAGAAAAAATGTTCCGGGGGGCACACTTAATATTCAGAGGGGCACATTACTTTCACACAGTACTATTATATTTATTATATTATAGACGTATTATTTTCGTATCTTCCGGGGCGCAATCTTACGAGTTCCGGGATATAGTGCCACCACCAAAAGCATGTCTGCAAGAAACACTGCTTCGCACAACACTGTTCTCTCTATATTTTTTATACTAATGCTGTAGCAAAAACAACTAACAAAAACGTCCCTCAAGAACTCAACACAAAGCAAAACTGCTAACGAACCCAAAACACAACCTATTAAATCCACTGCACTATTAAAGGTTTATCAGGTGCGTAGAAAGGAGTAGTTGGTGGGTCACATTGACTTCCTTGTGTAGCTCACCGGTGACGTCAGCATTTACGATTCATCAAAAACAAATGCCTATAGAAGCTGAACGAGACGGCCTATAAAGATTTTTAAAAATACGGGTCTCTTATTTTTTGTTACTCTTTCTATTGCATCAAACTTGTTTTTAACTTGAACTGCTCCTTTAACTGAACTATGTGAACCAAATAACCTCTCAGATATTTACGATTTCTTATCCCTTATTACAAATCTAAAGTAGGTTTAACTTCATGCAAATAATCTTATATATTAGTTTACCTAACTCACAATCCCTTGTTCAGAGGCGCTACTCGATTTGGTTTAGTCAATCCTGAACAGTGCTGAATGGGCAGACTAATAAATAATTTGTGCGCTATTGGTAAATCATTTGTAAAACTAGTTTACGTATGACCTCGAGTTTGACTTATTTTATCATTTAAAAATAAGAGGCCACGATTATCCACAAATTAAAGAAAATGGTTCAAAAACAAGTAGCAGTGCTACGTGTACACCACGCAAAGGGTTTGGGTTTCTGTAGTACATTTTCACAATTAATATTGAAACTGGAAAATGGTAGTAGATTTCTACCACTTCCGGTTTTAGTAGAGAGATTAGAGTAAAGACGAAATATATTCTTGGGACGCCTAAGTGATTGCAGAAAACCACTTTTGTTATCTATTCCAGTTTTTATTCTATAGCCCTTGTTAAATCCGGAAGTGGTTGACTATCACCTCTTTTCGTTTGAATAGAGGCTTAAGACAGAAGATAATAGTTATTTTTAGAACGCTGAATAGAAAGCAAAAATCCGCTTCTCGCTTTTACCATTCCTGTTCTACGGAGATCACTATTGAAACCAGAAGTGGTTAATTTCTACGACTTCAGGTTTCAGTTGAGGATCAAAAGAGGAGATGAAAGATAGACTTGAGACGCTTGAAAGTTACTCGATTGGAGGAAACCGCTTCCATCTACTTTTTTTTTTTTCCGTTTTTGCTATATGTAGATCAATATTTATTGAAACCAGAAATTATAGTTGATTTGAACCATTTTCGGTTTTCGCAGAGAGTTAATAATAGAGATTAAATATGTTCTTACGAAGCAGAAAACCGGATCTCACTAAATATTACCGTTTTCGATCCACGGTGATTAATGATCAAACCGAAAATTGTTTATTTAAACCACTTCCGCTTTGAGTAGGTGGTTTTAATAACAAACTCAATTCCTAACTCTTTACTCTATATTTTGACCAAATTTGGTGATAATCCAGGAAGTGGTTCTTTAGGTTGTTTTTTTTTTCTACACGGACACACACGCATACACGGGTATGGTAAATATATAAATGAGTTTTGGTAAACCAAACTAGTTATTCAAAAAACAAACAAGGAAAACTTGTTTTTTGCCATCCCTGCAAACAATTAATTCGTTCTAACCACAGAAACATGATACTGTGTTTTCTGTGATGAATAATATAAAACGAAAAGAAACCTATCCATCCAGACAACAAAACAAATAAGAAACATTTAGACTTTCTTTGGCTGTATAGTTGTCAGTGGCAGAGGTGAAAGTTGTTCGAATGAGAATCCGTCCGCTTCAAGCAACAAAAGATGTAGAAAAGCAATCGGAAGCATACTGTATGTTCGATACTGAAGTTTCAAAGATCATTATCTTTTTTCTATGAACTATTTTGTAGAACGTGAGTCTACAGGTTCCGCCGAAAAAGCAAATTCAGATAGTTGCCGTCGTAAAGTTGTACGAACTCAGTAAAGAAGTGGCGGTAGGGATGGGAAGGAAGGCTGCTCAAGGCGTAAATGATTATGAAAATTGAGGTGGTAGACACGAGTTTCGTTTCTCAAATTGCCACAATGCATTCCTCCCCAGCATGTGTTCTTCAAAGAATGTCACCCGCAGTAATTTATGAGGCATGAAAGTGGTCTTTTGATCCTTTACCTGTAGTAGTGATTACCTCATTACGGAAATAAATATTACAACTAATCTAAGTCATTAAGTTTAAAATTGAGATAACCATCTACTTTGTATTGTTCTTCGGCATTCGTATAGAAAATTGCAAGTTTCTAGGTGCAGTATTTTGTGAGATATTTATGAATTAAATTATACATGTTACCTTATCGAGATTCTGAAGCCTCTGATGATTGGTAGACATTCCCTTACGGCGAAAGAAATGGAAGGGGAGAAAGGCTGGTCAATTTCTGTAGATAGAATCCACTAGTATTTGGGAACACTTGGTTCAATTAGCACAAGAGAAGAAGATATACATGGAAATCCTCAATAGATAGCCGAAGATGATCAAATAGACTATATTATGATTTAGGATAGGTATCGAAATAGTTTGAAGAACGCCAAGATTCTTCCCGGGACGAGATTTTCTTTAATCATAACCTTGTGCTGGCCGAAGCGGATATTCAACTGAAAAATGTAGCCAGAAGAAAACTAGGCAACAAGAAGTTGAATACTCAAAAACTGAAAAACGAAAAAGTAAGAAATATTTTCGTTGAAAAAATTTGAAGAGAAGTATACCAACGGGGAAATAACAGGTACAGGTAGCGACAAGCGGTGGAAGAATCTTAAACTCTGTATATAGCAGGCTGCAGAAGTAGTAGTAGTTACCGCGAACACAGAACGGCTAAGAAACAAAGGTATAGAACAGGTATTGCCGAAAATGAGGGCGTGAAATAGGTTGATAGAGAAGGAAATTAACCAACGAGGGACGAAGGGAAACAGACTGAGTAAAGGAAGAGTTTTACAAAAGCAAATGTGAGAATATAGAAGCATTAGTTATTTTTTAAAGAATATTTCAAGTTTTCACAATTTCCTTCGTCAGCAACTCTGGATTTTATATATATATATATATATATATATATATATATATATATATATATATATAAATCTCTTCTGGTTTCCGGAAAATACAAACTAGACACTTACCTCGCATTACTAATACGGCCTCGACCGAAGAGTATTAACCTCTTAAAAACAGCAACTCTTTCTTTACTACTGTGAATTATCACACACATATCCTGAAATGCTCCTGTAACCTTCCTGTCTACATTGATTTTTATACGCCATCGAAGGGCAGCTTTTGCTAAACAATATTCCACGCATGATGGTTCTAAATTTATTGATTGAAGAAGACGATCATTTCCAAATTCATATTCTTCCTCCTGTGTTGAAAATACACACACGTATTATTGTATAAAGCATGAGGTACAACAGCAAACATAAATATCGAAATAATTACCAAATCATACTAAATTCCTAATTAAGTTACGCAATACTAGGCCTTTCGTTTCAGGAATAAACAATTCAAAGTATTATTTATGATTATTTGCTTTCACTTCAATTCACTTCATGATCAATTTTAATAGTTTTAACATTTCAAGAAAATATCGTAACTATATAAAGAAAAATGTATGCAAATAAATATATAAGCTCATACTGATATACTCTTTGTAATTAGGAAGTATCAGAACACATCGTCACACCAAATATCACAAAAATACCACTTACTAGAAAAGGAGACAAAACTAGGAAGCTACTCATGGTGAATGAAAAAAAAAAAATAAATAAATAAAAAAATAAAAAATAGCCCCCCCCCCAAAAAAAAAACTCCAACACCATTGTGACTTTCAACGTAAAACTGTCACTGGTAAACAGAAGTATTGGAAGTTGAACATTTTAAATATTAATGGAAGTCATGGCAATAAGTTTTTTTTAACATGGCGTAACATTAAGTGACTTCATGACAACTATTAACAAATCAAATTCCTTCAATCAAATTGAAAATCGTCCTTTCTCAAAAACCATATTTGAGGATTTATAGTTTTTCTCTAGCTATCAAAATTATCTAGCTATTATTTTTAGATGGTGTTACACATTACGTTTTGTCTTTTTCTTTCTTTTGTGATAAACATGTTAATTAAGAGGTAACAAACTCTGATGTGAGAAGCAAAATATCAATTCGTGTTCTTTCTTTCTTTTCAGGTTGAACAGAATGTTATGAGAGAAGATGATATCTATTCTTAGAACGTTAAATCAATTCCAAGAAATGCTTCTTACTATCTCTTATCATTTTTGCTTTATGTATAGCAATATTGAAACAAAGTTGAGGTGGTTACTGTCACTTTCGGTTTCAGCAAAAAGTTAAGGATAGTGATAAACTGTATTCTTGAGACGCTTAATTGATTAAAGAACCTTATCTACTACCCTTGCTGCTCTACAGAGATCAATGTTAAAATCGGAAATGGTTGATTCTTATCACTTACGGTTTAAATGTGTCTCAATCAACGAACTCGACTCTAATTTTTGATATTTCACATCCTGCCCAAAATTGATGGTGAATATCAGTTCTTGATTTTCTTTTTTTCCTGGACGAACGGATGGACTAAGAAGCGGACAGACCGAACAAATACATACAGGAATTTTGGTAAACACAATTATTTAATAACTTCATTCTTTTCTCTCTCTCTCTCTCTCTCACACACACACACACACACAAAGTGATTGCAAGTCAATCGCGTCAAAGCAACGCTGTTGCACCTCTGATATCACAAGCAACGCTGAAAGTGCTCTGAGTTCGTCTAGTGTCAAGGAGTCACAACTTTCTTAGTGTTGTGAGGAAAAGTTAGGTTCAAATTAACCTGTATTGAAGGATGTGATACTAATCAAAAAGACTTTGTGTGGGGCATGTGAATAGATTCAACAGACGAAAGATTGTAGTGGTTTCCTTTATACACTATGCGTGTTGCACAATTCTAACATACTAGTCCAGTCAATAAAGGCAAAAAATAGGCTTTTGTCGGGACTAACTAGTAACAAGCTGAAACTTTGCCAGTTGTTACATCATCATAAAAGGAGTATTTCCTCAAAAGTCCCCAACCCTCCTCCTCTTACTCCCCCCCCCCCACGGTCCTAAACATGCAAATTTGCATAGCTACATTGAAATGTCAATAACTCGATTACGCCAGCTCGTATCAACGTGATTTTTTGAAGTTAGCTTTCTCAAATTACGTTCTTTAAATTATGTCCTTATGTGTTTTTAGCTAAAGTAAGTATATATGGCGCTAATTAAATAAATTGCTGAAAAAGTAGATTTTTCAATATAATGTTCAACATTTCTGTTATTATTACTAAAAACCTGATAACACTGCAACAAAATGTTTCAAATAAAACTTTTAGCTTGTTTTATTAGCTTTAAAATGACATACGTATTAATAGGTTTATAGGAATGGAACGATGTCCAGAGAGTTCTTACCAAATGACTGCAGGTGCGGGAAAATCATCCTGCCGTGCCGCTAGGCGCACGCCGTACTCCATCTTTGACACTACCTTCATGCGTCAGTTTGAATGGGAGATTTATGAAGTTTGTATGTGCTAAGTGATTTTGTGTAGTAAAAGTGAGAAGTACTTAATGAGTATCTAGTAGGTTCTTTTCTCTGTAAGGTTTTTTGTTTATAATTTGAAATGTAGGCATATATTACTATGCCTTTAGTATTCTGATTTTTTATCTTTAACTAGAACGTAACATTTTATTTACATGGTCATAATCGATTTAGATTTTTATGTTATGTTAAAACATCTACAGACAAATTTACATTAGGTTTAATTGCAAAATACCAGTTTTCAAGTGCAAGGCAAGCATTGAAAGGTTTAATCACTACACGATTATTTACAGTCATTTTTTTAAAAATAGTATAATATATATAATATGCCTGGAAAAATCCCAAATATGTTTCATTTTAAACACTAAACTTCAATTTAAAATACATGACTCTTTATAACGTTTTGTGATTATACAATATTTAATCATTTTCGAGCTGTCAAAATTACTATTGTGATACTTTTTGTCAATATCACTTACCGTAATTAATAACAGAAAGTAGCAAGTAATGTTCCTAATTTTAAACTTCAATTTTCATATCATTTTGATTAATGAAACTTAACTCAGTATAATGTATTACATTGACACGAGTGTAGTCATTTCATATTGTTCCAGGCTACCTGAGCAACATTAATAATATAAAAAATAATAATTTTGATTTCATTTGTGTTATTTGTGGAAATGAACTTAACGTAGATACTGTAGTTGTAAAAATGGTGTACATTTTATTCGTGAAACTAGTAAACAAAGAAAAGGCAATGTGCACGAAAAGTTACGGAGAAAGAGTATTAAGAAAGTGCAAATTTTAGGAATACGATTAATTCAGGGAAAAAAAATCTTATTTCAGAAAGTCTTGAGGTTTTTACATCACATGTTACAAAATAACAATTTCAAGTGAATTCCAGAAACCTGAAAGTAAATGAGTTGTTATAAATCACGCTCTCGTATTTGCTGAAAGACCTAGTTCATTTCTGTCACTCATATAGACAAGTTTTGCTCTAAATCTACATCGATTATACGGTTCAAAACACTTCATAACCATATTTCATCAATGGGAGTGTGAGTATCTTACCGTGAAGCACCAATCTACCCAACATCGATCATTAACGCTGGCTATTCATTCAGATGGATTTCTCCAACATGTTTTTGGTAATGTTGATGTAAATGTGTGAAGGTTTGATAGCAAAGGCACTTTTTGTACTATAGGAGCGATTCATTGTCACGCCAGGTACCTGTTTCGAAACTCAGATGAGAGTTAAGAGAATTCCAATTTAATCTTTTCTTAACACCGCAACTATCCAAAAGTACTCATATTCAATGAAAACGAGAAATGCAGGAATTTCTTCAATGGTCATTGAAGACTTAAGTGACTTCAACATGATCTCTTACGGCCCAGTCTTGACAATATTTCTTTCCCCTCAACATCATATGGCTTGTTGGATTAAAGTCGCAGCCAGGATGGAGTGGATTTATGACTACCATAGTGAGAAATTGAAAAAAAAAAAAAAAAAAAATGCCCAAGTACATACATTATGGCTGTATTGCAGTTGATCAACGCAGAGAATGAAAACAATTGATTGATTGAGGATTTGTTATTTATTATGTTCCTTCTACTATTCGAAACTGTAGCAACTACACTGAGTGTTCATTGAATTGCGACCACCTACTTTGTTGGTTCACCTTTTGCTCAGAGGACGGCCTGAACACGGCGTGGCATGGGCTCTGGTAGTTGCTGATATATTTCCACGGCCATCTGACACCATATATTCCTGATGGCGGCCTACATGAGCCCACAGATATTGGTGCAGGAGTTATGGTGCGAAAAGCTCGTTCCGCAACATCCCACGAAAGTTCTTTAAAATTAAGATAAGGTGAGATAGGAAGCCAATTCATATGCTACAGCTCCGTGAAATGTTCCTTAAGCCGCCAAGCAAGTGCAGTCTTGGCTTGGTGGCACCGTGCATTGCTGTCCTGGAAAATACTGTCTTCGTGTGGGTAGAAGTGTTGCCTTATAGGGTGTACATGATTCTCTAACACCTACAGGTACACAACGGATGTCCCGTTGCGGTTCATACACACCAACTGTCCCAGTCCATGCCAACAGAAGTATCCCCAAACCATACAGCCGCCCGTACAGTATGCATCATGCACGAGGGATCCATAGCTTCGTACTGTTGGCGCCACACATGCACACTCCCGTCCAAAAGGAGTATCACAAACAGTGATTTATCAGATCAACACACCCTTTTCCAATCATCTATTGTCCAGTTAGTGTGTTCATGTGCCCGAGCGCGACGAAGTCTATGGTAACGAGTCGTGAGGAGGGTAATGGACTTTCCTGCGATAATTCTCCTGCCTATGACGATGTTATTGACTTCGATGATGACGAGTGTGAACAGTGTACGTTTTAACCAAATTGGACTGGGAGCTGAATTGAATTTTATCAGTCAACAAGTAAATACCGATTGTACAAAATGTGTAGTAATATTGTAGAAAGTAGAATATTTGGTTCTACTTTCTATATTCCATGTGTTTTGGGTGGGTGATCCGTGATGTTATTACAGTATAAAGTACATTATTTTGCACTGTTAAGCTGCTACCGATTGTTGACAGTCCAGGACATGGCGGGTCCGTAGGTGATGGATAATAGAACGGTCCTGATCTAAGTTTGGAACAATTCCCCGAACAAAAATTGGTCATATTAATTAGCAATAATACAATAATAAAGAAACTAATAAAATATAGTAACCATAAATTTGTATAAAACAGTCATAAATAAAATATTAACTTATGTTCATAAACTATTAATAATGTATGTATTTAAAGCTAAGACTTATATTTCGTTCCGTTTGTCATATTTTCGTGATATATTAGAAAGATAAGAGTGTTGTTACTGGATTCGATTCTCTGAAAGTACCTCATTTGTATTGTCAAACAGGATTAAGAAATATTTTTTCTCCTCGTAATTCTTCTAGATATTGCAACGAAACTTGGCACATACATTATGCATGGACAGTAGTATTTTTCAAGGTAGCTTATACTCAGGCATCTGTACCCGGTACCGCTTCAGGAGCCCCAAATTTTAGAAAAGGGATTTTTGGAGGAAATTTTCATATTTATTCCAAAACACTTTTGTTTTGTACATTATAAACATGTGCGCATGGTATTTAAAATCTTGTTTCATTCTGAAAAGAATGACGTATAAACCATGATACTTGGATGTGTAGTACTGTGTTTGGAAACTTATTATTATTATTATTATTATTATTATTATATATGAAATTCGGTATTGTCAAGTAGGATTGAGAAATATTTTTCCGTCGTAACTATTCTAGATATTGCAACAAAACTTGGAACACACATTACATACAGACCACAGTATTTTGCAAAATAGATTACATTCAGGTACCTGTAACCAGGGTTGCTCCAAAGAGCACTAAATTTCAAAAAAGGGATTTTTCGGAGGGAAAGTTCTCTATTTTACCTCGAATTTCCCTTCTCTTGTACCTCAAGAAAAAATGTGCATTATACAAGTTAAAAGCATGTTTTATTCTGAAGAGACTGAAGTATAATCCATGATACTCGGACGAATAGTACTGAGATAGTAGCTACTTAACTGGAAGTTAATATTTTCCTCAAAAAATGAAAGAGTCTAAAAGGGTTAAGGGGGTTCAGGAAAGCGAGAGGGGGAGGGGTGGGGACTTTTCAGAAAATACTCCGTATATTGTGGTCTAACGTTCCTGAAAAATTCAGCTTGTTAGTAATTATTCCCGACACAAAACCTTTATTGACTGGACTACGTAGTAACTTGAAAGTGGGAGAGTTGAAAAAAAAATACTATTACATGCTAGTCACAAATCGAAAGTAATGTCATACGTCAGTAAAATAATGGTTACTCCTAGTGTAGCATTGCAGTACTGATGTATCCAGGTTCTACAAGCATAGGTAAATTTTCTGACAAGAGAGAGACTCACGATTACCCGTATATCATTGCTAGGGCAAATTTATATTTTTTAAAAGAATTATAATTTTATATTTTAAATATGTAACAATCAGAAAACCAATAATAAAATTTTAAAAAAATGTGAACTATTTTCTTGAATAACACATAATAGTATTGAAAAGAAACAAATATTGGAATGCACGTGTCGCATTCGTTAGTCCAGGATTAGCGTTCTACATAATGCATCGAATATCACTCAGAAAATGACGTAATCCCGGTTACACATAATTTCTAACCAACCAACAATCAAGGAACAAATTAACATTGCTCTAGTACGCGTATACCGAAATGTTCAAATATTGTATTTAAGTAAGATAAAGCGTGTAAATAACGGTCCCAAAACTTCCTCGTCTGTTGTTACATTTATTTTACACGTTACATTACATCGGATGGACAATTTGGGAAGGTTTTTTCACTTGACATTCATATACTCCCTTCATGGCTAACTGAATAGAGTTCTTTCTTCAGAGTGATCCTGGTAATGTTCCAGATAGTTGATGTGGCCCGAATACAAAATCAACACAAAATGGTGCTGAAAACATGGAAAATGGCTTATTGATAGCTGGAAATGTGTAATATGGTCCGATAGATCTTCTTTCCTCTTATTTCTAACAACATGCAGGGTTTGTTTATGGCAGGCGCTTCAAAAAACATATGCACCAAACTATTTTCTCCTTACTAAGTTACATAGTGGAGGCTTTTGATATTATGGATCGTAGTTTCCTTG
Source organism: Thermobia domestica (assembly GCF_964235325.1). Lineage (NCBI taxonomy): Eukaryota > Metazoa > Arthropoda > Insecta > Zygentoma > Lepismatidae > Thermobia > Thermobia domestica. The sequence goes on from NC_137464.1 coordinate 130,708,537, forward strand.
TATTTCGTGGATTCTGTTACTACGCTCACAAAACTGATTACTGTCAGTCATTAAGTGGAGATATTTCGTGACGAAGAAATTATGAACCTCACTGAAAGATGACAAAAGATTATCGAACAAAACGGACAATAAATTATTGATTGATCTTTATTTTTATAAATAAAGTACGTTGAGAAAGAAAAAGTATCATGACTTTTCCAACAACACAATAGTTTCATTTTGAAAAAATAAAATAAAATAAAATAAAATAAAATGCCAATGCATCACAAATGAGAAATGGTCAATAAATATATTCTGCATGTTTTGAGGCATAGACGTTAACACTTCCAAATCACACATTCACCGTTTGCATATTACAAAACAAAGCATGGAGAACTATATAGGAAACATCTGTGAAAGTAGGAAAGGAATTAGATGGATCTGAAAGATGATAGAAGTGAAGGATTTTAATATGAAAATTGAGTCATTGAAGTGGGAATTAGCGGACATATTGCAAGAGAAAACAAAAAGAGATCGAGGATTCTTTCTTATATAATAGAAGGTGGTGTTTCGAAATCAGGAAAAGTTGTGAAGTAATGTACACTCATGTCCAAAATAATTGTCGCATATCTATAACTGTCTTCTTGTAAGAATATAATTTGATAATGATTTTGCAGGATACTTTCAATACTGATACTATGTGTGTAATCGGGAAATGTATTTTTGTTGTAAATTTCATAGGAAAAGAATTATAAATACGAAAATTAGAGTGAGTGAAACAAAATGTTGCTAAATGAACAAGAAAGTTTTATTTTCGTTTTATTGTTCTTATTTACTGCTCTTTTGACGTGAAATTTGCCACATACATGTCTTTGCCGATTATATACATACTAACATTATACGAAATACCGGGCGAAATCGTTATCAAATTATATTTCTACAACAACATATTTATTGACATGCGACAATACTTTTGGACATGAGTGTACAAAAGAATTTTCCGAGAAATGTGGTTATGGAAGAGAGGTAGAAATACCTTACTGTAGAAGCGAATTAGCGTAACATATTCTTGCATTGCGACTTTCTAGTGTTAACACTGCTTTGCGAGAGTAATACGTAAAGCCAGTGGCGTAGGGAAGGGGGGGCAGAGGGGCCGGGCCCCCCAAAGAGGTCCGACAATGTACTTCGGTACTTTGACGTTTGTAATTTTTTATATATTTTTATGTTTATATATTTCTTTGTTTGTAATGTTTCTATATGTACCTATAACAGTACTTGCCCCCCCGCCCAAACACACATCCTGGCTACGCTACTGCGCAAAGCAATGTGATACAGATATGTATGTGCAATAGGCGATAATCAATTGATTGATTAATGACTGATGAGGCTATTTGGACTACTTGAATGCCAGGTGGTGTAACTCAAAACTGAAATTTTGCAGGAGGGAACTTTGAAGTTCAAATATCTGATGAAAAATTCATATTTCTTTTATGGTTGTAACCAAAAACATAATTATGAAATTTATTTTCCAATGTGATAGTGAATAACATTCTCTTGATGTGATTCACATCACACATTGAAGTTCGACGTTCTCTACTGGAAAATTTCACTTTTGGAGTTACACAACTTGCCATCCAAGCAGTCCATTTGTCCCCGTCACGTATAGACGACGCGTTTATGGCACGATATGGGATTGTATCCATGGCTGTCAGCATGGAAGTTATCTCGAGAGCAATAGTGCCTAGTGTTATAACGGAATACATACAACCATGACAATACAGTATCAGCGAATAACAATGTACTGAAACCAACTTTAGGTAAGAAAAATCGACGAATATTGAAAGGGAATGTCAAAAAGTAGAACTATGAAGCATAAGTTATCGGAAACTAAATCAGCGATTCGGCCGACCTGCTTCTACAATCAAACTCCGACGATAGTTTCATAACCAAAACATTTCGAAACTTCTGATCGTTGCCCTAACGCGGTAGCGCGAAAAAGATGGTGTCGAGAAAATGAAATGAGGGCTGTAGCTAAATGGAATTGACTCATGGTCCGATATGTTGTTTCTCTTTGCGTTCAACAAGCCAGGATTGTTGTATGTTAGATATACGTCGGATGCCGTAAGAAGTGCGAGTAGTAGGCCCCCCCGTATGGCCAGCCGAGTCAGCAAAAATTTTTGTGACGTCATAGGTCAAAGGTCAATGACCTTGGCCCGGGGTCAATGACCTAGGGGTATCTAGGACCACCCCCTCTAAATTTTGGCAGGGGTACCTTGGCCCACCCCCTAAATTTTGGCAGGGGTACATAGGACCACCCCCCTTAAATTTTGGAAATTGCCAAATCTAAAAATTGGGTGTGGTAGCCTAGGACCACAGTATGTACCTTTATCAGTATTGGGGGGTCTATGTCGTTCCCTTTCATGGGTAAAAAATTGCCAAAAATTGAATTTTCGGAGGTTTTTGACCTAATTTATCCCCTTGGATGAGGTGTTTTTACCCTATATGGTTATATGGGCGTATACAGGGGTCCATTACCTTTCATAAGACATGGGTATATTAATGCACCCTTTGAAAAATTTGGGAGGGGTGCCTTGGCCCACCCTTAAATTTTGGAAATTGCCCAATTTAAACATTGGGTATTATAGTACAGGACCCTAATATGTATCATGATAAATTTGGGTGGTCCACCTCGTCCCTTTTTAGGGGTATAAAATTGCCAAAAATATAAACGTAAGCAATACGTTATACCACGTGTTTGGTTTTCGGCCTAATTTATCTCCTTGGATGAGGTCCTATTACCTTATATAGTTATATGGGCGTATACAGGGGTCCATTCCCTTTCATAAGACATAGGTATATTAATGCACCCCTTGAAAAATTTGGCAGGTGTACCTTGGCCTACCCCTTAAATTTTGGAAATTGCCCAATTTCAACATTGGGTATTATAGTACAGGACCCTAATATTTATTATGATAAATTTGGGTGGTCCACCTCATTCCCTTTTAGGGGTAAAAAATTGCCAAAAATTCAAATTTCGGGGGTTTTTGACCTAATTTATCCCCTTGGATGAGGTGTTATTATCCTATATAGTTATATGGTCATGTATAGGGGTCCATTACCTTTCATAAGATATGGGTATATTTGTGCACTCCTTTAAAAATTTGGGAGGGGTACCTTGGCCCACCCCTTAAATTTTGGAAATTGACCAATTTAAACATTGGGTATTATAGCACAGGACCCTAATATGTATCGTGATAAATTTGGGCGGTCCACCTCATTCCCTTCTAGGGTACAAAATTGCCAAAATATAAACGTAAGCAATACGTTATACCACGTGTTTGGTTTTTGGTCGATTTTATCCCCTTTGATGAGGTGTTATTATCCTATATAGTTATATGGTTATGTATAGGGGTCCATTACCTTTCATAAGATATGGGTATATTTGTGCACTCCTTTAAAAATTTGGGAGGGGTACTTTGGCCCACCCCTTAAATTTTGGAAATTGCCCAATTTAAACATTTGGTATTACAGTACCGGATCCTAACATGTATTATGATAAATTTGGATGGTCCACCTCGTTTCCTTCTAGGGGTACAAAATTGTCAAAATATAAACGTAAGCAATACGTTGTACCACGTGTTTGGTCTTTTGGCCCAATTTATCCTCTTGGATGAGGTTCTATTACCTTATATGGTTATATGGTTATGTATAGGGGTCTATTCCCTATCATAAGACATAGGTACATTTGTGCACTCCTTTAAAAATTTGGGAGGGTACTTTGGCCCACCCCTTAAATTTTAGAAATTGCTCATTTTATATATTTGGTATTATAGTACTGGACCCTAACATGTATTATGATAAATTTGGGTGGTCCACCTCGTTCCCTTCTAGGGGTACAAATTGCCAAAATATAAACGTAAGCAATACGTTGTACCACGTGTTTGGTTTGACCTAAGTTATCCCCTTGGATGAGGTTCTATTACCTTATATGGTTATATGGTTATGTATAGGGGTCTATTCCCTATCATAAGACATAGGTACATTTGTGTACTCCTTTAAAAATTTGGGAGGGGTACTTTGGCCCACCCCTTTAATTTTGGAAATTGCCCCTTTTACATGTTTGGTATTATAGTATAGAACCCTAATATATATTACTATAAATTTGGGTGGTTCACCACGTTTCCTTTGATGGGTACGAAATTGCCAAATTTTAGTACAACCACGTGTTTGGTTTTGGCCCAATTTATCCTCTTGGATGAGGTTCTATTACCTTATATGGTTATGTATAGGGGTCTATTCCCTATCATAAGACATAGGTACATTTGTGCACTCCTTTAAAAATTTGGGAGGGTACTTTGGCCCACCCCTTAAATTTTAGAAATTGCTCATTTTATATATTTGGTATTATAGTACTGGACCCTAACATGTATTATGATAAATTTGGGTGGTCCACCTCGTTCCCTTCTAGGGGTACAAATTGCCAAAATATAAACGTAAGCAATACGTTCTACCACGTGTTTGGTTTGACCTAAGTTATCCCCTTGGATGAGGTTCTATTACCTTATATGGTTATATGGTTATGTATAGGGGTCTATTCCCTATCATAAGACATAGGTACATTTGTGTACTCCTTTAAAAATTTGGGAGGGGTACTTTGGCCCACCCCTTTAATTTTGGAAATTGCCCCTTTTACATGTTTGGTATTATAGTATAGAACCCTAATATATATTACTATAAATTTGGGTGGTTCACCACGTTTCCTTTGATGGGTACGAAATTGCCAAATTTTAGTACAACCACGTGTTTGGTTTTGGCTCAATTTATCCCCTTGGATGAGGTCCTATTACCTTATATAGTAATGTATAGGGGTCCATTCCATATCATAAGACATAGGTACATTGATGCACCCAGGGAGGGGATTCGGTATCATAGTACATGACCTCAACATGTATCATGATAAATTTGGGTGGTCCATCTTGTTCCCTTTCATGGGTAAAAATTACTAAAATATAAACATAAGCAATATGTTGTACCATGCGTTTGGTTTTTGGCCCAATTTCTCCCCTTTGATGAGGTTCTATTACCTTATATGTTTATATGGTCATGTATATGGGTTCATTTCCTATCATAAGACATGGGTACATTGACGCACCCCTTGAAAAATTTGGGAGGGGTATCTTGGCTCATCCACTCGGTTTTAGAAATTTTTTAATATAAGCATTTGGTATCATAGTACAGGACTTCAATATGTACCACTATAAATTTGGATGGTCCACATCGTTCCCTTTCATGGGTAAAGAACTACCAAAAAATCAAATTTCGGAGGTTATTGACCCCTATTTAATACGTTATATGGTTTATTACCTTTATATGTTTATGTTCCCTTTTAAATTTGGGAATTATCAAATAACAAAATTCGGTAAACGTTTTCTAGGACCCATTGGTGTTCCTCTTATGACCAAATATTCAAAATTTAAAGGTTATTGACCGGCTTTATTATTGAATAAGTACAGGATTTATTACTTTTTTCATAAGACACAGGTGTATTTGTGTACCAATCTTAAATTTTGGGAGGGGTACATTTCTTATTGTCATATCAATAATTGGTAATTGTTCTTTGGGTAAATCATTGTGATCACGTGATCAGTTATTGACCTATGATGGGATTAGGAGTCCAGAACATTGGTACATTTAAACTTTGTAGGATAATTTGAGAATGCGTCATTGGTATTGATTATTACAGCCAAATATAAACGTAAGCAATACGATGTACCACGTGATTGACCTTGATGAGGTAGTGTACAGGAATTCATTTCCTTTGTTGTGGTACTTCTTAAGTTTGAGTACACACACACTTCTAGAAAACAGTTGGTTCTACTCAGGTAAACAATTGACGGACATTATTGACCTTATTGAACATATAATGATATGATTAACTCTAAGACTTAGGTATATCAAGAGAAGTATTCTTTAAATTTGGGAATGGTGATAAACAGAATTTTAACATAAGGTGCGAAATTTGAAACAATACATTGAACTTTAGTCACAGCTCATAGTCTAAGATCATTGGTGGTGATTGATTTGAAATCTGATAGCTAACCTTATTGAATCTTATGACTCATAGACGAAAGGCAATACATGCTACAACACTAGCAAAGTTATTGTTAATGCAATTTGATTGGCTGATCACTATCTTTCCTGCAATCTGATTGGTTGATCACTATCTTTCGTGCAATCTGATTGGTTGATGAGTGTTAAATCTTTTTCTGCATTCAGTTTTGTTTTAACATTTAAAAAGTTTTTGAATTTTTTTGTTTGAAACTTTGGTTTGAAATTTTTCGTTTTAAAAATTTTTTGTTTGAAAATTTTCAAAATTTTGTTTGGGATTTTTTCGTTTGAAATTTTTGTTTGAAAATTTTTTTCGTTTGAAATTTTTTGTTTAAAATTTTTTTGTTTAAAATTTTTTTTGTTTTGAAATTTTTCGTTTCCAAATTTTTTTGTTTGAAATTTTTTGTTTCAAAATTTTGTTTGAAATTTTTTTGTTTCAAAATTTTGTTTGAATTTTTTGTTTGAATGTTTTTTCGTTTCAAAATTTTGTTTCAAAGATTTTTGTTCTAAATTTTTGTTTCAAAGTTTGGTTTGACATTTTTAAAAGTTTGTGCACCCATTAGTAAAGAACCGGAACTGTTTAGAGCAAAAACCTTTGACAACATTGTGGTGCAATAGTACACGTCAGAACCTGGGGTTGTACTTGAAATGAAAAAACACAATTCATTGAAATGGATCATTTTATTACACTCCACATACATCCATACCAGATAGTGGTTCTGGATATTGTCGATACAATGTATTTTGAACTTCTTGCACTAGTTTGTCTTTTGCATATAATTTTAATTCCAATTGAAGTCTTTTAAGGTCTAATGCAATATCAATTGGTGGAAACTCAATGTCCATTTGATCACAAATAAACTGTTTATCAATACAGTTATGCACCCACGAACGATGTTGACAACCATCACAATATCTAGATACATGTTGTACAATATGCATAACACATTTTTCAAAATAGTACTTTTTCAGGAATATACTAGTTTTGTTGCACACTTCCACTGCATGTTTCACACACTGAAATACGCTGATGAATTTGTTCCATTCCGTTTGTGTTAGATACACCATGTTGCGAGGGACATGAAATGTACTCTTTTTACGTAACAGCACCATCTTCTCTTCGAGGACTGTACGCAGCACCACTTCATGATTTGACTATAGTCACATTTAGCTCATCATGAAAATAATCGTTCATTTGGTCGATTCGTGAACATATTTGCCATTTTTCACAGGTCAGTTGTACACCAAATTGTTCTGCTTTGCCCAATCGAATCACAGGTTCAAATGTTCTAGCACTGATACCAATCATCACATGTTTTGTTTGAAATATATTTATTGGATAATAGCTTGCGAAGATGAACTCTTTATCGTTAGAAGTACACATCTTTCCTCCTGAAAAGCACTTGCTCAAATGATTTCGTGGGATGACAGTGTATTGGTTAATTTATAGAACTACGGCTGACGTCATAGGAAAGGAATGTGCTGACGTTTGAATTCATGGTTTCATCACAGTTGCTGACGTCATGCTGACCAACCAAATTCATACAACTATGTCTGATGTGCTGACGTTTGAATTCATGATTTCATCACAATTTCTGACGAATCCGGCTGTGTACTAAATTCAAATTGATGACTTCGACCCAAGAATCCTTTGTAACATAAAGATACAGATCCAGTATTTAAGAAACGCAGCAGTTCTTCTTGTTTTGATGGGAAAATATCTTCTTGGGAAAATATCTTGCTGGTAAAATTATATTCTTATCATTTTCAAGCTTCACCACGATTCTTAATCCAAACTTTGTAGGTATCATTTGGCTAGCTAAGATTCTATAAGGTACATTCTGTTGTAAATCAGTAATCTTGGTAAATGATTTCATCACATCACGTGTGTTTAGAAACTGCAGACAAGTAGCCATGATGATGTTATCATGAATACTAACGCGAACGATGATGCAAAATTGATGACGTTGCATTATCATGTTCTGACGAGTACTATTGCACCATAATGTTGCCAGAGGTTTTAGTTCTAAACAGTTCCGGTTCTTTACTAATGAGTGCACAAACTTTAAAAAAAAAATAAACCAAACTTTGAAACAAAAAATTTCAAACAAAAATCTTTGAAACAAAATTTTGAAACGAAAAAACATTCAAACAAAAAAATTTCAAACGAAAGAAATTCAAACAAAATTTTGAAACAAAAAAATTTCAAACAAAATTTTGAAACAAAAAATTTCAAACAAAAAATTTGGAAACGAAAAATTTCAAAAAAAAAATTTCAAACAAAAAAATTTTAAACAAAAAATTTTGAAACAAAAGTTGTCAAAAAAAATTCAAACAAAATTCTGAAACAAAAAATTCAAACAAAAAATTTGAAAGCAAGAATTTTTGAAACAAAATGTTGCAAGCAAAAAAAAATTCAAACTAAAAAATTTTACGTTTCACGGTTAACCGTTAAACTTTATCCGGTTTTTAACTATTCGATTAACAAATAAACGGTTTTGATCATATTTATCATTGAGTGCAAAATGTTGAACGAAAACAAGATTTTTAAATGTAAAACAAAACTTAAAAACTGAATACAGCAAAGATTTAACACTCATCAACCAATCAGATTGCACGAAAGATAGTGATCAGCCAATCAGATTGCACGAAAGATAGTGATCAGCCAATCAAATTGCATCAACAATAACTTTGCCAGTGTTGTAGCATGTATTCCCTTAAGACTATGAGTCATAAGTTTCAATAAGGTTAGCTATGTATCCCTGTACACTACCTCATCAAGGTCAATCACGTGGTACAACGTCTTGCTTACGTTTATATTTGGCTGTAATAATCAATACCAATGACGCATTCTCAAATTATCCTACAAAGTTTCAATGTACCAATGTCCTGGACTCCTAATCCCATCATAGGTCAATAACTGATCACGTGATCACAATGATTTACCCAAAGAACAATTACCAATTATTGATATGACAATAAGAAATGTACCCCCTCCCAAAATTTAAGATTGGTACACAAATACACCTGTGTCTTATGAAAAAAGTAATAAATCCTGTACTTATTCAATAATAAAGCCGGTCAATAACCTTTAAATTTTGAATATTTGATCATAAGAGGAACACCAATGGGTCCTAGAAAACGTTTACCGAATTTTGTTATTTGATAATTCCCAAATTTAAAAGGGAACATAAACATATAAAGGTAATAAACCATATAACGTGCTAAATAGGTGTCAATAACCTCCGAAATTCGATTTTTGGTAGTTCTTTACCCATGAAAGGGAACGATGTGGACCATCCAAATTTATAGTGGTACATATTGAAGTCCTGTACTATGATACCAAATGCTTATATTAAAACAATTTCTAAAACCGAGTGGATGAGCCAAGATACCCCTCCCAAATTTTTCAAGGGGTGCGTTAATGTACCCATGTCTTATGATAGGAAATGAACCCATATACATGACCATATAACCATATAAGGTAATAGAACCTCATCAAAGGGAAGAAATTGGGCCAAAAACCAAACGCATGGTACAACATATTGCTTATGTTTATATTTTAGTAATTTTTACCCATGGAAGGGAACAAGATGGACCACCCAAATTTATCATGATACATGTTGAGGTCATGTACTATGATACCGAATCCCCTCCCTGGGTGCATCAATGTACCTATGTCTTATGATATGGAATGGACCCCTATACATTACCATATAAGATAATAGGACCTCATCCAAGGGGATAAATTGAGCCAAAACCAAACACGTGGTTGTACTAAAATTTGGCAATTTCGTACCCATCAAAGGAAACGTGGTGAACCACCCAAATTTATAGTAATATATATTAGGGTTCTATACTATAATACCAAACATGTAAAAGGGGCAATTTCCAAAATTAAAGGGGTGGGCCAAAGTACCCCTCCCAAATTTTTAAAGGAGTACACAAATGTACCTATGTCTTATGATAGGGAATAGACCCCTATACATAACCATATAACCATATAAGGTAATAGAACCTCATCCAAGGGGATAACTTAGGTCAAACCAAACACGTGGTAGAACGTATTGCTTACGTTTATATTTTGGCAATTTGTACCCCTAGAAGGGAACGAGGTGGACCACCCAAATTTATCATAATACATGTTAGGGTCCAGTACTATAATATCAAATATATAAAATGAGCAATTTCTAAAATTTAAAGGGTGGGCCAAAGTACCCTCCCAAATTTTTAAAGGAGTGCACAAATGTACCTATGTCTTATGATAGGGAATAGACCCCTATACATAACCATATAACCATATAAGGTAATAGAACCTCATCCAAGAGGATAAATTGGGCCAAAAGACCAAACACGTGGTACAACGTATTGCTTACGTTTATATTTTGACAATTTTGTACCCCTAGAAGGAAACGAGGTGGACCAAAATTTAAGGGGGGTGGTCCTATGTACCCCTGCCAAAATTTAAGGGGTGGGCCATGGTACCCCTGCCAAAATTTAGAGGGGGTGGTCCTAAGTACCCCTAGGTCATTGACCCCGGGCCAAGGTCATTGACCTATGACGTCACAAAAAATTTGCTGACTCGGCTGGCCATACGGGGACCACTACTACTGTGCGTTCTCCGGACTGCCTACACGTTGATAGGTTTTGCCTCTGAGTTGATATAAGTCCCATTTTCATAGTATTCTGCTGGTTCTATTATTATTCACAAACGAATTACTTTCAGCGATTATAAGAATTTTTAAAGTGAATAAGCACATTTCTTGTGCAGATGCTGAGTCATGATAACAACGGAATCTTCCAAGATGCATAAACACACGTAGCAACATCTGTTAAAGCGTAATTTCAGGGCTTCTTGACTGGCGAAGTTAAACTTATTTTGAGTACCTTCCTTAGCATGCTCAATCCTCCACTCTAAACTCTATTGAATGTGGTCAATGCTAGCAGCGAGTCCGACGTAAATTTACTCCTTTATTACTGCTCACGCAAGAGATTGCTGCACTGTATGATAAATCGTTTACTATCTCCTTTAAACGATTCATGGTGTACGTTTCACTTATTTCAATTGCATACGAATAAAAAGCTGTCGAAAGCCGTATTAATTACATGTGGAGAAGTAACATGAGCGTAAAGGGTGTGTGTCAAAAGACAAAGACAAACAAAAGTTGTTTGTGGAAATGACAAACAACAATTTCCTAAAGAATAGTGCGTTTTGTTACACATACCGTACACAAATAAATAATTTCTTCCGGCAAAAGAAAAATTATCAATTATTATTGGCATACTTTTTAACGCTACAAAAGTTATTATTATTATTTCGACCTTTTCGAAAGCTATTCACCTCAAGCATCGAACAGAATCTTATCTCGATGTGATTTATAAAAATATTAATAAAACTTTCCTCACCTGGAATTATTACTAATGGCTGAAATTTGGTACAGCATAAGCATAGCCTGTTTAGAACTATAATGAACTTTTTGTTGTTGTTGTTGTTGAGGCGGAGAACTTTAAACTAGCAACACTGTCTTTTGTGATAGCTGGTATTACAATTCTCAGTTGTTTTGAGGTTAGTTTGGTTTGGAAATTCGTCATGGATAGACTTACGCCGGAGCAACGTTTGCAAATTGCGCAAATTAATTTTGAAAACCACGGTTCAATTCGACAAACTCATCGGGCATTGCGTGCATTTTACGGTGCTCATAATCGTGGCCACCTCGTTCGTGCGATTTGACGCAATTAGATTATTGGGCCTAGGACAAATCTGCCAATGACCAAATGCGCCAATCGTGAAAATGGACAAATCTGCCAATTGACAAATCCGCCAATGGACAAATCTGCCAATTACCAAATGCGCCAATTGTGAAAATGGACAAATCTGCCAATTACCAAATGCGCCAAACGCAAAAATGACCAAATGCGCCAATTGCGAAAATGGACAAATCAGCCAATTGACAAATCTGCCAATTACCAAATCTGCCAACTACCATATCTGCCAATTACCAAATGCGCCAAACGCGAAAATGACCAAATGCGCCAATCGTGAGAATGGACAAATCTGCCAATTGACAAATCCGCCAATTACCAAATGCGCCAATTGTGAAAATGGACAAATCTGCCAATTGACAAATCCGCCAATTACCAAATCTGCCAATGGACAAATCTGCCAATGGATAAGTCACCGAACTATCATTTTACTTTAGATGTATTCTTCAATCATCGTCCCACAGTATTACAAAGAAGAAGAGGAAGGAGAATTTATGAAAGAGCGGAAAAGGGTATTTAAATTTTAATGTGTGTTACTTTTATAAATTCGCAATTATGTTTCAAAATGAATGTTTACTGATGTTGGTTTTTGGAGTTTAGTATCCCATTGCTGTACTTAGGTTATATGAGACGTGACGTAACACGTTTGAATTTTAATGCCCTCTCACTGGGAATCGAACCCGAAAAGATTAATGTTTGTTGTAATTATTGGATAGCCAACAAGCCTATTTGGTCTTTCACTTAAGTAGCTATTGCTTCAATTTTGTTCATCCGATTATCTTGGTTCATATGCCATTCACTTCAGAATAAACCAAGCTTGCAAATGGTACTATGCGCATGTGTACATGATGTATAAGAAGAAGGAAATTCAAGGTAAAATTGGGAATTTCCCGTCCAAAAGTCCCTTTGTTCAAATGTAGCACCCCCTGGTACGGCCCCAACTAAAGGCACCCAAATATAATATACCTTTAAAACTACTGTAGTTTATAAATAATATATGTGCCAAGTTTCATTGTAATACCTACAATAGTTGTGACGGAAAAAATATTTCTCAGTTCTGCTAGACAATACCAAATTTCATATAGAAAGAAAGTGAGATAAATATAAAATCAAATTAGTCAGAACAGTATTATTTATTTGAAATGAAATGAAATCTGAGTTTTACGTCCAACGGTTATGGCGGTAAGGCTAAAGGAGACGGTGATGATGAGTAATTAAAAAAATGGTAGAATGAAGAAAGTGGGAGGAAACGGGAGAAACCCGAGGAAACTCATGCACACGGTGTTTGTCCACCACAAAGTTCACTTGGCGGGGACTTGGATCGAACCCGGGACCCCAAGCACCAGAGGTGAACGCTCCACCACTGAGCCACCGCGGCCCTATTATTTATTTGAGTATCATGACTTATACGTCATTCTCTTCAGAATAAAACAGGCTTTCAAATGATATCATGATAATGTGTGTGTGTGTGTGTGTTGTACGAGAAAAGGGGAAATTAGGGTAAAATTGGGAATTTTCCGTCCAACAACAATCGGCAAGAGCAGAGTTGCTCCAGTAGCCCTGATATCGTTTCTCCATCATATATATAACTTGGTAGAAATGTTTCCCATGTTCATCAATGACTGCTCCGCAATTTTCTGGGAAGAAATCTATGTGGGAGTGGAACATATGTATTTTTAGTGATACATTACACCCTATTGCTTGGTAGAAGGTATTAGGTGCAACTCTACTTTGTTATAGTTCTGAGACCGCTCGTTTTCCAAAACATTCGTCACCACTTTTCGGAAAAAATCTCATGCAATCCTCTCTTCATTTTCTAACACTGCATCAAATTCAGGATCATTGAGGAGTTGAATTGAGGAGGCGAATTTGAGTGCCAATAAGGATTCATACCTGATTTTAGTTTCAGCAATTTGTGGAAGTTTACGCAGAATATATTTGAAGAATGTTTTGATGCGTCTATGAATAGCCGCCATTCATTGAGATTATCGTCTATGTTAAGTTTACTCACAAGACCAGTTAGGCCTACATAGTTACAACGTAATATGTCACTTTCCACTGAAAATACTGTTTGGAGATTCTGACCTGTTCAAAACACGAACACTTTTAGATCTTCGGAATAAGCTCCCCACTTCTTGAGTTTGGATGCCAGCAGTTCTGCGCCACTTTTTGAAAACCCCAGGTAATTTAATTCAGGTTGAGTATCATATGGTGAATAGATAATGATATTTGGGTTTTGTGAGGTTAGAATCGTTGGAAGACGATGAATCTGCAGCAGAATTTGACAATGTGGGTCGACATTGTTCACCTTTTGTTCTTCATCGGGTAAAACACTGGAGTAAGGTACGAGAAGTTGTGGAACCTTTAGTTCTTCAGAGTGTAGCTCAGTGATGAACATTTCAAGGAATATTTGAATTGCATAAGTAGCAGTCCACTTTTTCTTTTTTGGATATACCTTTAATTGGAAGAACTATGCAAAAATAGCAGTTTGAAGTATGATCTGTCTGTTCTCTCCATATCATTGGAACTGCAAATGGATTTGAATGAAACTTTGCAAACTTGTAGAATATCAAAAAGTAATCGTCACGTATATTTTTTTTATTTTGGCAATGGTGCGGATTTAAGGGTAGAAACCACCCTTTTAGAGGTAGCCTCCAAGCATAAACAGAAAATAATCATTAAAATAGAAGATTAAATGATACAGCCAGCTTACTGCCAAGGAGGTTTTAGGACAGGTGATTCAGAACCTGACGTTAAAATTACAAAATTCAAATTGGCGGATCCAATATGATGATTACTATTACAAATAGTCTTCTGGTTTGAAATGTTCTACAGTTAGCCAAGAACAATTATAATTGGCAGGGACTACTGAGAGAAGGTGCACACTGACGTGAAACCCCTTTCTGTACTTATTTTAACAGGACGTTTGATTAAATCTATAGCCCAAAAAGTTAGAAGCCAGTACCAATGCATTTGTCGCGAAGAAGAAGCAACACATGTTATTGGAAAAGTAAATATTTATAACTCTGATCAATATGGTTTCATTTTTAAATGTAGACGGGACGTACTCTAGTGTTTACAGAGACACAAACAGTGGAAAGTGTGGCGCAATCAGTAAATTCTATGACTCATAGCTACATCATACAGCCTATAATTTCTGTAAATAGTGTTTTGTTATCACCACTGTTAATTGTTTTGTAGGAAAACAATGGAACATTTGGTCTTGTAGTCCAACACAACCTCTTTAAATTTGTAAACATCCTTGTAAAAACATCAAATCCGGAAAAATTAACATCAAGTCTTCTGAGATCATGGTTCCAAGATATTTTTCTTCAAGCGTCTAATCCAAAGTCCATTTTGTTATTAGCTTCGTGGAGTGGTCACATTTCATCAACTTTGAACCTATTTTAAGAACAAAAGAGTAACTCATAATATAAACCATTTCTGCGGGAACAACTGGTAGGATTCAGGCTCTTCTTGTGCTCTTTAGGCCATTAAAAAAATTTCTTGAGACATTTATCTGACACTGTCCTTCTCTACAACTATAACATCAATTTACATCTCCGTAATAATATAATTAAGATCCCAACACTGATTCATAATCAGTTTTCTTCTCCTAGATTTGCTAATCTTATTCGGTATGCATGATATATAAGCGGTTATTTGGAAGAAAAACCTCCTGTGTTTGAAAATTTCCTTTCAAAGATTGTGCAGCATTTTGCGATTTGTGCACAGTTATTGCCGTAAAACTTTTCCGATTCATTCATTTAACTTGTATTATATTCTAAAAGACACTGGTGATGATATTAACGTGACAAAATTTTCGGTGACGAAATTACCTATATGGTAATATTTTGGTGACAAAATTACCAGTGACGAAATTACCGTGACGAACTTTCCGGTGACGAAGTTTCCGGTGACAAAATTACCGCCGCCCGTTTCCTCTCGACGTTTCTCCCATTGTGACCAGAGAAAAACAAAGAGGGAAGGAAGCGAAACCTTGCATGAAGCAACTGTAGGAAGGGGGACACCTAGCCACGTATTGGTTAATATCACCGGATGTAAAATGTTGCCAACTCAACACAAAGTTGTATTTTTTGAATAGCACTACGTTAAGTTATTACAAATTTTAAGTCTACATACAAATCGAAAACAAACAATACAACTTCTATTGTTCAGTGTTGCAAACTAATTATGCTATAATATCACAAAAATCCAGAAACATCCCAATTTTGGAGGTCTCTATAACAGTGATGACGCAAGTGAGACGGATGGTGCATCGCACATCGAAAGCACCTTAGTGTCGAATACTATGGTCAGCATATGATGTATTTCTATCAAACAGAAGAAAAAAGCTACAAGGAATTCAAAACTTGACTTCTTGCAAAGGGCTTTATTTCGAAAAAGAGCTGAGATAAGTATCACATCTAATTACGTAGATTATTTTCAAAAGATGTAATGATCATAATGCCGTTTACAGCAATTTGATATTTTGGGTAGTGATGGGTAAATTCCCGGGAAAATATTTTCCCGGAATATTCCCGGGAAGATTCCCCAAAATGGGAATTTTCCGGGAATTTATCTACAATCACAAATAAAATTGCATTCTATTACTATATTATGATTTCAAAGTTAAATTCGTTTCTATATCACAGTATATTATTACTCTTATTCCCAGCGGAGCCTTTAAAATGTATATTCTGAACGATGTTATTTTATTAATATTTTATTATATTTAGAGAGTACGCATAAATCTATATTTATTTACAATATGTTCTACGAAAGTAAATATGTTTCAAAAATGGTATAGTAAGTCGACATACTTTTAAACCGCTAAAAAGTTTAAATTTACATGTAAGTGGATTATCTGAACTTGACTCTACTACTGATATAAACATATTAAATTTTTAAGTGTTCTAAACAAATTATGTTGGGTAAGTGCCAGAAGACACATGTTCCACCATTTTGTCAACATTTGCGATTGCAAGATACTTTCTTATCTTTATAATTTTGCATGTGATATTGCCATACATGACATTTTTTCCTGCCCATTTCTCGAAATTTCATGCTTTAATTCACATGTAAGAGAAGTCCGAGTACCTCTTCAGAAATTCGAGTCAGAGACAGGAGACAGACCGACGTCTATTACTAACGGTGGTTCAGGGTTTATTAATAGTACTTCATCTCTATTTCTACATAATTCTACATTACTTTACAAAATGGATTCTTTTCATCATTTGTAGTTGAGTTGATTTTAGTTTAGCGTCCCTTTCAGCAGCGAGGCTATATGAGACGTGGACCTACTGATTAACGTGGAATCCGAACCACATGAGCTCCCGCCGGGAATCGAACCCGGGTCTTCCACGCCAAAGGCGCGTACGCTAACCGCTTAGCCACGGAGGAGATCTTTTCATCATTTGTAAATTACTACTTTGCTACTTTTGGCTATTGTTTAGTTTGGTGGGTCCAGATTTTGCACCTACTTTTTTTTGCGATATTCTATTCCGATGCGGTTGTTTTATGGTTTCTTACGTTAAATTACGTTACCAACATTAAATTCAGACAGCATTGCCAAGCGAGAGTTAGCGAGTGAAGGCGGGGTAGAGCCCCGCAGGGAACGTTGTTTTCTATTTTCGTTACCAACAGTTCACTTTCCTTTCTCACATAAATCACTTCCACTTACCTTTACGGTTTGTACAAATCCCCTACTGCCCTAAACAAAATTGTGTTCAATACTTTCTTGACTAATTGAACACCACTATCAACTCATTTGTTCCGTAAATCTTCCTACTTTTTGCTAGTTTTGGGCCCCCAATACTAAACAATTACCCTACCTTTTAGTGCAAATGGAAATGGTACTTAAAAACTCATATTATTAATTATGTCAAGTACAGTCAAAAAAAAAAAAAATTAAATTTCTTAACCTCCAAATTCTTTAAAATCTAGAAGTAAATCATAATATATTAAAATAATGTAATTAGTCATACGGTTCTTATAATTTGGATGATAAAGTAAAGAAATGGATATGAATTCCTTCCCGGGAATTTATAGGCCAGGGAAAAAAACCGGGAATATTCCTATTTTTTTAAATCCCTTCCCACTGAGAATATCCCCACTGCCCATCACTAGTAATGTCCAAGAGGTCGGGCGCCCCAAACTATAACCTCAGTGCAGAAAGTGGCCAATCACTTCAGCAAATAACAAAAACATTCATTTTTAACAGTTATAAATTCATCGAAATTAACACATAATTACAAGCAAATTATCTCTCATTGCCTTAGAGCATGTACGATTTATTGAACTTTTACATCATATGTCTCTCCGGTCTTCACAAAATAACCAACTTTTTAAACATATAAGGGAGAACGGGGCTGGTTGGCGAACTTTTCATTCTTTATTTATTTTTTTTTTTTTTTTATGAGCAGATTGTGCACTGTATTGCAATGTAATGGATGTGTACGGACAGACCAATGTTTCCTCTAATAAATTCCATTTTTCTTTTTGTTTTGTTGCTTAGTTTTCGAGAAATAATTTTTCTTTCTTTTAAAACGGAGTATGCCAACCAACCCCTACTGAGGGTCTGGTTGGCTGATAGCGTGAGGCTAGTTGACATTCTTTTTACACATAGCAAAGCACACACAAAATTGGATTTATTAGAAATATACGTTATTTTTCTGAATTCTATTATATATATTGCAATGAAGTAGGCTATTTGAAGTTTGAAATTACTTTTATTCACAACATTTAAAAGAATCAGCATTATGAAATATGAAAACTTCTTTCTTTTATTCTAGCTTGGTTGTCATGACATTGAAAGCTACAAGATTATCAAACCACATCAGTTTTAATAGGATTTGGTGTAGGTTAATTCTTCATATTATTTCAAAATGTAATTAAAATAACTGAACTATCAAGAAAGGTAGTTTATTTCCCGCTGTTCACAAAGTAGCTAAGAGAAACTAAGATATGTTTTAGCTGAATTATCGAGAAATGCAATTTATTTCCTACTTTCCACAAGGAAAGAAAAAGCAATAGCTAGGCCTCTATTTTTGTAACAAAAGAGCACATGCAAAATATTCTTGATCCTGAGAATTAGGCCTATTCAGAAAATTCAGAGTCCGGCATACAGTCTTTTCTCGATTTCTAAATTTTGACAGCAATCCAATATCTGCATGCTATTCTATAACATTGAAGTAAAAGATTGGTAGAACTGTAAACTATATAACAATAAAACAAACAATGTAACAATAAAAATAAAATGAAATATAATTTCACATGAGGTTGTTTGGCGCACTTGCCAACCAACCCCAAATGCTATACGCCAACTAACCCCAAGCCCATTTTGTTCAACAAAGTCGTAATTACTCAGCAATTGTTTGGCATTTACGTTTTATTGTTTGAATATCCATAAAAACAAAGTTCAGATCTAACTAATGCTATATTACTTACCTCTGTACCCCAAGTAGTGACGATTCTGTGATGTAACAGAGAACTGAAAAAAATACTTCAGACTGGCAAAAACACTCTTTATCTAATAGACACCATAATCCGCAAGTTACAAATTCCATATAAAGGTGGCAGCTGCATCCATAGGTCGCTCTTTTTTGACAGTAGCAACAGCTCATTATGTTAATTAATGAAGGAGTTATATGCAGTTCGTCAACCAGCCCCGATCTCCCCCAATAAGTAAATGTTAATGCTATTGTAAATGGTTACCTCGTTCAAATCCTCAAATATTTGGGCGATGATTTGATTACTTTCTCTTAATTACTCTTAGTTTCTTGCTTGTTATTCATAAATACTTTCTTTCTTTATGTTTTTACTAGATTATCCAGTTATTTGATGATAATACAAACAGAGTTGGGTGTTTTCCGTTTGGCAGAATTGTCAATTGAAAGATTTGTCCATTTTCACGATTGGCGCATTTGGTAATTGGCAGATTTGGTAATTGGCAGGTTTGGTAATTGGCGGATTTGTCAATTGGCAGATTTGTCCATTGGCAGATTTGGTAATTGGCTCATTTGTCCATTCTCACGATTGGCGCATTTGGTCATTTTCGCGTTGGGCAGATTTGGTAATTGGCAGATTTGGTAATTGGCAGGTTTGGTAGTTGGCGGATTTGTCAATTGGCAGATTTGTCCATTGGCAGATTTGTCCATTCTCGCGATTGGCGCATTTGGTCATTTTCGCGTTTGGCGCATTTGGTAATTGGCAGATTTGGTAATTGGCAGATTTGTCCATTGGCTGATTTGTCCATTTTCACAATTGGCACATTTGGTCATTTTCGCGTTTGGCGCATTTGGTAATTGGCAGATTTGTCCGGGTCCCAGATTATTTTGTCTGAGGATATGTAAAGTCCCATGTCTACGCCGAGAAACCAGAAACAATTGAGCAATTGGAAGCAAACATTCAATGCGTTATTGCCGAAATACAGCCTGATTTACTGTGAAGAGTGTGGAAAAACTGGACCTCCAGATTACGTCATGTACGCGCCAGCCGCGGTGGCCACATGCCCGAAATTATATTCAAACATTAATGCTATAAAATAATCTGTCAAATAAAGTCAATTTCACTGATATTAAAAACAATTTTCTGTGTTTTATTTCAACATAAAATACCCCGCCTATAAAGAAAGAACACCCTTTATATGTATGTTTTAAATTTTTCTAAATTTGAAATCTTGAACAGCACTAACATCACTTCACTTTCCTAGATTCATACTAAGGAAGAAAATATTTTGAGTTACTGTGCTTCCGACACTTTTCATGTTACTGAATAGCACAAACAAAGAAATCGCTTCACTTGCTGGAGCAGCACTGAACAACAAAATACTTCAAAAGACTCTAAAAAACATAGCCTGTTTAAAATGACAAGAAAGCTAATTCGTTACTTTCTTAAATAAAAGTTCTTATATTTGAAATGCTGTACAGAACAAATAGCACAATCATCACTTCACTTTCCTAGAGTAATACTGGTGAAGAAAACATTTTGAGTTGTGTTTCCGGTAATTTTCACGTTACCAAATAGCACACACAGAGGAATTACTTCACTTTCTGAAATGGCACTGAACAAAATATTCAGAAAGGTTCTCTGATGTGAATCTTTTTCCATCGCCTGTTGAAATTCTCATAAATATACACAACACTGATATAAGAGGTGTATTCATACTGGTTATTTCTTAAGGGTTTCCCAGAAATTTTTCCTGGACATTGTCTTTACGAAAAAACTTGATCCTCTAGGTCTATCTGTACGAAATTAGGTGTCCTTATTCATCTCGCCTAATACAAATTACAAAGGAACATACCATATAAAGGGAGCTTGTTATTATATTGATGAAAACTAGTAGACTGACAAAAACGAAAAATTCGTGCGTTTAAAAAAGTAATTTTGTTTCAAAAGCATTTCAAAATTTAAAAACTGGCAATTTAAGACGTTATAGGTTCTGAAAGCAAAATTAGGTTATTTTAGGTCCTATAAAATTATTATGTTTTTGTTCATAACTTGAAATGTAAATAGGAATAAAATAGAATCAAATCTAAGCATCCCAAGATTACTTAAAAGTTAAATGAATAAGAAACTCAAAATTCATTCCAATTGCATGTACTTAATTACTTTTTTTTTATGCAAACGTCGCTTAGAAGTCGTCACATGAATAATGATTCTTAAAAAGAACTTTGTATATAATCGGGAAAAACGTCGTGACTGTCCGCAACCATTATCACTGCTGTGTATTGCGGGTTTTAGGGGTGGCCATTTTTTGAACAAGACTGTACATATAAAGCTTACATTTAGCAAATGTTTATACTCTTATTTGGCAGCCACTAAAGGAGGCAAGCATTTACATTACGTTAAGACAATAAAATAATTTTATGTCACATCCACCTACTATGTCAAAGTGTTAATTATTTAACTCAAGCATATTTAAGAAGTATAAGAAAAAGTATGTTGCAATGCTTATCTATTACTTAAAAGAAATCAGATAAAACACTTACAGCAATGAAAATTTTGTGTTTCCAGGAGGCATCAAGATAAGAACTATGTAAGATCCAAACTCCAGAGGCCATACATGCTAATAATTTTTCATTTCGTCCGAGTTTGGTAGCAACTAAATGAGTAGCTGAAGAATCACATATTGCAGTATCACTTAACGTACCACCTAATTCTTCTACTATTTGTTTATAATGTACTCTTTCCTGTAAGAGAAAAAAATGAACACATAATCAATCATTAGAAATTAAACTCCAAGCATATAATCACTAACTTTTTAGCAGTTGCGAACGGTGATAGTTTTAAGAGAGTAGGCCCAATGTAATAAAATAATAATAATAATAATAATAATAATAATAATAATAATAATAATAATAATAATAATAATAAGCAAATTATCAATAGACATAAACAGTTGCGTATTTAGGGGGGATTCTGGGCTTAAGACCCCCCGAAATTGTATTTAATATATTAAAGTAAATGAAATATCTTGCAAAATTTTCACATTTCCAGGTACCAAGTTAATCAAGACTCCCCCGAAACAAAATCATAAATACGCCACTGGACATATATATTTTACTACAGAAACACAAGAAGACAAATTTACATGAATTTCACGTAATTGTACACCATCGACAGCACTTATTCAATCCGAGTTGATCTAATTCACCGTAATGCAATTAATTGTTTCAATTGGGCGCGATCGGGTGGGAACGATGGCCATCGCAAGAAATATATGCGTTTCGTCTACTTGTGCCGAAACAAACTCTGTAAAAGTTCGTCTTTAATTATATTGTTCAAAACAACAAGCGTTCAATCAAGTCATTTTGTATTTCACTTAATTCTCCTTTAAAACATAATCAGACTTAAATATTTTTTCATACGCTGCTCTTTATGTCAATACTTCTGTTTGTTCTATTTTCAACACAGGTGTTGGTCTTCGTTCCTTAATAACACATTAATTTTCAAAAGACCACTGACATAAAGGATTCTTTAATAGGAATTATATTATATATTGATAATCTCTACTGGAATTTTCTCTCATTCATTTTTGCAAATGTAAGAAAAAAAAGTCACGAATTTGACGAAGTGTACACTATTAAGTGTGCACTCCATTTGTAGATTTCGATTGTGCATCCTCGAAGTGTGTACTATGCACTTTTGGACACGTCCAGTATCTAAAAAACTACTCAATTCTAATGAACTCAACAAGTCTGATTTCGTACAGGCTTGCATCAACGTAACGGAATAAAGGGGCATAAGTTTGTGATAATAGGCGTAGCACCTTTAGAATTGCTTGTTCCAGCTTTTGCATTGCGTTAGAGTCCGCAAAATTAAGCAAAGTTGGTACGGAATGGGGCCCCACGTTGTCTTGCTCTTTATTTAACATATCGAATCGAAATCGAAGGTCTCAAGAGAAACTCTTTATGTAGAAACATAAGTCGATAAGCGCTGAGGCCGGTCTCATTCGCAGGTTATTACCAACACGTTCTCTCGCGGGATTTTCTGAGAGATTGGCGGCAATTCTACTGCCGTCTGAGACACTGCTTGGTGAGCCTCCAAGTAGTGGTGCTAACCACGATTTCTTTATTGAAAAATATTTTTTTTTTTTTTTGTTCAACTTATAAAACTATCATACATTTTGTGTAAGGAAAATAAATTAATTATAAATTATAATTTCTGAAAGTAAATGGGTAGGCCGGGCCTCAGAGCCTCTTACGACCTTTCGCCAATGCTTTTTAGGAAACAAAACTTAATCATATGATCAAGAAAACAATTTAAAAAAAGTAAACAATTTCCCCACGTTCAGCGGATTTGCAGATCCAGTCTCCTAACTATGAAAACTTTTACGATAATTCAACCATAAGCATTTAACGGATTCAACCTGTTTTACGTATGTAATTAAAAGATAATACAGTGTGACTTGTGTGAAAAATATGTTTATGCATTGCAAAAGATGTCATCATCATCATCACCATAGGTATTCTGCCTTTATTGGCAGGTCACTTGCCGCAGCTGAGAAGCTTTCATGCTCCACGGTCCTCCGCTAACTTCTTCGTCTTCACGTATGATCTTTCTGTTTTTATATCATCCATTAATTGTAATCTCCTTCACCCCCTCCCTCTCTTTCCCGCCACCATACCCTCTAGGACGTCCCTCATGATACTTGTACTTGCAATTATTCGCTGCAAACTCAGTCATATCTGACTACATAAGAAGTTAGTATGAAAAGCACTTTATGTAAATGTTGAAAGTAGATCCCAGATAGCAAAGGAAATAGGTGGTTTGAGTGAATAAGTTATAAAAGCAACTTCTTTCCTTGCAAGTACCTTATACGAATTACGAACTTAAAATGTTATAACTAAAAACTAAATATAAATGTCTTCGCTAAATATAAATGATCCTCTGATTCGTAACAAAATTAGGTAGTAAGTTTTTGGTAACAAATAGAATATTTTATGTTTTTTGTCATAGGCCTACATTTTGAAATGACAAAATCGTAACTTCTATTAAATGAATGAAACAATCATATAATAGAAATAATGTAAATATTCTTGCATGTTACCGATTTCCGATGTGGTTGCTTACTTCCGATTAAAACTCGAGTATTGTTTCGGATTGTACTGGGATTAGTTAAGCCTCTTATAGAAACATGATCCTGGAAAGATGGTTAAGCTACAATTTACTAACTATTCGATCAACCTAACTCAGCGAGGAAAAATCATAGAACATCGTAGAAACGTAATAGTAATATCGAGTATATGCAGTTATGATTTGGTAATATTTTTAATACTCAATGTTGTAAACACTTGATTTCTGTAGCTGCAGAGAACATTGGCGTCTATGCTCGGTGGTGTATGTGTGCCGTAACTTAAATGACCGATTTTCTGATGTTGCGTATTTATCAAGTAGCGCCTATGACCTGCTAACGTTGAATTCTTTTCCTGATTGTTTTCTTGTCACAGCCCAGAACCCAGTGATCTGGGGAACAGTTTGTCCCGTTGTTTCTCAACCCAGTTGCGTAGTCAGAAACCCATCTAGGGGGGCTAATAACTGCCTGTGGAAGCATTACACACATGACACACAATATATATATATATATATATATCGAAACTAGACTGTTTCTAATTCCACTTAATCGAATCCGAGACAGACACACGAGCAGGTACCTCGAACTAACGATTAATAGCTCTCATTGTTAACAGCTGAACGACTCAGACCACACGACTACGGTCGGTGGCTAGCAATGGAATTAAGGATGTTTAAGTGGGTAGTAATACCTTTTGGTACAGGATGATGTTCTCTTCTATTACTTTTTTCCAACAGGAGGTGTTCTGTCGCTGGTTGCTACAATCATATTGGGATTTCTATCATTAATTCACTTTACTGAAGAGGCTGCCTTCGGGCGAGATGGTATAACCAGCTTCTACAACACTCACATCTGGGCGCAGGAAAATCCATACGGAATGGTCGAGTCCCACAATAAACCGTAGTTCCGAATACATGTCTGGGCTAGGATTCTCGGTTACCAGTTAATCGAACCCGTTATTCTGCCACAAAGACTAACAAACGACGCGTATCTGCAGTTCTTGCAAGATACACTGTTCGTTTTGCTCGATGGAGCTCCCCACTTTTTTTTACTTCCGTTCGTGCATATGTGAACAATATCTTCCCCCGCAGGTGGATCAGTCGATATGGCCATGTTACATGATCCGTCCGGTCACCGGACCTAAATTCACTTGATTTTAACTTGTGGTGACATCATAAGAGTGTTATTTTCGCTGAGTCTAATGAACTCTCTGTCAGGAAAGTAAATGTACATTTCTTTTATGAGTCTGGCATTCCTGCGCTCTAACAGTGGAGAATATGAGAATTAAATCAATCAAAAGTGTAGTTAAAGATAAGGAGAAAAGCCTAATCAGAATAAGAGATTGAAGAGGGGCACAAACTGAATACGAATATGGTGATTACATTCAAAATAAGATGAATTATGGTGGTATTTGTTCGGATTTTTTTTCTTTCGAAATGAAGAGAATAATAAACGCAAGTAGTAATGGCAGCACTTCAGGACACTTTTTGGCCCCTGGGTCCCTGCCTCAGGACCCATGGTCCCTGGCCCGGGGTCAATGACCTAGGGGTACATAGGACCACCCCCTCTAAATTTTGGCAGGGGTACCTTGGCCCACCCCCAAAATTTTGGCAGGGGCACATAGGACCACCCCCCTTAAATTTTGGAAATTGCCAAATCTAAAAATTTGGTATGGTAGCCTAGGACCACAGTATGTACCTCTATCAGTATTGGGTGTCTATGTCGTTCCCTTTCACGGGTAAAAAATTTCCAAAAATTAACATTTCGGAGGTTTTTGACCTAATTTATCCCCTTTGATGAGGTGTTATTACCCTATATGGTTATATGGGCGTATACAGGGGTCCATTACCTTTCATAAGACAGGGGTATATTAATGCACCCATTGAAAGATTTGGGAGGGGTACCTTGGCCCACCCCTTAAATTTTGGAAATTGCCCAATTTAAACATTTGGTATTCTAGTACAGGACCCTAATATGTATTATGATAAATTTGGATGGTCCACCTCGTTCCCTTTTAGGGGTACCAAATTGCCAAAATATAAACGTAAGCAATACGTAGTACCACGTGTTTGGTTTTTGACCTAATTTATCCCTTTGGATGAGGTCCTATTACCTTATATATTTATATGAGCGTATACAGGAGTCTATTACCTTTCATAAGACATGGGTATATTGGTGCACCCCGGGAGGGGTACCTTGGCCCACCCCTTCAATTTTAGAAATTGCCCAATTTAAACATTTGGTATAATAGTATAGAGCCCTAGTATGTATCACTATAAATTTGGGTGGTCCACCTCGTTCCCTTCTAGGGGTACACAATTGTAAAATTTTAGTACAACCACGTGTTTGGTCTTTTGACCTAATTTATCACCTTTGATGAGGTGTTATTATCCTATATCGTTATATGGGCGTATACAGGGGTTCATTACCTTTCATAAGACATGGGTATATTAATGCACCCCTTGAAAAATTTGGGAGGGATACCTTAGACCACCCTTTAATTTTGGAAATTGCCCAATTTAAACATTTGGTATAATAGTATAGGACCCTAATATATGTTACTGTTACTTCGTTCCCTTTTAGGGGTACAAAATTGCCAAAATATAAACGTAAGCAATACGTTGTACCACGTGTTTCGTTTTTTACCTAATCTAATCCATTGGATGAGGTCCTATTACCTTATACGTTATATGGTCACGTATGGGGATTCATTTCCTATCATAAGACATAGGTACATTTGTGCACCCGGGAGGGGTACTTTGACCCACCCCTTTAATTTTGGAAATTGTCCCTTTTATATGTTTGGTATTATAGTATAGGACCCTAATATAAATTACTATAAATTTTGGTGGTTCACCTCGTTTCCTTTCATGGGTACGAAATTGCCAAATTTTAGTACAACCACGTGTTTGGTTTTGGCTCAATTTATCCCCTTGGATGAGATCCTATTACCTTATATGGTTATATGGTCATGTATATATTGGTCCATTTCCTATTATAAGACATGGGTACATTGATGCACCCTTTAAATTTTTGGAAGGGGTACCATGGCCAACCCCCTTAAATTTTGGAAATTTTCCAATTTGAGCATTCGGTATCATAGTATATGCCTCAACATGTATCATGATAAATTTGGGTGGTCCATCTTGTTCCCTTTCATGGGTAAAAATTGCTAAAATATAAACATAAGCAATATGTTGTACCATGTGTTTGGTTTTTGGCCCAATTTCTCCCCTTTGATGAGGTTCTATTACCTTATATGGTTATATGGTCATGTATATGGGTTCATTTCCTATCATAAGACATGGGTACATTGAGGCACCCATTAAAATTTGGGAGGGTATCTTGGCTCATCCACTCCGTTTTAGAAACTGTTTAATATAAGCATTTGGTATCATAGTACAGGACTTCAATATCTACCACTATAAATTTGGATGGTCCACATCGTTCCCTTTCATCGGTAAAGAACTACCAAAAATCAAATTTCGGAGGTTATTGACACCTATTTAGCACGTTATATGGGTATGTACAGAGGTTTATTACCTTTATATGTTTATGTTCCCTTTTAAATTTGGGAATTATCAAATAACAAAATTCGGTAAACGTTTTCTAGGACCCATTGGTGTTCCTCTTATGACCAAATATTCAAAATTTAAAGGTTATTGACCGGCTTTATTATTGAATAAGTACAGGATTTATTACTTTTTCATAAGACGCATGTGTATTTGTGTACCAATCTTAAATTTTGGGAGGGGTACATTTCTTATTGTCATATCAATAATTGGTAATTGGATAGTATCTCATTCATTGGGTAAATTATTGTCAAATATGAGTATGATCACGTGATCAGTTATTAACCTATGATGGGATTAGTAGTCCAGAACAATGGTACATTGAAACTTTGTAGGATAATTTGAGAATGCGTCATTGGTATTGATTATTCCCGCCAAATATAAACGTAAGCAAGACGTTGTACCACGTGATTGTCCTTGATGAGGTAGTGCACAGGGATTCATTTCCTTTGTTGTGGTACTTCTTAAGTTTGAGTACACACACTTCTAGAAAACAGTTGGTTCTACTCAGGTAAACAATTGACGGACATTATTGACCTTATTGAACATATAATGATATGATTAACTCTAAGACTTAGGTATATCAAGAGAAGTATTCTTTAAATTTGGGAATGGTGATAAACAGAATTTTAACATAAGGTGCGAAATTTGAAACAATACATTGAACTTTAGTCACAGCTCATAGTCTAAGATCATTGGTGGTGATTGATTTGAAATCAGATAGCTAACCTTATTGAATCTTATGACTCATAGACGAAAGGCAATACATGCTACAACAGTTTGAAATTTAATCATAAGGTGATGTAATCTGACACTAGCAAAGTTATTGTTAATGCAATCTGATTGGCTGATCACTATCTTTCGTGCAATCTGATTGGTTGATGATTTTCAAATCTTTGCTGTATTCAGTTTTAAGATTTGTTTAACATTTAAAAATCTTGGTTTCGTTCAACATTTTGCACTCACTGATAAATATGATCAAAACCGTTTATTTGTTAATCGAATAGTTAAAAACCGGATAAAGTTTGACGGTTAACCGTGAAACGTAAAATTTTTAGTTTGAAATTTTTTGTTTGGAACTTTTTGTTTCGAAATTTTGTTTGAAATTTTTTTTGACAACTTTTGTTTCAAATTTTTTGTTGCAAAATTTTGTTTGAAAATTTTTTGTTTAAAATTTTTTGTTCGAAATTTTTGTTTTGAAAATTTTTTCGTTTCCAAATTTTTTTGTTTAAAATTTTTAAGTTTGTGCACTCATTAGTGAAGAACCGGAACTGCTTAGAAGAAAATTTGGTTTGAAATTTTTTCGTTTGAATTTTTTTTTGAAATGTTTGTTTCAAAGTTTGGTTTGACATTTTTAAAAGTTTGTGCACTCATTAGTAAAGAACCGGAACTGTTTAGAACAAAAACCTCTGGCAACATTGTGGTGCAATAGTACACGTCAGAACACGATAATGCAACGTCATCAGTTTTGCATCATATATAAGTATCGTTCGAGTTAGTATTCATGATAACATCATCATGGCTACTTGTCTGCAATTTCTAAACACGCATGATGTGATGAAATCATTTACCAAGATTACTGATTTACAACAGAATGTACCTTATAGAATCTTAGCTAGCCAAATGATCCCTACAAAGTTTGGATTAAGAATCGTAGTGAAGCTTGAAAATGATAAGTATATAATTTTACCAGCAAGATATTTACCCATGGAAGCATCAAAACAAGAAGAACTGTTACGTTTCTTAAATACTGGATCTGTATCTTTATGTTACAAAGGATTCTTGGGTCGAAGTCATCAACTTGAATTTAGTACACAGCCGGATTCGTCAGCAATTGTGATGAAATCATGAATTCAAACGTCAGCACATTAGACATAGTTGTATGAATTTGGTTGGTCAGGATGACGTCAGCAACTGTGATGAAATCATGAATTCAAACGTCAGCACATTCCTTACCAATGACGTCAGCAATAACTATAAACCAGCAAATACAATATCATCCCACGAAATCATTTGAGCAAGTGCTTTTCAGGAGGAAAGATGTGTACTTCTAACGATAAAGAATTCATCTTCGCAAGCTATTATCCAATAAATATATTTCAAACAAAACATGTGATGATTGGTATCAGTGCTAGAACATTTGAACCTGTGATTCGATTGGGCAAAGCAGAACAATTTGGTGTACAACTGACCTGTGAAAAATGGCAAATATGTTCACGAATCGACCAAATGAACGATTATTTTCATGATGAGCTAAATGTGACCATAGTCAAATCATTAGGCTCAAATCATGAAGTGGTGCTGCGTACAGTCCTCGAAGAGAAGATGGTGCTGTTACGTAAAAAGAGTACATTCCATGTCCCTCGCAACATGGTGTATCTAACACAAACGGAATGGAACAAATTCATCAGCGTATTTCAGTGTGTTAAACATGCAGTGGAAGTGTGCAACAAAACTAGTATATTCCTGAAAAAGTACTATTTTGAAAAATGTGTTATGCATATTGTACAACATGTATCTAGATATTGTGATGGTTGTCAACATCGTTCGTGGGTGCATACATGTATTGATAAACAGTTTATTTGTGATCAAATGGACATTGAGTTTCCACCAATTGATATTGCATTAGACCTTAAAAAACTTCAACTGGAATTTAAATTATACGCTAAAGACAAACTAGTGCAAGAAGTTCAAAATACATTGTATCGACAATATCCAGAACCACTATCTGGTATGGATGTATGTGGAGTGTAATAAAATGATCCATTTCAATGATTTGTGTTTTTTTCATTTCAAGTACAGCCCCATGTTCTGACGTGTACTATTGCACCACAATGTTGCCAGAGGTTTTAGTTCTAAACAGTTCCGGTTCTTTACTAATGAGTGCACAAACTTTAAAAATGTCAAACCAAACTTTGAAACAAAATTTTCAAACAAAAATCTTTGAAACAAAATTTTGAAAATTTGGAAAACAAAA
The DNA here is from genome assembly GCF_964235325.1 of Thermobia domestica. Lineage (NCBI taxonomy): Eukaryota > Metazoa > Arthropoda > Insecta > Zygentoma > Lepismatidae > Thermobia > Thermobia domestica. The sequence continues at coordinate 130,739,513 of NC_137464.1, forward strand.
ATTTCGAACAAAAAATTTTAAACAAAAAATTTTCAAACAAAATTTTGCAACAAAAAAATTTGAAACAAAAGTTGTCAAAAAAATTTCAAACAAAATTTCGAAACACAAAGTTTCAAACAAAAAATTTCAAACTAAAAATTTTACGTTTCACGGTTAACCGTCAAACTTTATCCGGTTTTTAACTATTCGATTAACAAATAAACGGTTTTGATCATATTTATCAGTGAGTGCAAAATGTTGAACGAAACCAAGATTTTTAAATGTTAAACAAATCTTAAAACTGAATACAGCAAAGATTTGAAAATCATCAACCAATCAGATTGCACGAAAGATAGTGATCAGCCAATCAGATTGCATTAACAATAACTTTGCTAGTGTCAGATTACATCACCTTATGATTAAATTTCAAACTGTTGTAGCATGTATTGCCTTTCGTCTATGAGTCATAAGATTCAATAAGGTTAGCTATCTGATTTCAAATCAATCACCACCAATGATCTTAGACTATGAGCTGTGACTAAAGTTCAATGTATTGTTTCAAATTTCGCACCTTATGTTAAAATTCTGTTTATCACCATTCCCAAATTTAAAGAATACTTCTCTTGATATACCTAAGTCTTAGAGTTAATCATATCATTATATGTTCAATAAGGTCAATAATGTCCGTCAATTGTTTACCTGAGTAGAACCAACTGTTTTCTAGAAGTGTGTGTACTCAAACTTAAGAAGTACCACAACAAAGGAAATGAATCCCTGTACACTACCTCATCAAGGACAATCACGTGGTACAACGTCTTGCTTACGTTTATATTTGGCGGGAATAATCAATACCAATGACGCATTCTCAAATTATCCTACAAAGTTTCAATGTACCATTGTTCTGGACTACTAATCCCATCATAGGTTAATAACTGATCACGTGATCATACTCATATTTGACAATAATTTACCCAATGAATGAGATACTATCCAATTACCAATTATTGATATGACAATAAGAAATGTACCCCTCCCAAAATTTAAGATTGGTACACAAATACACATGCGTCTTATGAAAAAGTAATAAATCCTGTACTTATTCAATAATAAAGCCGGTCAATAACCTTTAAATTTTGAATATTTGGTCATAAGAGGAACACCAATGGGTCCTAGAAAACGTTTACCGAATTTTGTTATTTGATAATTCCCAAATTTAAAAGGGAACATAAACATATAAAGGTAATAAACCTCTGTACATACCCATATAACGTGCTAAATAGGTGTCAATAACCTCCGAAATTTGATTTTTTGGTAGTTCTTTACCGATGAAAGGGAACGATGTGGACCATCCAAATTTATAGTGGTAGATATTGAAGTCCTGTACTATGATACCAAATGCTTATATTAAACAGTTTCTAAAACGGAGTGGATGAGCCAAGATACCCTCCCAAATTTTAAAGGGTGCGTCAATGTACCCATGTCTTATGATAGGAAATGAACCCATATACATGACCATATAACCATATAAGGTAATAGAACCTCATCAAAGGGGAGAAATTGGGCCAAAAACCAAACACATGGTACAACATATTGCTTATGTTTATATTTTAGCAATTTTTACCCATGAAAGGGAACAAGATGGACCACCCAAATTTATCATGATACATGTTGAGGCATATACTATGATACCGAATGCTCAAATTGGAAAATTTCCAAAATTTAAGGGGGTTGGCCATGGTACCCCTTCCAAAAATTTAAAGGGTGCATCAATGTACCCATGTCTTATAATAGGAAATGGACCAATATATACATGACCATATAACCATATAAGGTAATAGGATCTCATCCAAGGGGATAAATTGAGCCAAAACCAAACACGTGGTTGTACTAAAATTTGGCAATTTCGTACCCATGAAAGGAAACGAGGTGAACCACCAAAATTTATAGTAATTTACATTAGGGTCCTATACTATAATACCAAACATATAAAAGGGACAATTTCCAAAATTAAAGGGGTGGGTCAAAGTACCCCTCCCGGGTGCACAAATGTACCTATGTCTTATGATAGGAAATGAATCCCCATACGTGACCATATAACGTATAAGGTAATAGGACCTCATCCAATGGATTAGATTAGGTAAAAAACGAAACACGTGGTACAACGTATTGCTTACGTTTATATTTTGGCAATTTTGTACCCCTAAAAGGGAACGAAGTAACAGTAATATATATTAGGGTCCTATACTATTATACCAAATGTTTAAATTGGGCAATTTCCAAAATTAAAGGGTGGTCTAAGGTATCCCTCCCAAATTTTTCAAGGGGTGCATTAATATACCCATGTCTTATGAAAGGTAATGAACCCCTGTATACGCCCATATAACGATATAGGATAATAACACCTCATCAAAGGTGATAAATTAGGTCAAAAGACCAAACACGTGGTTGTACTAAAATTTTACAATTGTGTACCCCTAGAAGGGAACGAGGTGGACCACCCAAATTTATAGTGATACATACTATGGCTCTATACTATTATACCAAATGTTTAAATTGGGCAATTTCTAAAATTGAAGGGGTGGGCCAAGGTACCCCTCCCGGGGTGCACCAATATACCCATGTCTTATGAAAGGTAATAGACTCCTGTATACGCTCATATAAATATATAAGGTAATAGGACCTCATCCAAAGGAATAAATTAGGTCAAAAACCAAACACGTGGTACTACGTATTGCTTACGTTTATATTTTGGCAATTTGGTACCCCTAAAAGGGAACGAGGTGGACCATCCAAATTTATCATAATACATATTAGGGTCCTGTACTAGAATACCAAATGTTTAAATTGGGCAATTTCCAAAATTTAAGGGGTGGGCCAAGGTACCCCTCCCAAATCTTTCAATGGGTGCATTAATATACCCCTGTCTTATGAAAGGTAATGGACCCCTGTATACGCCCATATAACCATATAGGGTAATAACACCTCATCAAAGGGGATAAATTAGGTCAAAAACCTCCGAAATGTGAATTTTTGGCAATTTTTTACCCATGAAAGGGAACGACATAGACACCCAATACTGATAGAGGTACATACTGTGGTCTTAGGCTACCATACCAAATTTTTAGATTTGGCAATTTCCAAAATTTAAGGGGGGTGGTCCTATGTACCCCTGCCAAAATTTTGGGGGTGGGCCAAAGTACCCCTGCCAAAATTTAGAGGGGGTGGTCCTATGTACCCCTAGGTCATTGACCCCGGGCCAGTGACCATGGGTCCCTGACAGCCATGAGGAACATTTCGAACATCTACTCTGACTCCACTCGAAGTAAGTACAATGTGTACTGTGCTACGCCACAGAGCTAAGGAACAACGGAACGAACTAGATCACTGGGATCTGGGCTGCGACAAGAAAAGTCAAGAAACGAATTCAACGGAAGCAGGTCATAGACGCCGTTTGACATACATGCAACATCAGAAAATTAGTTACGGAAGCCACAGGACAAATTACAGCACTGATCATAGACGCAAACGGTCTCAGCAGCCACAGAAATCGTGTATATAACATTGAATACTAAAAATATTACCAAATCACTCGAACATATATTCCATACTATTATGTTTCTACGATTTCTTTATTTCTTTGTCGCTGAGCAGGCTGATCGATTGACTAATAAATTGGAGATTAATATATTTTCAGCATCAGGTTTCTATAAACAAGGGGACTTACTTTCCGGTACAAATCAGAAACAATACTCGAGTTTGAATCGGAAGTAAGCACCTACACCGGAATTCGGTAACATACGGAGAAATATTTACGCTATTTCTATTATATAACTGTTTCACTCATTTACACAGAAGTTATGATCTTGCCATTTCAAAATGTAGGCATGTAACAAGAAAAAGGTAGAATATTCTAGTATTTGTAACGAGGCTTTCATGTGCCTAAGTATGTCAGTTATAAATATTGTTTTCAAAATTAATGCTGTATGATGCATAAGGGGTTATTGTATGCGGAATATGTGTATGCGTTATATGTAAGCCAAAAATTCGTTTTCAAAGTGATTAAAATCATGTTTACTGGTGAATGGTGAAATACTATGTCAATCTACTGCCGAGGGTGTATTACTGTACAACAGGTGATAACCACACCATCATCTTCCTCGTCAGATACCATAAATTTTATCTGACGATGATTCAAATGCTTCGAGGTCGTAATCCGAAGTTTCAATTACTTCTTCACTTTCCGAAGAAAGACGCGGGTACACTTTACATTTCAATCGGACTTCTCTAACTTTGTTTCCTAAAATAATGTAACCACATAATCTGGAAGTTTTGTCTTCTAAGAGCGTTCTTATCACTTTCTACACTGCTGGGCCTTCATCCTCAACGAAACTATACATTGTCCTATATTTAAACTAAACAAGACAAAGGCAATGAAGCCACGCGATTGTGTCCGCATCTGCCCCGCAGTTCCCGCACCATCACTGCCACTGCGTGTAACCGCGCTGCGTATCCATTCGGGCCACTTTTTCCTCGCTCTACACTTTTTTTTTTTTTTTTTTTTTGCCAAATCAAGTTACCTACGCCACGTCATTTTACCAAATTTAAATATTTTTAACACATTCTCTTCTTCCACCGTTCACACGATGAAAGTGTGTAGAACCTATTAAAAAGCATTTTCAAGAGAGAGGTACATGACAGCGCAAAGTTCACTCGCGGTTTTTAAATAAACAATACAGCATTCCTGTCCCTTTGTATAACAGTGACCCCATCAATAAAGCATACAAACAAAAGACAGATTTCCCTCTCACCCCTTTTCTTTCACAACGGCAGCATTCTACTGAAGCCAATCAAACATGACGATGACGAGATCCTTAACAATGAAAATGAAATGAAATCTGTAAGTTTTACGTCCCACGCTTATGCCGGTTAGGCTAAAGGAGGTGGTGATTATGAGAAATGAATGAAATGGTGGAATGAAGAAAGTGGGAGGAAACTGGAGAACCCCGAGAAAAGCCACGAGCAAGGTGTTTGTCCATCACAAAGTCCACACGGCGCGACCTGTGATCGAACCAGGAACCCCAAGCACCGAAGGTGAACGCTCTACCACTGAGCCACCGCGCCCCCTATCCTTAACAATGACGCCAACATGGTGGGGCCATAAATAAAATAAAAAGGCAGAACAAATAAAGTATTTTATACACCATTACTCAACTCTTTGTATTCAGACCTCCTTTTCTTATAACAATATAATGTCATAAAATTTATTGTATTCCATTTCCCGTAAGGAAAGCATTGGGTTCTATCTTTACCCGATTCTACTGTACTATGTGTCAATAAAGTAAATGGACATCTGTTTGTGACTCTGGCATCCCTTCATTGACTGGTATGGAGAATTTGAAAATTAAATTAGTCAAAGTTAGTTTGTGGGGAGAGGCAATGAAAGTTTGGAATATATTGCGTACGCGAACAGAAGTTATAAATAGAAATAATACATAGTGTAGGAAAGTGACAACAACATAAAAGAAATAGGAAAGAATCCATGAAACAAAGAAACTATACAGAAGATTCGAAGTGGATACACAGAATTCAATTGCTGTAGACATCAATCACAACGCATTCGGGCAAAGTGATCGTGGTCTAATGGTTAAAGCAGCTGACTACGAATATAAAAGACCATAGTTCGAAAAGTGTTATTCGACAATTTTGTTATTGCGATTCTTCATAGAACTTAATATTTTACTCTGAAGTAAGATAGAAATGACATTACAATGGCATTCCTCCTGTCGTTGACGATTTAATTTTGACGACGAAAACTGTATGATGACGGAAACAGAAATGTTTAGGAGTAAAACAGGAATTACACAATTATTGCCGACAAGTATGTGCAATTACGAAATGCATGTTGTTTAAAGGGGTTACATGCACAGGACCGACACTGCGTAGGGCCGACACGGCGTAGGATCGACACGGCATAGGATCGACACGGCACAGAACTGAAACGGCATAGGATCGACAGCAGAACTTTCATACGATCGAAATAATAAAAAATACATTATTTTATAATTACGCAATATTAAGTAACAATTATTTTCTTAAGGATATATAGGAGAGAACCGTCATACGATCGAAACGGCGTAGGATCGACACGGCATAGGACCGAAACGGCACAGGGCCGACACGGCAAAGGACCGAAACGACGTAGGATCGACACGGCATAGGACGAAAACAGCGTACGACCGACATTCTGTAGGGTGGTCAACACTTTCTGAATATATCAATATCGCATATCCCTCACCTTGAAGTTGGAGATATAAAAAATTGTAAGGATAAATAATTCTAAACGGTCTATTTAAAATATATATATACAAATTGTATAAAAATACTGTTCGTAATATATCCATGTCCCACACCTTTAATTTTGTGATATTAAAAAAAAATGCTAAATAACTCCAATAGTTGATTCGAGGTTTTCAATACCGAATAAATAATATTATTTGTCTGATGTTTTTATAATGTAATTTTTTATGTATACTAAGTTGAAGTATGTACATGTAACTGCAATTTTAAAACTGTAGGCTTAGAATTTGCGTTTGGAAATTTGGAATTTTTTAAGCGAAGTAGTGTTGTAAATAGAAAAAAAAAAACCGTTCGTATTTTTTCAGAAATGTACGTTTTTTTAGAAAAAGAACATTGCCTCTCGTTTTTTTTCTAAATTTCGTTTTTTTTTCAAATAGTCATTTGCAATGCATCTTACGTCTATTTCAGTACTAAATATTTTTATGTAGGTATAATCACCATAAAATGCAACATAAATTAAACGCTAGATGCTGATACGCTACAAATATTTTACAATTTACATGAATACCATACCTATTAACAATTCGGGTTTCAGCAGTTTTCATCAATATCAACTAAGAAATAAAAGTAGAAATGAAATTTTGTGTTTTCGTGAAAGCAGGCCTTGAATAACTACGAAAATAATGTCACGAACAGTATAACATTCAAATAACTTGTCTAATGGTAAAAACTAATACTAATTTGCCTAATAGTATTTTTCTAAATGTCATATATAAATAATTTGTCGACTAGATATATATGATATGCAGAGCCGGCTCTACCATACTTGCAACACGTGCATTTGCGTGGAGCGGCAAGTTTGGATGGTCCGGCAAAAATCTGTCATAAATATATTATTTAAATTAAATATTTCTTGTTGGAAACAGACTTCATGATGATGGTAGTTACATTTACTAAGCTGACCTTCTATTTGAATACTACATTCATAAATTATGTTTAGGTTGCATTAGTTTAAGGCCACATGGACAATGCTAAAGCAAATGGTCGAATAAATCCGAGCACAAATTGCTTGATTGTTGCCAAATGCAAGAATTCAATTCTCGAACAGTAGTGACTATCTGTTCCATTTAGTAAGTTATCACAGTTTTGATATGACAACTAGTCTTGTTTTTGTCAGAAACAAGTTCCTTATCATTGAAGATAGAAACAACTTTTTTTAAAAAATGTTAACAAATATAGAAGAGAAATCAAGAAATAAAGATAAAAGAGCTAGTTGCACTGGAATTGCAAACTGATACATTGAGATTGAAGCTCGATAGTGAATTCTATAAAAAGGATTACCATCTTTCCTCTGCAGGTGTGTTTGCTTTATCTTTCACTAACATAATACCGGTAGATTAATATTTTAAAAAACAGACACAACGGGATTGCATTTTTAGTAAGTATTTAAGCCTTTCTGAGTGCAACTGCACTTACCCTCACCTTTGTTGTTCATGCTGGAGTAGCATACTTAAAATCATGACTTTTAAGATTTGTTCTTTCTGGAGAAAGAGGGAGGTGGCAAATTATGCTATTGCACGAGGCGACAAATTGACTAGGACCGGCCCTGATGATATGTATATAAAAGACATGAATATAGGATTACACAATTTGAAGTAATGCAGGGTGTTTCAACATTAATATTAGGGTTTTGAAACTTTGTAGTATCTATTACAATTAACTTACAATTATAAATATTATATCAAATGAAAGAGCAATTCAAACAGTTTTGTACGCACGCATGTACATGCATTGTTTCTTCTGTCTGCCGTTAGAAAGAGCAAGCAGCAAAGATGTAGACTAGAGAGCAGAATGTTTTTTGTGTTTTAATAAAAACTGAATCTGTACAGTGCAACCGTCTGTGTGAAGAATATTAAGGAGACACTTGCAACTACGTCCTTATCGTTTGCAGTTGCTACAGGTCTAAAGCCTACAGACTACGGTTTACGTGCCAATTTCGCAAGTGAAATATTGCTGCATAACAATGAAGATTTTCTGGATCGTGTCGTCTTCAGTGATAAATCGACCTTTCACCTAAGAGCTAATGTGCACTCATAATGTTTGTATCTGGCCGTCAGCAAATCCTCAGTAGATGGTACACTTGAAACGAGACTCCCCTAAATTGAATGTGTTTTGTACCATATGGCGGAAAGTTTATGGGCCTTTCTCGCCTATCGACTAGATGTGTGCCGCGTGACGAATGAATATCACATTGAACACTTGTAGCAAAGAGGTGCTCTTTTACTTGATGCATTGCTTTGAGGTGCTCTTTTACTTGATGCATTGCTTATAATTGTACGTAAAATTAATAAGTACTACGAAGACTTAAAACCCCAAAATTCATTTTGAAACACCCTGCATTTCTCACCAACAGTGTTGGAACTCAGATGTAAAAAGGAGTGAAAATTTTCCTTATAAAGTTATTGTTTACAACAACGATATTATTATTAGTCGAGACTATAACTACAACAACAACACGAGTTAGTAGTCAAAAAAATGTAATCTAATGTATACTCGATGGCCCAGGTGGCCAAAGTGGCACACACGGGTGCGTCATTTGTTTAATCCGCTCCTGTGTGGACATTAATTAAGATATCCGGATATTATTCTTGCAAAATATGGTTGCACTATAGTTTATCATATTAATTTTTTTCTTCTGGTGTCGAATTTCCTTCTCAAATTTCACCCCAGTCAAAAATTCAAGAATTTTCTAATTTCGAATTCCCTTTATTCTTTTTTCCCTGTAGCTTCCTTCAGGCCCGTAGCCAGCCCAATAATTTAGAGGGGGCACGGTAGAAGTTAGGGGGGGGCCCGACACAATAATATTATACTTCATCACCATATTATAGTTCATTTGCAAGCCTACCGTGAAATTTTATGGGGGCCAGCCAAAATTTAGGGGGGCTCGGCCCACTCTTGCCCCCCCTGTGGATACGGGCCAGGCTTCCTTTCTTGTAGAAAGACCTCCTTAAGACTTGCCAGGTAGATACCTCGGATGGATACCTAACTGTTGACATTAATTGGACGGGCCTGCGCTCAGTGTTGCCAATTAGGGAAATTAAAATTTTCCAAAGTTTGGGCAAAAAATTAGAAATTTTTGTTTATAAATTCGTACCTATACGTCCGAGTGCAAGTCAACTTACGCCAATCGAACATTTGTCCTTACTTAACAAATGCAAATACAGATTGTTACAATGGGTTTTTAGGGAACGCACGAAAAATTCGTATTTAGGTTTTAACACTTAATTTTTCTAGTTTTTCCTTACTTTTCTGTTTACCGTAATATATTTTTGGTAATTAGAAGTTTTGTTCCTTAAATATCGTCATAATACTTGTAGGGTATATTAGTGGTGCACCAATGTTTAATTTAAGATAGTTTGCATCTGTCTGGTCGCAGTGTTACCAGCTACATAAAATTTTAATTCCAGATTTTAGGGGGAAATTTTGGAAAAATTATCTGTTTTGTCTCTATTATTTCCCTCTTGTTGGCTATATCGGACCAAACGTACCAGTATCTGGAAGTCTCGTCTTTGCTCTACACAACGCACTATGGAAAGTTTCAATAGGATAATTAGAGGAAGTACAGTTGAGGTTTACAGTACACCTTGTTCTCTAATTGGGAAGATGACTGTGATTTTTTAAAGGTAGAATGAGATATTTTTTTATTGACATGCTTACTTTATTAGATATCGTCACAATACTTGTAGGAGGGATATATTAGAGGGATACCAAAGCTTATTTTAAGATAGTTTCTGTGTGTCTGATAGTAAGTAGTGTTGCTAGCTACAGAAAATTTTAATTCCAGATTTTAGGGGCAAATTTTGGAAAAAAAAATCCCTTTTTTATTTCTATTATTTCCTTCTTGTTGGCTACATTCGAACAAACGTACCAGTATCTAACAGCCCCATCCTTAGCCTACATAGCGCACCATAAAAAGTTTCACTAGAATAATTAGAGAAAGTACAGTTGAGGTTTATAATAAACCATGTTCGTAAATGGTAAGAAACTGGTGAATTTCTGAGGTAGAATGATATTTTTTTTTAATTTTCTTGCTTACTTTGTTAGATATCGCCATGATACTTGTAGGATATATTCTTGGAGTACTGAGGTTTATTTTTAGATAGTTTTCGTCTGTCTGATGGCAGTGTTTCCAGGCAAAACAATTAATTACCGCTTTTAGGTGAAAAATTTGGAAAATTTCCTTTTTCCCCTCTATTATTACCTTCTTACTGGCTACATTGAAACAAACGTACCACTACCTGAAAGCTTCCTCTTTGGCCTACAGAACGCACCATAAAAAGTTTCAATAGGATAACTAGAGAAGCTGTAACCCCGGCATATTTCATTTTTGCTTGTGAGGCGTAAAAAGTGTCAAAATTTCATGTGATGACAGAATTTTTTCTTTCCCTCTTTCCCTCTTTCCCTTCCCATTTAATAGTTCTTTTGTTATTAGCCATGTTAGCCCTGATGATGTCATAAAAGTAGTTAAAAAAATGAAAACTTCGGACAGTAAGGATATATTTGACATATCGAACAACCTTATAAAAGCTATCATTAATCATGTTGCGCAACCCCTTGCAATATGCTTCAATAAATGTTTCTCTCAAGGTATTTTTCCTGAAGCGCTTAAAACAGCAAAAGTTATTCCTATATACAAAACGGGAGATCGATCGTGTTCGTCTAATTACCGTCCAATATCTCTTATTCCGGTTTTTTCTAAAATTATGGAAACTATTGTTAAAGATCAGCTATATAAATATATGACTGAGTAAAACATAATTCTAGAAGCTCAATTTGGATTCAGATCTGGGAAATCCACAATTGATGCAGTAGAATCACTAACGAACAAAATATATGGAGTTTTTGAAAATAAGGGTTTTGCTCTAGCTACATTCTGCGATTTAAGTAAAGCATTTGATTGTGTAGATCATAAAATTCTATGTGATAAGTTAGCGTATTACGGATTCCACAGTAGCAGTTTAAACTTTGTAAAATCCTATTTAAAGGAACGTAAACAGATAGTCAGTGTTAACAACATGCATTCAAACATCTTAGAAGTGAAATATGGGGTACCGCAGGGTTCTGTTCTGGGTCCGGTACTATTTTTAATAATGATAAATGATTTGCCTCTAAATACTAATACCACATCAATTCTATACGCGGATGACACTACACTACTTAACATAAATACAAGCTTTGAAGAAGTGTATATAGAAGCTCAAGCTGCATTAAGAGAGGCAGCGACCTGGTTTAAAAGAAATGGTTTTGTGCTAAATCAAGATAAAACAAAAAAAGTAACCTTTAGTCTCAATCAATGCAATGATAAGGGAAGCTATGATGTAACTGAGGTTAAATTTCTTGGTATACGTATAGACAGCCAACTAACCTGGGAACAACATGTCAAATATGTATGTACAAAGCTCTCCCGAGTGCTCTTTCTGTTAAGAAAATTGAGAGATACAGTTCCTTATGAGTATCTGAGGAATTCATATTTTGCATTTTTTCACAGCATAATTGGATATGGGATTTTGCTTTGGGGTAACAGTAGCCAAGCACATGATGTTCTAGTTTTGCAAAAGAAAGCCATTAGGATTATTGTTGGAACACATGATAAAGAACACTGTAAACCACTATTTATCAGGCTTAAGATAATGACAGTAGTTAATGTATATATTTATCAAGTGCTACTCTACACTAAGCAAAACCTGGCAAATATGACACTCAGAGATGAAGTACATACATATAATACTAGATTATGTAAGAAAATTGATATACCCTTCACTAGATTATCGAAGATCAAAAATAGTTATTTAGTTATAGGACCAAAGCTATTTAATAAACTAACATCCTCCATACAACAGCTGCCATTTAAGATTTTTAAGAAAAAGTTATATGACTGGTTAATAACGAATCCATTTTACTCGATTCATGAATTTACTGAATGTCAAGACATTGTGTCCTAGTTTGCAGTATCACTTTATTTCAAATATTATTAGGTTGACTCATAATAATATTAACCAATAACTGATTGTCTGTATGTAAGGATTATTTTATATATATATATATATATATATATATATATATATATATATATATATATATATCTGTATCTATATGTATATTTCATTCGGACGTTGTCTATTGCTTGTAAAGCTTAATGACAATAAAATATTCTATTCTATTCTATTCTATGCAAGCAAGCGACTTCAGGATTTCACTGTACCTTGTCAACACACCAAAGATTTTTTAGGTGACTTGAACCCATATAGCAGCAGTGGTACTAGATACAAAAAATTTTGAAATTCGGTTAGGGAATTTTTTGTAAATTTTCACCCTTACATTTCCCTCAATAATTTCCCACCCATTGGCAACACTGCAATGCAACTTATACCAAAAAATAACCACATCCATTTTCTAAAAAACAAGGACTTAACCATATCAATCGAATGAATGGTTTTTGAGCAATAAGTCACTAACTGGAAATGTAGGAAAACGCCAAAAATGACCTGGGGCTGAAAGGAATAATCACACAATTTTGCTAGTATATATGTACAAAGAAACAAAAAAAATGTAAGTTACGAGGGCTTCGACTCAAGTTCTGTTGATTATTTCAATAATCTGCAACGTAAATCAATAAATAATAGTTGCCAGAAAAAAACAGAGATTTGAAAAAAAAACATGAAAAAGAACGATGTTTTTTATTGAAAAAAAACTTCACAGAAAAAAACCCGTTTTTTTTACAACACTAAAGCGAAGCAATGCACCTATGTGAAGTTGCCTCCTTTCAAATTTCGACTTGAAATCGGAAGCCAATCGTTTGTTTTTCGTTTGTTATTGACTTTTCTGAAGAAAAAAATCGTAAAAATCGTATCTTTCTTAAAATATAAAGAGATGTTTACAAAATAAAGTTGGTATATGGCCAAATTTACCCTTGTTCCTCCACTTAAAATTTTGATTGAAAATCAAAATCAATTGTTTGATATGCGTATGCTATTAATTATTTTGAAAAAGAATACTCTGTTTCGAAAAACATAAAGAGTCTTTTCAAGAGAAATGGGTGATGGAATTTCATATTGGCTCCACTTTAAAGTCTCGAATCAACACCGAAGCTAAGCGTTTCTTATTGGTTGTTTTTAAGAGCTAATGCTTGTTTCGAAAAAATAGAAAAAGAGATTTACAAAATAAATTTAGAATGTGATCAAATTCAATCTGATTCCTTTACTTACAAATTTCGATTCAAGACCAAAATCAATCGTTTGATATGGATTTGTTGTTGCTTGTTTGCAAGAAAAGTAATTTGATTCGAAAAACATAAGAATGAATTTAAGAAATTATGTTGATGAAGGTGATTTGTTTCGGGGCGGGTTGCTTATTTTGAAGAAAAAATAACTTGTTTCAAAACAACCAGTAAAATATATCTATTTGCAGGATACATTTGGTGGTCAACTTCATACTGTTTTTTTCTGCTTTTAAATATCGATTCAATACTCAAGCTAATAACGTGTTTTCCTTTCTTATTGATTGGTTTGAAGAGAAAATAGTTTGTTTTCAAAATTATTAAGAGTCATTTACAAAATAAGATTGGGTGGGCCAACTTTTTGGAGGTATTTCAAATTTCGATTCTAAATCAAACTCAATCATTTATTTTTCGTTCGTTATTGATTGTTTTGAAAAAAAAAAAAAACTGAGAAGCATTAAAGAAATTTTGATAGTAAAGGTGGTCACCTTGGATAGGTGCTGATTGCCACGGGTGCTGACTGCCACATCCAATTATTGGTGCTGACTGCCACGACTGTCGCTGATTGCAAATATGAAGGTGCTGACTGCCACGACGGCGTGCTGACTGCCACGAGCCTGGGAGAAACTGTATTTGGAAAGAGAGGAATTAATCCCTCATACTAAATTTATGATTATTAATTAATTTGGTAGGGATTAATTTAGTAATCATCACAGCAAATCTATGTGGCATCCTATAAGTTACAAAGTTGCTCACTAAGTGGAACGACATACACTTGGATGTTTATAACGGGATTGTCTTTTCTGTTATATGTACAATTTGCACATTTCATTGTTTATATTAATTGTTTTATTGTATTATTTAATGGATATGATGGTCTGAAGCCAGCTGACAAGGGAAGTTTGGGAGAAGCACTCGCCTGCAGAAAAATAAGCATGTCATTTGAAGGACCAATTCATGCTGATTACAACAGGTAATAAAACTCCTGTACGTTGAGAACTGTTCGAGATATTCAGCTTGGAAATTTATATGAGAAAATGAGTGGATGCACGTTTCAATGCGTTAAGTATTCTCACCCATGGCGAAGCCTGATGGTTTGAACTTGCTATTGCTTGATCACTGGGGTCCATTCACAGACAATTTGTCTATTACAAGTTGCATGACGGATGGCAAAGACCTAATGGTTGAGAAGATATCAAAGAATTGCACATGATTTGTGCAACCATTTGATGTGTTTTGATTCCGATCAATCAAAGATTATGGCAGGAGATTTGTACATAGTATGAATCTTCTTCATCTGGACGTTATAATGTACCAACGAAACAATCAAATAAAGTTCGTGTCCATACGAATCACTTCCGATCACCGCGATACATTGGATTGTTTCAGTTTGCGTTCTGCAAGGCAGGTTACGAACAAATTATAGGCCTATAACTTTTGAATCACTTGTCGAATTTGCTTTTTGCTTTGGTTCTGCGAACTGTTCTCTTGACGGATGCAGCACAATTGCACATATAAAATGTTTATGGTGCAAGGGAGTATTTTGCCTGCGTCATTTCTTCATAAAACAGAAGAACAACAGTGATCAATTTTCATCTCTAACCTATGATTATTGTGAACAATGTAATGACTAATTGTATCTAAGAAACCCGTTAGTTATTGCGAAACACTTTTTTCCTGTTACTTCCGATAGCTTTCAATTCGTATGTCAATATTCGTTACTAATTACGTTGTACTTAACGCGTATAAATGCGTATATCCTCATTTTCTCATATAAACTTCCAAGTTGAATATCTCGAACCGTTCTCAACCGTACAGGAATTTTATTAGCTTGTTATAATCAGAATGAATTGGGACTTCAAATGGCATGTTTAGTTTCTCTGCTGGCGAGTGCTTTCTCCTGAACTTCCTTTGTGAGGTACAGCCAGCAGTGCTTTTTTGATGGAACTTTCAAGAGCTGCTCGAAACAGTTTGCACAGCTGTACACAGTTCATGCTGACATAGGGAGTTCAAGTGAGAATACATAAATCGTACCAATTTTGTACGCACCGCTCCCCGACAAAATTGAAAGTACACTCATGTCCAAAATTATTGTCGCATACCGGTATCTATAACTGTCTTCTTGTAAGAATATAATTTGATAATTTTGCAGAGTACTTTTAATACTTATATTATGTGTATAATCAGGAAATTTATATTTGTGATAAATTTCATAGGAAAAGAATTATAAATACGAAAATCATAATGAGTAAAATAAAATGTAACTAAATGGACAAGAAAATTTTATTTTTGTTTTATTGTTCTTATTTACTGCTCTTTTGACATGAAATTTACCACATACTTGTCTTTGCCGATTATACACATACTAACATTATAAGAAATACCGGGCGAATTCGTTATCAAATTATATTACTAGAACAACATATTTATAATCATGTGACAATAATTTTGGACATGAGTGTACATACAGAGACCTGTTTACCTTTGTTAGGTGTTGGTCTGAACAACACGATCCTAAGGATCATCTAGTTTCTTTCATGCTTCTTGGCGTCCGGTAATGTTACGTCTAGCAACTTTCTCTCAGGCTCGTGGCAGTCAGCACCTTGATATTGGCAATCAGAGCCAGTCGTGGCAATCAGCCAATCAGCACCATTAATTGGCTGTGGCAGTCAGCACCCCACCGTCACCTTCACAGGGTCCTTGCACTTCAAATTTCGTTCAAAGCATAAAACGGTTAAAATAATAAGAGAAACACAATCAGTACTCTACGCAAATGTTTAGAGGGTTCAGGAGCTTTAGGAACATAAGTTTATATAATATCAAGTGTTTATATATATAAACGTGCTAATATGATAAACGTGCTTACTTTTGCATAATCCCTTGCTCAAGGGGGGTTTCAAAGTCCGAAATCCCTTTCCATCAGTACGCCACTAAACATCAATTATAAATCATTCGTTATCCAAATTGTACTTCTTGTACTGATTCAATTCTTAATTTCAAAGTTTAAAATTATATGAGCACTTATTATGCTATTGGAAAAGAGCACATATTTTATAACAGTGCAATGAAGTTTCTTGTTTTAACAATTGAAAGAAAGGAAAACATCAATAAAAGTAATAATAATACCTGACACGAATTCCGATTTGATAGTAAATTATATTTCATTATCTTATTTGAAACTTTGAGAAAATTTAAGCTCTACACCGAATACAAATTGGATAATAAGCAATGCTTTATAATTGCTTGATACATTACATTACATTACATTCATTATATTAACACAAATGATATCGAGAGAACCGTGACGAACGTGCATTAGGAACAAAACATATATGTGTTGTTACGGAATGAAATAATAGTTGAAGTGAATCGAAATTCAGTTGTTATTTAGTCTTCCCATTGTTTCTAAATACATAATTAAAAAAAGACAGATTTAGATTCGTACTGTTATGAATGACAGGTTTTAAGCGGCCATCTTGGATTCAAAGTAGCCATAGACCTTTCAATTTGGTTTGTGTTTATACTTTAACCAGCCGCCATGTTCCACAAGATTATCGTAGAGAGTCAAGACTTGCTCCATCTTCTTTCATTTAACAACAGCTTTAAAACGATGTGCTACTTAACCTCCCTTGCCATTTGAAACTTTTGAATTGGACCTCACCTGGGATCCTGTGTGGGTCCTGGGACAAGACGTTTCAACTTAAATCGTTTGAATATAATGCCGCACTTTGCAAATAATGCCACACGTCCTTTCCTGTTTTCAAATTTGCCTCAACGTTTCCGATTTATAGGGGTAAACCATTGACTTTTCAATTAATTTTTTGTTTACATCTTGACCCGCCGCCATTTTGCACAGGGTTGTCGTAGAGAGTCGAGACTTGCTCCATCTTCTTTCATTTAACAACAGCTTTCAAATGATATGCTACTTAACCCCCTTGTTATTTGAAACTTTAGAGTTGAACCCCGTCAGGGACCCTGGGACATACTATTTTACCCCAAACTGTGTGCCCTTCAAAATGGTGGGATCCGTGTTCGCCGAGTTTTCCACTTACCCAACCGTTTCCGAACAAATTACCCGGTTCCAACTATTCTGGTAGTTTTGTAACTTTTACACTAAAAAATATATTGTAACTCACGATATCCCACCCGGTGGCACGTGTAACTTTGGGATTCGTCTAGTTATTATAACACATAAAATGCAAACACAATTGTCTCGTTCGGATCTCAGCGGAGCCACTTCATGACCCCCCGTTGTGGGTATAAATTCCCTTTAACTAGTTTTCGGGATAACAGGAAGTGCTGATGCGTCCAACATGGCCGCCTGCACAGGTGTGCGATAATTAAGTAGGCAAAGACATTCGGCGAAGCGGAAATAGGCGAAACAGGAAAATACAACATGTTGCAAGAAATGTAATTTCCAATTATTTGTCGCAAATTCTATAGTATCTGGCTGTGGAACAGAAAACCACTTTACACAAAATAAACCTGAAGTAGCGTACACAATAACCCAAAAGTTTGATGAATAATTTGTTAATCGTGTGTTTAAGACATGTAGAAAGTCATATTTGATTTTTTTATTTTGCTTCTAACTTACCCGGAGACTGAGAACATTTTTTAAAAGTAATTCTTTATTCAAGTGTTTTCGTTTCAAATTTGATTAGGAAGTCATATTATAAGAACTGTAAATGTAAAATTCCATAGCTGAAAACAGGATAGTAAATATCTTCACTGTTTCAACGGTATTACTGTAATTTCTTACGCGAGGCACCAGATTTCGATTATAGGTAGAAGCATATGCGGTGCGGGTCCCACGTTGAGTTATGTTTCCATATCTCAAGTAGGCCCGCTGCTGAAAGGGACGCTAAACTCTAATTGAGTTGATTTTGAGTTTAACACCCCTTTCAGCAGCGAGGCTATATGAGACATGGACCTACTGATTAGCGTGGAGTCCTAACCATGGCTAAACTCTAATTAATCAACTATTACTTTCTGATTTGTAACATAAAATCATTCCTCAATGCTTTCTTGACAAATAGAATAATTCACTGGTTTCTTGACATCTCGAAATGGCAGAATTATAACTTTTGTAGATAGAACAAAGAAATATTTAGATTATTCTATTACAATTGCCATGATTAATATCGATTTCAGCGGAAGGAAGGTGCTTAACTCGCTCATGTAAAAATAGTATTGAAAACGAACGTTAAATCTCAATTAATTTATTAACCAATCAATCGAACACAGTATGAAACATGTCGCAGTGGGGTGGGGTGGAATCCACTCCATCGTTCTTGATTGATTTTAAATCTAACAAAGGACATGACTCAATTGTCCGGCTCTGATTTCAAAGATTTTTTTCTGTTAAAGAACATGTATGCACTATTTGTGATGATAGAAATATTTGCAGTGGTGCATGTTTCTATTTTTTTATAATTTTTAAGAGTTGTGAAGTGGTTATTAGAGATTACTGCAGAATTTCCTTACTACCCTTTGTAAACGGAGCGTTAATGAAAAAAAAAAAAAAAAACAATATATATATAAAGCTTAGGGGCAAGTCTATGGTAGGTATGACCTTGACGGCATCCATCTTGAAATCCGCCATTTTGAATTAAAGGCAAGTTTTTTAAATAGGAATAGGTAATACGATACATAATTTCGGGCTATAATTTAATTAGGAAGACAATGGTGAAGTTAGTTTTAAGATATGCCAAATTGTGTAAAAGTTACAGGCATATTAATTGTTTACTAGCTGAACCTGTGCTCTCTACACAGCGCATCATTCGCATATGAGCATAAATCTCCTACTCATTCCTCACAACATCTGTACATGTCTCTTTACAGACACAAGTGAAAGAAGTATTGATTAAAAAAATCCAAGGGGTATCATAAATGGGAAATTTTTTTGATTATTTTTTCTCAATATCTCGCAACGTTTGCAAGATTTGAGCCTACTTCCGGTCGGAGTTTCTAATTCATGTATAACCAGTGTTTTCTTTCTTCTTGCATGTAGTATGTAATAAGACAATACATTACATACACAGTTAATTATAATGTCAGTTATAAATGGTGTTCATTGGGCAAAACACTCCAAAAATAAAGGTTCATCTTAAGCTGGAGAAATGGTTATCCTTGCCTTTCCATTATTATTTGGTCATGAAACAAACGCCTGAGACATATACAACCCCTATATACAACTATGTGGTGTTGGAATGTATAATGCGTAGGATGTGATGCTTTTTTTTAAATTTCAACCCTTCCAATGTACCCGTAAAAATGTAATAAAGAAATAGTGTCCATGTTTTTTAAATATTCAATTAGAACTGGACAATCTACATGAAATTTGCAATCGATCAGTGAAAACGTCATCTTTCTAGAGCCTGCAGTTTCCGAGATCTCATTGTCGAAAGGATTGACCACAAACAGATAACCGTTTACAACATCTATCTATTAAAATGCTACAATAGCAATTAAAAGCGTTTTTTTTTTTTTTGAAGTGCTTGCCATAGGCTAGCTCCCTTTTTGAGGGCTACACCCTCTCTTAGGTGGGAGAAGTGAAGGTATTATGGTAAAGAAGTAAGGAATGGGTAGGCTAAGAGTAATTTATTTATTTATTTATTTATTACTAGAACTGGGGCATTATGATCTTTTCGATCATAATCATACTTGAATGGTGGGTGTAGTTTCAATAACATAAGAGCAGTAACATAATAACGAGTATAATTGAATACAACATAAATATAAATATGGTAATTATATATATATTTAATATATATATATATATATATATATATATATATATATATATATATAGAGAGAGAGAGAGAGAGAGAGAGAGAGAGAGAGAAAGTGAGGAAACAAAGCAAAACATGAGAACAATAGAAGTGCGAAAGGTAAGATGAGATAGATTATATAAATAGATGAAACGAAACGTTACTTTACATATATATGATTGTTATTAATAAGAAAATAATCAGACAGTATATTATATGCAAAGAACATTAATGATCATAACGAAGGATTAGGTATAGCATGCACGATACATATGATATAGTAATGGGCGTGAATGATGTGGCGAGGTGCATACACAGGACAACACGTGGGTGATATTAGTTAGACAAATGAGCTTATCTTCAGCCTAGAGGCTGCTCTATTCAATGATGAAAACGAATGAGGCCCATGTTAGTAAATAATGGTAATCACTGTGCTGGAAGTGATGGGTGAATGAGAGGAAGATATTCATGAATGACGTAATCGGCGATGACAAGTAAAGAGGGATCGAACGGTGGTACAGTATAGTGATATAAGGTGCAGAGAAGCGAAAGTGGAGAATGATAGTAACGGTGAGGTGTTGGGTGAAGTGCTAAATAACGCACTGTATCCTGAAGTAAAGGATGTCGGGTTTCGAAACGTCTGGTGATATATGTTAGCCGCAGCTTTTCAAGAAAGTATTGTAAGGTCGGAAAGGTAATTTGGCGGAGTGTGCAATTAAAACAGTTATCGTGGGATATGAAAAAAAACACGAGAAGCTGACTTCCAATACGAGGCCGAAACGTGTAAGTAGCCAGTAATGAAATTTAATGCATAAATGAGAGATTTACTCTTAAAACAGTTCTAAGCGATATAGTCTAAGGCTTATCCCATGCCTGGCGTGTTATTTCAAATCATTTTGCTAATATGATAATCTTTGTAAGTCAAACAAAATATATATTATTTTAAACTCTGTTAAACTAACTTTTGTGACACACAGAGTTTGAACCTGGTTTAGCAGATACGCAGTAGTGACCAACAGATTCCCTTTTGTTGTATGTATACCTTATGTAAATAAACAATCATCATCATTATATATTTTCTCTCTTATTCCATTTTGCAATTGTTAAATAATATTAACAAAGGGTTGTAAGAACTACTAGCGTTATATTAACAAAGGTTCACCAAGTAGTTTATAAAATAATTTCGTCCTTATTTGTAATGGAATTGCAGGGGCTTATCGCCCAGCCTTGTTAGGAACAAGAAGCATGTACAGTTTATTGCATTGCAGATAGCATACCCTACAGGGAAATTAAATCATAGGTCACACTCTATTACTGTACTACCAAACCAAACTAGTAATATTCCAAGACAAGAACCATTGTCTTGTTCTACAAATAACACTAGACTAGTAAGTGATAACACAATACGTGTACAGAAGCCAATACATAGTCATTCAGTGAGTAGCCAGCAAGTTATTCTAGAGGGCCTCGATTTTTACAAACTAAAAACAAATCAAAAGTTTCTTTCAAGATTATGAAAGAATTAATAACACATAGATACACAGTATTTCAGAAGTACATATTATTATTATTATTATTATTATTATTAGTAGTAGTAGTAGTAGTAGTAGTAGTAGTAATGAAATGAAATCTTTAAGTTTTACGTCTCACGGTTATGCCGGTTAGGCTAAAGGAGACGGTGATAATGAGAGATGAGTGAAATGGTGGAATGAAGAAAGTGGGAGGAAACGGGAGAACCCCGAGAAAACCCACGAGCACGGTATTTGTCCACCACAAAGTTCACTTGGCTGGGGCTGGGATCGAACCCGGGACCCCAAGCACCAGAGGTGAACGCTCTACCACTGAGCCACCGCGCCCCCCAAATAGTAGTAGTAGTAGTAGTAGTAGTAGTAGTAGTAGTAATAGTAATAGTAGTAGTAGTAGTAATAGTAGTATATTTCATATATGCTACATTTCTGAGACTTGAGTCTTGATTGTACGTGAAGTTAAAATCAAAGGTTATGTTACGGACGGCAAATGATGGCTTAACCCAAAAACACATTCTTGGCCGGGACCGGAGGTTAGTCTGTTTTATGTTTATTAAACGTGTTTAATAATTACAGCAAATGAAGGATGTTTATAATAGAATGTGAAACAATACAGTTTTAAAAGAATTAAACTACGTCAACATGTTAAAATAATTAAAAGAACCTAATTAATCAGCCAATTTGTACTCTCGTTTGCTTAACTGGATGAATCGAGGCCTAAAGGAAAAGAGTTTTCTGCCCAAATCTCATAAGCAGTGGGATATTTTAATATTAAGAAATTGGCCCTCCTTTCCCTTAGAAGTGTAATTTTCAAGACGCTGGAACATATAGTATTTTATTACTTTTAGTTAAAGTTCAAATACCGAGTTTCACGCATCTAGCTTAAACAAATCCTTGCTTAATTTATTTACATATTTTCTGAGTAAGTAATGGGGAATTCGAACATAAAAAAAGTACTCCCTTTGCTCTTTCCCTTTTATGTGTTCAATTTTCAGTTTTTTTTTTTTTTTTTTTTTTTTTTTTTTTTTTTTTTTTTTTTTTTTTAAACAGGAAAGTTTATATGCATAGTTTCATTTTACTAGCTTGAGAAACTTGCGAGATACACTACCCTTTAAAAAAATCTTGCCCCACTCTTTTTACGATACTTATTTCCAAAATTTCTTTCTTATGTCCTTCTTTCATAAGAAATTTATATTTTTATAATTAAAATTTAACGACTTTACTTGTAGTAGTATGCCCAAAAATCACTCATTTTTACTCTTTTATATAAGAGTACAGAAGATAAATACAGTCAAACAAATGGACTTCCATGTACAGTTTCCGATTTCTTATAACTAACTTATTCGTACATTTCCCACAAGCTATGGGTTTAAATTTACGCTCTGTCAAGGTCCAGGTTTCAAAAAGGAACTAACTGGAAATATAATAATATTATGTATTTGTGTACCTGTGTAATATGTATAAATTTATTGTCTTATTGAAGCTTTCGTAATCTGGAAATAAACTTTTGATTTGCTTTTAATATATAAAAATCATGCTCCCCTAGAAAAATTTGCAGGCTACACCCCTAAATGGCTATGTAGTAATTTCTACAAAAATGGCACAGGACCTAAAATTCAGGTTTGTGCCTATACTTTTAGGACTTGTGCCGTTTAAGACTTATGAATGTCATCCACTGTATTTCATAATAAATGTTCTTTGTTCAGTTTTAAATTTACTGCGTTCTTTATGTATACTGTTAGTATTTAATGTTCACTCGTAAAATGTCTAGTCACCTTTAGTCCTAATTAAGTAAACTTTGGTGGATTTTTGTCCTACTCTTAATAAAATACGCTCCGCACAGTATATATTGGAATTCTGAATGTTTGCTTGGTTTCAGAAGTCTCATAAAATATGCTTTTTAAACATTTTTTTAAAAAAAAAAATTTATTTATTTTTGTTTTAGGAATTTGTCTTGGGATCCTCGTATCTCCATTCGAAAGAAACGAATTTCTTAACTAATTATGTAATTAATTCTTAGAATAAAATAGGTTGTATTATGTAATTCGTGTATAAGTGCAGAACAGATAGTGATAATAAAAATCTTAGTAGTACAAATATAGCTGTTATTGTTGGAATTAGCTACGTTCGTAACATTATTGCCAACTAGTTGATGCATCGTCGCAATTTCGTGTGGTGGTGGCAAATTTCAGAACTAAAGCAAGTGAATGAAAAAGGCACAAGACCTAAACGGCACAAGTCCTAAAAGGCAGAAGTCCTAAAAATCATATCGCGGCACAAGTCCTAAACTGCAAAAGTCCTAAAATTTAGGTCTAGTGCCTATATTTTTAGGAGTTCTGCCGTTTAGGACTTCTGGATGACACCCGGCACATCATGCTGCCTCAGTGATGGTTTGGTGGGGAGTGAGCTACTCAAGCACAACCCAGCTGTATTTTTGCGAACAAGGTGTTAAAACATCTGCCAAGGTATACCAGGATACAGTGCTAACACCTATAGTGTAACCACTGTCTGCTACCATGTTCCCTGGAGAAAGGTGGACCTTCCAACAGGATTCCGCTCCAGGCCACACAGCGAAAAAAACTTAGGATTGGCTGGCATGGAACGTCCCTCACTTCATTTCTACCACTGATTGGCCTTCTAGCAGCCCGGACCTTAACCCGTTGGACTACAAACTTTGGGCAGTCCTTCAGGCAAAGGTCTGAAGGCATCCATCTGTCGACAGTCAGAAACAATCCTTGGCCCGAGCAGTGAACAATTTTCTCATGGACAGTGTTGGGTAAGTTACATGTAAAAATGTAACGCGTTACAAGTTACTTTACTTTTTCCTAAAATGTACTTACCCCCAAAAAGTAACTGTTACTTTACTTCGAAAGTAACGCGTTACTTTTAGGTCCGAAACTTAGAATATGTGAAAAAATGTTATTACTTCAATTTTCCGTACTACTATTACTATTACTATCGCTTTTATTATTATTATTATTATTGCACGTTCTGAATCGCTTTATGTAAATGCAAGGACAAATTTTTACTTGACAGCTATAAGTTATGAATATTTTTATATAATGTAATATTGGCTAAAATGCCATACTGCGTTTTTCGTAGGGATGGGCTAGGGTAACCAGACGTACTGATTTTCGCAGTACAGTGCTGTTTTTCAAAGAGCTGTCCTGCGTGTTGCGAAGATGCCTAGGAAATCGAGAAATATCCTTCTTCTTTAAAATGTCCTGCGAAATGTCCAGAGTTAATTTATTTGCAATATCTTAATGTTTCATTCTTTATTCACAATATTTTGAATCAAACACACACTTTTCCTGAATGATGAAGCGCTGTGTTTTTTAACACTCCTCAAAAGACTATGGATGGAGAACAATCAACAAACCATTTTTTACATTACATCGCTTTTACTGAGAAGGGCTTGTTGAGATATCGGTAAAGTAGGAAAGGTTTCTTTTTGAACTTATGCCAGTGATGCTAACCAAGTTAAATAGAAGTTCCCTTGTGCCGGTCTAAATTTTCTCTCATTTCTTAAAATAATACCACGCTTCGAAATTTATTATTCTTATTAGCCCAACACGAACTTTGACTGTACGTTCATAAAATAAACCAATTTGTTATTCATCAAAGCATTTGGAGTTGTATTTAATTCCTTTAATACTTTTGTTCAGTGCTTCTTTTTAACAAAAATGTTTATTAACTTAAGGTTAACATTAAATGAAATAATGATATGCGTATTGCCGACGCAGTAAGATATCATATACTATTATACTTGTGTCCTACTTTTCGATTGTTAGAATGTGGTCATCGTACGATGGGCACGAGCGAGTATTCTTTGAAACTCGATTCGACTAAAAACAGACATCTTTGAACTCGATTCGAAAAATTTCCTCCAACTTGACTCGAATTCGGGTCGAGTCGAGCCAAATCTGGTGTGTAGTTTCGAGTATTCTCTTCAAGTATCTTGCATAGACAATATAGGTTATCAATGATACTAGTAATACTACTAGTACAACTTTTATTATTATTATTAATAATAATAACAATAAATAATAATAATTATTATAATTATAACAACACTGTGTTTAAACATGAAAGATACGCGGTCTGTATTTGAATACTAAAAAACTAGTTGATTGCCAACCTCGGTATCGTGAAGTCTAGGAGTCAAGGATATTGTTCACGAGCTTCTGAATTTGGGTTGAGGGTTTAGGTTGAGTATTCAGGCTCGAACCAAACATTGTTAAAAGTTATAGGGCACTGGCCAAATATCTTCAAAACTGTTCGGCCCGGGTTTACAACTGTCAACAACTTGAGCAGCTCGGCTCACAGCTCACTCACTATCGACCCGAACCGAGAAGTGAGCCGAGCCAACAGCTCAGTGAACCGAGTCAGCTAGAGCCTTCGGCCCAGATGAACCGAACCGAGCAGATGGCTCATCCCAACCTAGCCACCTTGAGCCATCGGCTCAATTATTACTTCCCAACTCAGCTTCTTATTAAAAAATCTCTTGTGGTCTCGATATCGAGACGAGAAGACATGCGAGCAGTGTTTCCTCTCGTGAGCAACATTAAAAGTATTCCATATTACTACTTAGCTTACATTTCTCATGGCTTTCGCTTTCCAGTGTAATCAGGCCATGATTTCAAAACAAGTTAAAACGTAATAATAATAATAATAATAAATATAAGTATTCCATACATATAGGAATGCTTTTGACCAAGCACACAAGAAATTACATTTTGTCCATTTAGCACTATCATTCTTTTGTCACTCACAATTATTAATATTCATATAGTAAATATCTTATAATTCTTATATTTTAAAATCAATTGACAGGGCTCTGATTGCTTTTATGAGAAATAAATCTTTGGTTTTATAGATCCTACGCAGTGGCGATGATCCTGTGCCGTTTCGGTCCTATGCCGTTTCGATCGTAAGTATTCTATGCATATAACTTACACAGGCACAGAATCGACAGGAGTTTATAATTTGTAAGAGCAAAGATTAAACAGATAAAAATATTATTTTTTTAGGCACATGATTAAAAGTTAAATTATTTCAGAGCAGCGGCGTAAGAGCAAAACGGCACAGGACCGAAACGGCATAGGATCGACACGGCACAGGACCGAAACAGGTTTCTGAGCTGAATTGTCGGTCGTATGCCGTGTCGATCCTGTGCCGCATCCCCGTTTAAAGCACATCGTCCAAAACATTTAGTCTGACAAGCAAGGTTCACAAGGAAAGACTATTAGAATGGGCACACCGGAACATGAATACGTAGGCATACTGAGATCTAACTATATGAGGGTAAAGTATTTCTGTAACTAACTGGTTCGTATTAGCTTTGCATCAGACACAATGATGAAGCCAATATGTTCAGTTAGTAGGCGAAACTGTCATACAGTTATTATTTTAAAATAAACGTTGCTTTTTTCAGTGATTTGTCTTTCTAGTTCAAGTATTTCTGTCCAATTAACGATAAAGACTGACTATAGGTCACGAGAAACAAGATGTGTGCTTCAAATGTAGTGCTGACGGCATTTCGGATGGACTGTGGCGCACTTCTGGAGCTACATTACAGTCGTTGTCCCAGCTCAAATTATTCCAGTGACAAGACAAATAACCAGCCAGGTTTATACTGATGTTCTGAAGAACACTTTGCTACCATTCCGTCGTGTAGATTTTCAATCTCAAGTGTAAATTTTCATGCACAACAATGCTGTGCATACTTCCAGATATACCCAGTCATGGCTAAAAGAACACCAGGACTCATCTTCAAGGGTTGGTCTCCACAGTCTCCTGATCTCAAACCAATGGATCATCTATGGGGTTTCATGTGCATTTTTGGGACAAAAAAGACGGTAAAAACTAGGTGGTTCTAGAAGCCCATATTCTATGACTATGGCAGTACTATCGCAATATCTCGGTGAGTCTTTTGCATTCTTGCGAACATGCAAGAGCCACTGCGTGCCGAATTGCAGCAAGTGGTAATTCTACCAAATTTTAACTGGATATTTTGTTATCTGCGTCTGTATCGAAACATTTGTATTGGGCACGGTAGCCGTTCATGTGAGTTTAGCGCTGGTCTAACACCGTGACCGTGGGTTTTCTCGGGTCCTCCCGTTTATATCACCACTTTCCTCGATCATCGGCCACTTATGTTTATCATGTTCTTAAGCCTTAGTTGAATTACTGTGGAAAGTTAAACTGTGAAGAAGGATTCACTTTGATTGTAGGGTTTCGTTACCAGTTACACTGAATACCTGAACAAGAAGCTTTCGTTTCGCTGCAGAAAATGTCAGTTTATTGTCGTAGTATTCATTCCTTCTAGAGAAGAAAATGATTATTATGTATTACTTTCGTTCATTCTCGTTTTTTATTTCCAGACTACTATGTATGTTCGATTTTTATCTTTAACTAGCTGAAACATCTCTTTTACGAACGGGGAATAGATTTACGGAAAGTATTTGAACACACCAGGATAAACCTCACAATCAAAGGGTAAAGATAAAAATTTGTAATATCATCCCATTGTCGCCCACTACCCATCACTCTTCATCTTAATGTCGCTGAACTTGGGATTAAACGGCATCGACAGTATCATTATTCATCTCAGCAACCGCGTAAACTATGGATGGATTGGACACTAACATCGGTCGCTTTTGAGAATGTTTACATGTACCCACAAGTTTTCCCATAAAATACTGCCCCTGTTCCCTCTTAGGATATGCATTTTAATCAATTTAATATAAGCCTCGGGAGGTCTAAAGTTGATAATCACGTGAAATTTCATTTTAATTGGTTCCGTGGTAATGCGATCAGACAGAAAACAACATTCGCTGTTATATTAAATTTTCTTTCACATTTTACCAATAGCCAAAGATTTGTATGCCTGGATAATTTATTCTTGGTTTTGTACAATCTGGTCTCCGCTAGTCCTTGTCATGTGACTCATATTCATCTGAAACTAACTTCTGAACGTTTTATGTGTAAATACTTCTAGAACTAACGTACGCCCCAGAAATGAACTTAATTCTTGTAAAAACTCCTCAGGCCTGTCTACAATGATATATTTTTACTCCTTTTTTGAACGACAATAATACGCATATTATATGTATCAAATATATAATTGGCATGTAGAGAACACACATATGGAATGATATAAAAATGCAAATTACATACAGATTCTCCAAACAATTAGAGGGCATATTACCATCAAGACAGAAAGCGAGTGCAACTGATGTAGTGGAGGAATTCTTACACGCATACGTTTTCTCTTTTTATCACAGATTTGAATACCACCCATGAAAATTTTCTTTTGTAAAGAACCTGCGTTCTTTTGATAAAGGAAACTCATCAGTGAAAGTAAGAAAATCACAGAATATGACAGCTTTTTATATAATAATTTATATCATAGATGTTACTTAAGCATATAATGTTCTTGTCTTAGGGATTGTGAAACTTGGGAGCTTGCTTTCTAATAATTGACTGTGAAATTCACCCAACCAAGGTGTTTTCTTCCTTCAATAACAGGGAACTTACATTACACGACGGCTCGGTCGCTGAAATTTTCAATCAGGTTCTCACCTCCTGAAAGCTATAATTTTGAAAAAGACAATGAAAACAATTTTTTATCACACACATTCCAGCACAACTAAAAATGAATAGGGAGTCAGTCTCCTTGGCATAAATGGTTACTGCTATTGTAAGGCTGCCTTTATTTCTAATTTTATCAAAGCTTGCTTCATTTTCTAGCTTTATCCTACTAATAGATGAGAGCAAGAGTATCTCCAAATAACCATTTACAATAGTTTCAGGCAAAAATTCTCTATGATATTTTCCATAAGTAGAAGCTTTGCTTTGTTATAATTAAATATAAATTAATTATTTGCTGAGCAAACCTATATATTTTCATTAAAATTCTACACGTGTTACAGTTTCGCCAACTAACTCTTTAACGTGTTGAATTTTAATGAAAATATATAGTTTTGCTCAGCAAATAATTAGTTTATATTTAAGAAATTCTCTGTTCAATTATACATTGGTGCTGGAATGTTGGCACATCCACAATGACAAATAAAACAGCACTGAGACGAACTAACTCATTTCTTCATTTTGAATCGCAATTGTAACTCGTTTGTTTTTCATTCTCTGTTTCAAGAAAATAATTCTCATAAGGAGAGAAAGTTCTTCTCAAGTACTGTATTTAAATATTTAATATATGATGCCTTATATATGTGCACTACACTACCAATTACGAGCGAACAAGCCTCAACGTTTAATCACCTAAAATATACAAAACAGGTCAATTTATATCAGCCCTGCGCGTTACAAAAGAGGTAACGTCCCATTTGCGTGATATTTGGGTCTACAACTTTTTCTTATTTTTACTAAAATAATACTCATAGACATTGCATTACGTGTATGGGTTGAAAAATATACAAGGAAAACTGGAAATTTCTATATGAGCGAAGGAGAGAGCAATGGATGTATATTTACTCTGTGTCTGTAGGTAATTTGAAATTCACTTTCAACTAACTGTATGTTCTTCTATTAAATGCAATGCTCATTCTATGTTTATGAACATTTTGAAACGAAATTTGGTGAGTTGTGACAACTCCTTGAGGACTCTGATGTGCTATGAAACATTTTTCGATTTGTCAAGTAGATTATACTACCACCCTATATACGAGTACGATTCCAGGTCGGGCCGAGTCATTCGGAACCCACGTTAAACTGTATATATATATATATATCTCAGCTTTATATATAATTGATGAGGAAAAATGATGTAAAATGGGGAAAAAATGGACAAAGTTGGGAGCCATGAATCCAAAATGTTTTGAGAGTTCACACAACACGAGACTAAGTTAAACGTTACGTATTTGTGATCATACAAACTTATTTTTTATCGTCAAAAACAATAACATGTCTATTAGTAGGGAAGCCATGGGTGTAACCACGGGGGGGGGGGGGGGGGGAAGCGGGGAAAGGCCCCTTAAATGACCAGCTTATAAAACATCATCGTAAGATTACCTCGCTTTAGTCATTTAAAAATAACAAAGTTTACATATAATTAATAATTTACGGTAAAATAGTACGGAAAATACTATTTTACCATACCAATCGAAAAATAGTGTGGTATCCAGGGGCGTCGTTAAGGGGGTAAGAGTGGAGCTCCCCCCCCCCCCCCAAGTTCCCAATTTCTTAACAAGTTGGCAAATTAAGATACCTAGTTGGTAATTTGAACAATGCCGTTTTGTTCCTGCTGCAAATCATTATCAGTTCTTTTATAGACTTGGCATAAATTTTGTGTAGTTTCCGAACTTGAAATAAATTGATATATTCATTGAAAGCTTCTTTACTTGTTGTAAGTGATCAGTGCCGGATTTACGTATAAGCTAAACAAGCTATAGCTTAGGGACCCACTGTCTTGGGAGCCCCGAAAACCTGAAGAAAACTGGATATCCATTTCTAAAGTATAAGAAAATCAATCAATAAAATAAAATTTACATATACGTAGGACGTAGCAACAGTGCTTCCTGTTGTGTAAGCTACTATGAATAAGTAATGGTGCCCCTTCTGCTAGCCTGCTTCCTAAAATATCATTAGTTTATCCATTTCTGTATATAGGGCGCCTACGTTAACCTGGACACGTAAAGGGCCCCATTACATTCCAACAGCTTAGGGCCCCACTAAACCTAAATCCGACTCTGCATGTAATCACACTTCACTTTTGTTCATTTGATATTCCTAAACATTTTGAAGAATCTTTAATGAAAAATCGGGAAATTGTACCACTGACAAAAGCTGAATAGAGGTGGCGTGCAAAATTAAAACAGACAGAAGAAGCGTTTCGGTTGCAGGTAGAGCACTGGACGCAAAAGCATTTGATACAAGAGCGTACACAAGACAACACGCAGATTGTGGAGGTTAATAAGAGAATAATAAGAATTAATAGGCCTATTAATAAAACAAGAACAAGACAGTGGCTGGTTAGTATAAACTTTTTACTATGTATAGTATGCAAATTTGACAAATTTGAAAGTTTTTTCCTAATATAAAATATCAAAGGGAAGTAGATTTTGATACCAGAGTGAATATATTGTGTAACCGTGTCTGCTTTGTGTGTGAATAGACCTTTCCCTTTGAAACAACGTGATCATATTAATACGGAGGAAAACAATAGATTATTTCAGTTGTTTTGCAGTAATACTATTTACAGGGCTTTTCGAGTAGGGAAAATTGAACAAAATGTGTTTTGGGAATGGTATCACAGTAGATTTCTGGGGGTGTTGTTTAGTGGGGAGAAAAACTACAATGGATGCCAAATAGTGTCGTGCCTTGGGGTGGGCGACCGCCTCGGGTGCAGATGTAAGGGGGCACAAATTTCGGGAGGAAAATGCATGTGCGTACACATGTATAAAATGCAAGGAAAAAACTAATTAAAAGTGCTCAAAATCAGGTAAAAGCAGGGTTTAATTTTGAAAATTTTCTACCGCTTCGCAGCTGGTCTGTCGATCTCACCCATATGTACGGGTGGTGCCGTCGTATACTCTCCTCCTGGACGCTGAGTTACCACGGCACGGCACTGGAGTCAAGTCATTTCATCGCTTCCGCTGTGACCCTAAGTGCAAGATTCCAAAAGTTACATTTTGCGGTTTAAAACAATACGTCTGCTGGTGAAAGCACAGACCAGTGTGTGTTTCACTTCATTTTCATACAAATGTGTTGCCTTTCCTACCTTATTTTTAACCCCGTAATTGCTTCTTTGGAAAGTTTAACAAAATTGCGATTCTTCCTTTCTTTGTAAGTCAAAGCATTACATATACCGCTGTATGTTACTTATGTAGCTCACGGGGCCGCAACTATGGGGGAGGAAGCGAGGCACGTGCCCTGGGCGCGTGGTTGGAGAGGCGCCTAACAGGGGATTATATATTACTATTTTTCCTGCCGGTATTTAATATATTTAATCAGAGTGCGAAATCATGAAATCGAAGTGAGAGGAGACTGAAGGACTGAAGAGTTAAAAAAAGCTTTGCGCACTTTTATGATTTAAAGTTTCGATATAGAAAGTTCGCGTATTTGGGTATCCAGAAGTAGTAAACTATACAAAGTTAGGTATTACGAGTTTACTGCTGATCACTAGTTCATCTAATAATTAAATATGAAATATACGTTGTTACATATGAACTACGGTAATTACTTTGGAAACTTCTGACATTATTTCACTGAATTATCCCCTCCAGCAAGGATTTAGTGAGGGAATTTTGTCCAAAAATATTCAGTGGGGGGAAATTTCCCTGTTCCCCAAGATTTCGCACCCTGCTTTTCACAATAAATTTCACTATTTGAATTCGATAATAAATAATGAATTTTATGTAGAATCAAATCTCATATTACAATACGTATTATAGTGCATTTTCATCTTCTCTAACTACATACATTATTCATTTTGGTAGAAAATTATTCTACAAAGACATTCTCTCAGGCTTTCTCACCCTTCTCTGCCAGAGCCTTTTTCCGCACCCTACCCAACAAAATCCGGCGTTTTACCAAACGTCCTTACAATATGAAGCAGATGAGCTAAGGAGGTATTTGTGTGCAGGTTAGCCTGGTCTCTCACTGAACCCCTCAATTGAATGTTTATGTAAATTATATATCCCTATATCACAAGCAGTAAATATGGCCTACCTTATTCTAAGTTTTTTAATGCATTTCTACAATAGATTATAGCTTTAGAGGTTCTCGTGAGGATTGGGTGACGCGGATTACCTAACCTAGCCATAAGTCGTCAAATTAGCAGTTGTGCATCGCGTATGGTGATAATGATCCTGAGTTGAGGTGTAAAATTGCACTCGAAAGCGGAACAAGGGCTGTTCGTATTAGTATCTCACAGTCAGATGAGGCATGGAATGTGACGAATATGAAAATGAGGTTGCTGTAATAGATTTCTACAGGGTTGGTAAAAGTGAGACTAAGATTTTCGAAACACTTTTCAATTTTTTATTAAGACTTGGCAATGTCAAGTTTCATCCCCCTCCCAATCTTGTAATGCTCGCTACGCCGCTGATGGTATCTCTTCCTTATGCCGATCGGAAAGTAGCATGGTATACAACAGACACAATTTACTGCGATTTATATTTGACAATTTGATGGCAAAGGTTTTAGCAAGGTACTATAAATACTACCATAAAACATTGGTACTAAATTAATTGCACATTATATTTTTATATGCTCTATCTAGTGTTTTATAAAACATATTTTTTATCAGATGGAAAATTCAGTGAAAAACAACGTTTTTATTCAATTTTTTTTAGTTTGGATTTCATTTGCTATTTGGTGTAAAACAGGAAGTAAGAAATAGCTGTTAAAATAATTGTTTGTTTAGTCATGAATAATAGATAAATATTTTTGTTAGGAAATCTTAAAGAAATTAAGTGCAATTTCAAAGAAAATCAATTTTATGTGGACAGGTTCTGTGTACTGTACAAGGGCGTAAACTGAAATAGTTACGCACAAAAGTATAACATTTGGTTCTGGGTTAAATATAATAAAAACTATCTTGGAATATATTTTATGGACAAAAAGCAAAATAATAATAATAATAATAATAATAATAATAATAATAATAGTAAATAAAAAAGCTTAAAAAGCATGGTTTTAGTTTTCTGGAAGGAAACCAAAATTTTCCGTTTTTTTTTCAGATCTCAAAAACACTAGCTGCAAGACTTTTTTTTTGGCTTGGTCCCCCTTCAAAAACGACGGGCCCCTCCTGCATTAACCTGCTGGCTACACCCCTGAGGGGAGCATATGTAGGAAAAAGGGCTTCCGTGGTACGTTTAGCGCAGAAATGTTGGCGATAGTTTTATTTGGTAATAAACGTCGTCTATTTGAATAATGTTCATGGTGGCACTTCATATTCTGATGCAGGTAGGGTTGGTGACGTCATCAAGATGGCCGCCAATTAAAACTGTAGCTCCGTTACTTTTTGTCCGCTTTTGATGAAACATGGCTCATTTGAAAGATATTGCTGAGACGAGTAGAAATGGTTATGCACACTTTTGACGTAAAACCAATAGTTTCCGAGATAAGTGACAAAATGTATTTTTTTCGCCATTTTTCTGGTTTTATATATATTTCGTTGATGAACAGTTCATTTTCATCTGACTATGTACTGGACTTCATATAAGAGCTAATACTAAGAAAAAAAGAAGTTATCTGAAATTTTGTTGTAAAATCAATAGTTTTCGAGCAAAGAAATAGAGATTTTTAAATTTTTAAACAGTATATCACAAAGAAAATGGGATGAAATCCTACTAAACGAGATAGCTGGAAAGGAGGTAATTTCACAAAATACATTTGACGTTCCTCGCCTAAAAGCACTTTAGAAAAAAAGAGTCTGGTGCCTGGTTACAAGCTACACCTTCCAAAAAAAAAAAAAAAAAAAAAAAAAAAAAAAAAAAAAATCGGAACTTTTTTTAGACGATAATATTTTCAAAATATGTGTAGCATTAAGCTTGGAATTAAATGTTTGCCACCCATTCACATGCCAAGATCGAGTGGACGAGAAAGGCTTACATGCTTTGAGCTGCATTAGAAGTGGTGGTAGAATCATACGTCACACGGAATTACACCAAATAATCAAACGAACACTCGCCAGCATTGATGTTCCTAGTATCATAGAGCCACAAGGATTGTTTCGAAATGATGGTAAACGACCGGACGGAGTAACTTTAATCCCTTGGAAAATGGGCCAGAGTCTTGTATGAGATGTTACATGTGTTGATACTTTCGCTCCTTCATACGTAACACTAACTTGTGAGGAAGCAGGAAATGCAGCAGAAGCAGCCGTTAAACGGAAACATACAAAGTACTCCAGACAGAAAGAAGATCATCTTTTTGTTTGAAGATTATCTTGTTGAAAGAAGTCAGGCGACCCAAGAAGCAAACACTATTTATTACAACGAATAAGCCTAGCAATACAAAGAGGAAATGCAGTCAGCATTTTAAAATCCTTCCCATCAGCACAAGAGCTGGAAGAAATTTTTTACTTAAAATAAGTAGTATAAATAGTACTGTGAAAACCCATGGTTGTACAACCACGGTGATGAACATCGATTTTTTTTTCTTTTAAGGAATGAAAATGGACATCTGTTTTAATTTAAAAAAAAAAAAAATACTCAATATTCGATTGCCATATAACAAGTAGACTTACAGTATATTCTGATTATTAATACAAGTCCACACAATTACCATGATTACTATGGAATTCACAACAGAAATTTCTTAGAAGTTTTAAATTGGTAATCTACTTCATTATTGTATTTATTCCTCACGTAAGCTTTTAATTTTAATTAGTAATTTGGAATTAGTGTTTCAGTAGATTTAATAATTTTGGAATTTACTTATTGACAGACAAGAACTACATATATAAATAGGGCGCTAACTACTGTGATATATTGAATTTTATGTGGAACTATGGTTTGAGTAAAATAACAAAAATAAAGTATATTTATAACCATTACAATTATAATTCTATCCATTAACTTGAAGAATGACACGTTTTGTTATGAAAATTATATATACAAGTATATCTGGACATTAGTATTTTAAGGATGGTCTAAAGCCACAAAAAGTCTGTTTCTGTGATAAGAGATGGCGTTGCTATCGCCCTATCTTTTCAATGTTAATTAATATTCACAAAAATGACTAATAACTTTTACAAATACTGAACTATGTTCTTCACTGTCAGTCTGTTTGAAGATAATGACTATACGCAGCAATTGTTCCGTGCAGATTTTCGAATTGTTGACTCGTTCATTGTTGAGTTCAACTAATTGTTGCAGAGAAATTCAATGCCTCTTCCCTTACCATTTGTTCTAGGACTCTGGAATTTTGGTATTTAGTACAGTGTGATGTAGTGTATAGGTTCTTAAGGTGACAATTTTTCGACATTTTGTTCTTTCCATTGTTGCAAGCATTTAATTGTTGCAGAGAAATCCTATACTTCTCCCGTTATCATTTGTTCTAGGACACTGAAATTCTGGCATTTAGTATAGCGTGAGGTAATGTATGAATCACAAGTTGACATTTTTTTGAAATTTTGTTCTTTCCATTGTTGTAAGCTTTTAATTGTTGGAGAGGAATCCAATACTTCTCGCGTTACTGCTTGTTCTAGGACTTTGAAATTCTGGCATTTAGCAAAGAATGTAGTAATGTATGAATATGAAGGCGAAAATTTTATTATGTATTTTCGTTCCCATTGTTGTAACCTTTTAATTGTTGTGGAGAAATCTGATCCCTTTCCCGTTATCGTTTGCACAAGGACAATGAAATTCTGTCACTGAGTACAAAATGAAGTAATATATGAACCTCAAGGCGAAAATTTTACAGCGTTTTGTTCTTTCCATTGTTGTAAGCTTTTGATTGTTGAAGGAATCCAATGCTTTTCCCGTTATCGTTTATTCCAAGATTCTGAAATTTCGGCATTTGGTATACCGTAATGTAATGTATGATTCATAAGGTAATTATTTTTCGATATTTTGTTCTTTCCATTGTTGTAAGCTTTTAATTGTTGTAGAGGAATTAGATGCCTCTCGCGTTCGCTTGTTCTAGGTCTCTGAAATTCTGTCATTTAGTACAGGACCAAGTGACCTATGAGTTTTTAGATGAAAATTTTACTACAATTTATTCTTTCCATTGTTGTAAGTTTGTAAATCAACCATTGTTGTGAACCAACTTAATTTATGCAAAATGTTTTGGTTATTCTGGGTATTATAATAATGGACATATTCAGTTTAACCGAACCCACAGTTTTCCCCCGCTTTCTTTCACATCTGTTTTCTTTCCAAGTGTCAATTTTCGTTCCCCCCCCCCCCCCAATTCGTTTCACTGTCCTTGAGGGGAGGGATAACATCCTTCTGAAGACACTGGACACGACCGTCTTTTGAGTTTCTCTCTAAACACCAAACACACACACAATATAACTATACATTCACACGCACCTTTCTGTTACACATTATATATGGAAACAAATATCAACCTACTTAAAGGTTTCTCAGGAACATTTATGAACAATTTAGAATAATTATGTAACTCAATACGGTTTTTAAGCGAGCAAATGCAGCCACATGTTATGACAACTCGCCGCGTGTTGTTCAGGGGAAACAATATTGTTTCAATGTCTTATTACCGCATCCATAAAACTCATGTAAATGGACTGGATTAGATTGTATAAACCGCTCACCGCTGACAGCAAAAAACCTTCGAATTATTTTGTCTTTACACCGCTATACTGATCTTATGAAATTATGTAAAAATATTTAACTAAATAAATAAATAAAACTAAACCAAGGATTGTTTACACTTGCTTGTTGTCTTTAATTAAAAAAAAGTTATTAATTATATTTCTGAAATTTTCTCAAACACGACTATTTGTATTCAAAGACATCATCAGTTAATTTATTAATCTTCCCAAGATTACTCGCAATTGACAATGAATGAAATGCATTTATTTCTCGAAGTGTACTTAGCCTCATCAACTTTTTTTTTAATCATCTCTTTTTATCGCAGTCCCTTTGTGCGCTGTACGTGCTCGTTTGAGGACACATGTCAAATTTGTGCATTTACTATCAAAAGACAAACTAAAATAAATGTTTTACTCTTCTCCACTTTTGAATTTCCAAGCCCTTTCTTTGTTCGAGTATTGTTCGTATAAGAATCTGTACACTTTCCCAACTATATAGACACTTAGAGACTGAGATCATAAGATTTTAATAAGATAAGTAATCACTTCCAATTTCAATCGATTTTTGTCGCTTGGAGGACGATACGATGGATCACTGGTAGAGCGCTCACCTCTAGTGTCAGGCATCCCTGGTTTGATCCTGCCAACGCAAATTTGTGGTGGAAAACATTGTAGCCGCAGTTTTCTCGGGGCCTTTCCATTTCCAAAAACATTCTCATTCCGCCAATTCTATCATGATCATTCACTTCCATTACAGTCACCATGTTTTCTTCTCTTATCGTTACTGGAAAGTAAAAATTATCCAGAAAGCAACCAAAAGTGTTGTTGAATTAGCATTACTGAGAAATCGGACTATTCGATTATGCATATAGCAGTGATGGAATGAGACATGGGCCACTTGGGTCTCGACTTTTGTCTGAGTCATCCGGGTCCGGGTTCGCTTCTCAGACTCGGTCTGATTCGGTGACTGAACGAACCCGGAGACCCAATCATATCCGGAAACTCAGATACACTTGTGACTGAGAAGCAACCGAAATAGCTCTGCAGAATTACTGCAAAAATTTTATTTATACTTCATTAATGATGTTCACTGCTTGAGCTAGAACATTCATTTGCCCGATTCTTGATGTGACATTTCTTAATCAAGATACCATGTTTTGAATATTTCAAATATAATTTCATGTTATTCGTCTTCAAGCATGTGGTTTTTGATTATAGCCTATACAAAAAAGAATTAACAAAAACTGATTAACCTCAGCGGTATTTTTAACGTTCTAAACAAGAAGCTTTACAGGTCGATTAAATATTAACGATCTCTCATAAGAGAAATATGTGACTTATCTTTTCTTTGCGATTTTGAATGTTGGTACCCTTATAAGCGTTGTAGTTATCTTTCAGTGCAACACTTGACACAAGGAAGCAAACAAGCGAAAAATAAAATTATATTTAGTGAAAAGGAGAGGAGAGAATCAGATTTATTAGAACTGCATTAGTAGCCTCACACACACTTCTCATGTATATGACGACGTTCCATCTCTGGGTTCTATCGAATCATCTGGTCACTCTGGATTATTGGTCGTGGTTTCTCAGTCATGGGTCTTTCTGGGTCTTTTGGGTCATGGGTCTTTTGTGTGTCTTCCGAGTCATGTTTCACGAAATTCGTGACCTATTCCATCAGTGGTAGACTATCTATATGGCAACATCAAACATGTTATAAGAAAAACGAAAAACAGAAATTTGGAAAGATACTGAAATATATATATATATAAAAAAATCGAAAAAATTGAATATTGAAAACATCAAAAACCGAAAACATCGATTCGTATATATTTCATTATTGATGTTTAGATATTCGAAAATATCTCATGGATGGATCAATATATCGAAATATCGCATAACCCTAGTTAGGATGCAGATAAGCATGTAGCCACACGTCTCATATAGACTCGTTCTCGCATTCTCCAAACAAACGATGTTTAAATACACTGTCTAGTATCAAACTCGTTATTTGGCTTGGTCTTTAAAGTAGAATTTCTACCACAGAATTATTGTGGTTTCTGAACCCGTGATAATCAAATTTGTGTGCTGTCAATAATTACCTTTGTTATTAAACATGGAAAACAAGTGACATTCTCTACCTGATCTTTGCTTTTTCAACATATACAATTCAAGCTCGCATTATGATAAACCAAATACCGTATTGGCCGTAATATAAGCCGAACATTTTGTTACCATTTCAATTGTGAAAAATTAGGGTGCGTTATATGTTCCCGACCTTACTAAAATTATGGCACTGCTGCTTCAAGTATGTTAATTCCTCATTTTGAAATAACGATTATACAACAACAGCATTGTAGAAACTGGCCATATTATACAGCATTGTCGAAACTAACTTTCGGTAGTTAACAGCAGTAGTTTGGAAACGGTTGATAACTGACAAAAATCAATAGGCAGTGCAAATTTTAGGGATGCGCACGAGACGAGTCGAGACAGGATTTTTCTGACAAAATTCGAGTCGAGACACGGCTCTTCCAATATAAAACTCTTCCAATATAAAAATATACATTTTTCGAGTCAAGACATCACTTTTACAGCACATTTTCGAGACGAGACAGCCAGAAATTTTGTCTCGTGCGCATCTCTAGCAAATTTTATAACACATTAAAATATGTTAAAGCACTCAAAACAATTAGAAATACGTCAGATGTACATGTGTGAAACTGCTCCCTTCTAAATTTCGATTCAAAGCCAAAATCAATCATTTGTGTTCTATTTGTGATTGATTCTTTTGAAGAACTAATAATTTATTTCACAAACAAAAACGAAATATTTAAAAAATAAATCTCATACTTCACACTATCCTCAATTTTCAAAATTTGATTCAAAACTTGGAACGCGCACAAGACGAGTCGAAATTTAAGTCTGTCTCTACGCGTATGAAGAAAATGCTGTCTCGACTCGGCGAATTCAAAATCTAAAGCCATCGTTTGTTTGAAAAATATAAAAATAAATTTTTACATAATACATATGTATATAGATAATTTATACAGACACACACACACGCACACACATTATATATGGGTGATTCCGCGAAAAAGGGAAATTTTCACTTGGAAAACTTTTGTTCCGTTGATGGTCGCCTATTTCGAAAAAAATATCAGATGCACTTACTATTACTAAGTACATGTTACTTAGGTGTTCAGCAGAACTGAATCGTTATTGGTGTAGTAAATAAAAAATAATAAACTTTTCAGCACCCACGGAGTTGAGACCATAGGTCACGGAGTTGAGATTAGTTAACACGGAGTTGAAAATTGCTATGGAGTTGAGAAACGTGATACATCTGGGTGATAAGTTTTGGTTTATAAGTGATTAAGCTTATAATTTACATAAAAATTGAAATAATTTTCCAATAATTTTTGTAAGTTAAAATTATTCTCCTTATGTTGAATAAAATTCTAACAAACTAGATGACAAGTAATTTGTTATACAAAAATACTCCAGAAAATACTGCGAACATATGAGAATATATCTAATGAAGGTTCCAAAATTAAGTACATATATATATATATGAATATATATTTGGTCTAGGAATTAATTCGTGCGGGTGGACAAGAGATGGCGCAACGAACGGAGCGTCCCACAGTTCCGTGTATCCACACGTGTTGCAAACCCCTGTCATCGCGTATCGTTCGTAGTATAGGGCAGTG
This sequence comes from Thermobia domestica, assembly GCF_964235325.1. Classification (NCBI taxonomy): domain Eukaryota; kingdom Metazoa; phylum Arthropoda; class Insecta; order Zygentoma; family Lepismatidae; genus Thermobia; species Thermobia domestica. The sequence goes on from NC_137464.1 coordinate 130,781,317, forward strand.
GATTAAAGCGTCAACAACACCAGTTTGTAGTTAAGTGAACATGGCGCAATTTGTGCCTGATAAAGTGTTTTTGCGGGGTGTCCTGCTGCATTACTTTAACATGCAGAAAAGTGCGACTGAAAGTCATCGTATTTTGGTGGAAGTGTATGGTGACCATGCTCTAGCTGAGCGAACGTGTCAGAAGTGGTTTGCACGGTTTAGAAGTGGTGATTTCGACTTGGCAGACCAAGAGCGAGCTGGACAGCCAAAAAAATTTCAAGACGAAGAATTGACAGCATTGCTCGAGCAGGATTCGTGTCAAACGCAGGAACAACTTGCAGCAGCATTAGGTGTTGATCAAACAACAGTCTCCAAACGCTTGAAAGCCATGGGAATGATTCAAAAGATGTCACATTGGGTTCCACATGAATTGAAAGACAGAGACGTTGAAAGACGAAAAACCATTTGCGAATTGCTGCTTCAACGACAGAGCAGAAAGGGGTTTCTGCATCGAATTATTACGGGTGATGAGAAGTGGATCCATTACGAGAACCCTAAACGAAAAAAGGCCTGGGTGAAACCAGGTGAACCAGGTCCATCACAACCAAAACGAGATATTCACTGTGCAAAGGTTATGCTGTGCATATGGTGGGATATGAAAGGTGTGGTGTACTATGAGCTGCTGCAACCGGGTGAAACTATGAATGGAGAACGTTATCGACGACAATTAATGCGTTTGAAGCAAGCTCTGGCCAGAACACGACCAGAATGGGAGAACAGACATGATAAACTTATTGTTCAACATGATAACGCTCGCCCACATGTCGCAAAACCGGTCAAACCCTATTTAGAAAATGTCGGATGGGAAGTTTTACCCCACCCGCCGTATTCACCAGACGTTGCTTCTTCGGACTACTACTTGTTCGATTGCATGAACAACGATTTGATTGGACAGCGGTTTACTTCTTCAGAAGATATCGAAACATGGGTCTCTGACTGGATCGCTTCCAAGGATGAGGACTTCTTTCGCCACGGAATCCGTACATTGCCTGACAGATGGGCGAAAGTGGTGGCTAGCGATGGACAATATTTTTCTTAAGGTATTTATGTATTTTGTGTTTGTACTACAGCTTCAATGTGTGCGTACCAACCGCACGAATTAATTCCTAGACCAAATATATATATGAATATGTTACGTAAATAAGAAAAAAAGAAATACACATACACTTATCAAATATTGAAAAATTATTGCGCTTTCAATATGTTGACTATCATATGGAGAGGACAGACGTTTCACATAAGCTTACGAAACAAATGAAGTAGTCACTAAACCTGTCTATTGTTTACTTCATTTGTTTCTGAGCTTATGTAAACCGTCTATCTTCTCTGTGTGATCAAGTCAACACGTCGAAAGTGCAATACTTTTTCAACATTTGGTAAGTGTATTTGTATATTTGGTATATATACAAGGTGTTTCAAAACAATACATACATCGTTTGGGAGCTGATTCCTGACACCAAGATAAGACGAAAAGTATAGACAACCTGGGTGCACAAATGCTCCCTTTCGGATTTATAGGCTGCCGAAAACATGAATAAAATGAACTTTAAAGGCTTATAGCTCCAAAACTATGAGATTTGCCATAGTCGGGTCACGACTTCACTTAGGAACTAATATGTGCACTATCCAAAAATATGTTTCAGAATCCTGAAGTACCCACGAAGCAATTTTTATAGAGGGAGTTTGGCTACGGGCATATAATCTGAAGTACTCACCAACTACTTCTATAAAAGTTGTTGTGGAAGTACCGCAGGATTCTGAAACATGGATATTTGTATAGCGCACATACTAGTTCCTAAGAGTGAAGTCTTGACCTGACTACGGTAGGTCCCATAGTTTTAGAGCTATGGACCTTTAAAGTTCATTTCATGTTTTCGGCAGTCTATAACTCCGAAAGGAAGCATTTGTGCACCCAAATTGGTCTATACTTTTTGTCTTATCTTGGTGTCAGGAATCACCTCCCAAACGTTGTCGGTGTTGTTTTGAAACACCCTGTATAATGAACACTAAATGACAGTGTAAGGTGCTCATCATTTCTCAGTTTTCTTTGGATAATTCAATGCTTTTGTTAAGTATGAGACATTTCTCTCTTAAGTTCATGTTGAAAAAAAAAAAGTCAAGAACTTGGACACACTCAATCAGCTGATTAGTTAAATAAACTTGTGTATGGAAACATTGACTCTGTAGGTCAATGTCAGGGTTCTGATATTCGTTTGTTCGAAGTGATTAAAACGCCATCTATCTTTTGTAATCTAGCCGTAACTACTGCGTTTCCATTAGAATGAAACGTGAGGTAAGCAGAAGTAGGAGCTTAGAAATTGTGTTCGTCAAATTGATAATTAGTAAAATGTGATCTCGGTATAGTTTTTGGATATTAAGTGCTCCTATACGTAAGGTAGACGGAAGAATGTAATAAATTTATGTAAAGTGCCAACGATATATGACTCGTCAGGAAATTGTAAGTACTAAATTTTAATCTATTTTTTTCCTTCCATTTCGGCCCAACTTCTACAAGTTTTTGGTGAGTGGTATGTCTTTGGTCACTAGAATAATCATATATTGTTATATTTGGGGTATTAAATTCAATTTGAGAATCTATTTGATATAAGAAACCTTTCAAAAGCATAATCAGTAAATTCAATTTAGAATATAAAATAGTAGAATGCGAATGTGTAAAAACTTCCGGACTACCATTCAAAATGGGAAAGGGTTGAAGTTAGTTTTGAATAATGTTGTTTGTGTCTGAACATTTATTTTGTTATTGTTAAATATACATACATGTTAAAGAAATTATATAATAAACTGTTCCAGTTGAAGGAGATTTATAATTTAAATGAAAAGGGATTACTTGCCCAAACTATTCCGCATTAAAGGAAGCCTAAATGACCCTTTCATAGGTAGTGGATTACTTGGTAACAAGACTGCCGCTACAAGTAGCCCATATTTTTCACTCCAATGAAGGAAATGTCTTGAGGAATCAGGGAAGGGCTGTTCTAGTCTACACAGAATGTCAACTGCCAACGCTTTTTGAACGTCAAGTTTAGTGGACCAGGAGAAATTCCGGCCTTTGAGTGTGAATGACGCGTAGTCAGCGTGTCCACTCCTACAGCCGTTGTGATGGTCTGCGCGATCAGGTTTCAGTACATCTCTACTCAAATGAGTTTTTCAATTACCTCACTGTGCGAAGTAAACACCATTAATTTTTGAACTCCCACCGGGAAACAAACCCAGAACCCCGCACGAAAGGCGAACGTACTAGTCACTAGACCATAAACGAGCTTTATTTCTATCAATATGTTGAAAGAACAAATATTTGGAAGAGCATGAGCATAACAAACACTATACGATTATCAACTCCACGAACTTGTCTCAACACCGTGGATTCCTTAGTTTTCAGATGGACATGGAGTTGAGAAAATCGAATATAATTAATCTTTACCGGCCCACTTTTTAACCAGTACATGTGAGTAATTGTGTACGAATTTTCTACGTTAAGGCGTAGGTTTCGCAAGGGAAAGAAGGTATATACCATACAATTACATTCAGTAATAAATACCATGGTGTTAAGTATCAATTAATATACGCACCTGCTTTCCACACACAAAAATATTTTTCCTATAGCTTTTAACACGTGCACACAACTTTTTCTGTTCTTCAGTCAAACATGTCTGCCTTGTCTTCTTATGGGTGTTGCCAACGTGGACGACCATGCTATCTGTTGAGAGCAATGTCAATTTTTTCTCATGCCATGGAGTTGAGACGAAATAGAGGTGACAGAAACGAAGCATAGTCATGCTTTCGAAAATAATCGTTATAAAGGTTTACTTTCCATAAAACCGAAACATTGAAGTGTTCTTTTCCATTTAATTACCATTAAATGATGTTTGATTTGCGACTTCAGTTGTAATTTATTGATTAAAATCAGTCAACTGTAGTCTGTGACAGCCCACGGTGTTGAGAAATCTGGGTAATAATTATTTTTTTACGTATGTTTCGTGTTATATTTGCAAACTGTTATACATGGCATACCTACTTTGTGACGGTTACTACCAAACAAAATAAAAATGAGGTGATTCTTCCTAGTAGTAATTTGAAGAAATGCCCGTGACAGAAAATTTCCCTTTTTCGTGGAATCACCCATATATATATATATATATATATATATATATATATATATATATATATATATATATATGTATGTATGTATAAAGATATGCCTGGGCCTTCAATCGAAATTTTGAAAATAAGTGAATAACTAATAACTAAGACTTCCAAACTATGTGAATTGAATACTCAAACATGAAATAGTGCATCTGTAAGTACTTGTTGCAATAGAGTAATAAGATCAAAGATAGAACCTGTTACTCGGACGCTGAATTCATATCAAAAAGCCGTTAGTCGCTGTCACTTATCATTTTTATTCTATGTCGATAAAGGCTGAAACTAAAAATAGTTTATTTCAACCACTTTCGGATTGAATAGAGGCCTAAGGAAGGAAATCAAACATATTTTTGGGACACTGAATCAATTGCTAAAAACCACATCTTGATAGCATTTACAGTTTTCGCTTTACGGAAATCAGTATTGAAACCGGAAGTAAGAGTATATTTTAGTCAATTTCGGTTTCGGTAGAGTTTGTGGATAGTCATAACATGTCGTCCTAAGACGCTCAATCGTTTACAAAAAAGAAAAAAAACTTTTGGCTATCTGTTACCGACATAAGTTAATGGTCATAAACAATGAAACCGGAAATAATAGTAAATTTGAACCACTTCTTGTTTTGGTAGTGTTGTGGATAGTCATATTATGTTGTGTTGAGAAGCGGAATTGTTTGTAAAAACCGTTTCTTGCTATCTGTTACTATTTTCGTTCTATGGTGAAAAAGTTGAAACCTAAACCGGAAATAGCTAATTTGAAACGCTTCCAGTACTAAAAGAGAGTTAACGAAGCAAGTGGAACTTACTCGTGAAACGATAGTTTTAAAAATACCGCTTTTCTATATACCGGTATGTTGCCGTTTTCGTTCTATGGCGATAAACGTTGAAACGGGAAGTGTCTAATTTTAACCACTTCCGGTTTAAATAGAGAGTTAACGGAGGAGATGGCAACTATCCTTGGTATTCTGAATCGATTGCAAAAATTCGCATCACGATATCTCTTGTCGTTTTTGCTCTGATACTTGTCAAGAGACCGACAGCGCCCCTTATGCACAGCATAGTTTGGAAGTCTAAAAGAGGGATCAGTGTGGAGTTGGTCAAATTCATTTTGTAAATATAGGCTATATTGAATTGTTTCGAAACGAACTATTTTTTTTTTTTTTTTCAAAGCTGTCAATAACAAAGGATTGATTTTGGTTTTGAATCGAAATTTAAAAAGGGAGAGGCTCCATACACATATCCAAATACCGATATATTGTTTTTGATGCATTTATTTTTATACATAAAATGAAAAATTACTCCATTTTACGCAACTAGGTGAATCGTATGATGTATACCGATGCTTGAGTCAAAAGTTACTTGCAGTCGCGGATGTAGGTACATATTTTGGGAGAGGTTTCTCATAGTTTTTTTTTTTTTTTTTTTTTTTTTAAAGGGGGCGTTAATCTACGGCTTAAGTGGAATCCAAACCATATGAGCTCCCACTAGGAATCAAATTCGGGTCTCCTGCGCCAAAGACGCTAAGCATATAGGTAATAGCTTATAGACTATTTTGTGTTTACATAGCTTAGACATATAGTATCTAAATTACTACTTTGAAAAAAAAAATGGATACACTGTAACAGCTCTTTTCTGCATAAATACAAGACTAACGCCCACCGCTATTGTTTCATTGCATGTATTTACGTGACATGCTTTCTTAACAAACAAACAAAAAAATCGAATTTACACCTTTCATCTTTTTCTGCATCTCATAATGTGTAGGAAGGGAGTTCATATATAAAAATATACTGTCTAACATGTAAGAGTACAGTTTTTATATATAACAATAAACTTAGCAAGAAATCTTACTACACTTGTTTTCTTCATCCGAAAAAAAATAATAAAAAGTACGGGTCTCGTTCCCCTTATATTTCCTGGACGTGAGATTATGTTGGGTAATGGAACACACTGTGAGGATCGATCTTTCATGTTGATCTATGCACTAGCCCAGGATCTCAAATTTTCCGATAACGCGGACCCCATGTTCATTCGGGAAGTGATCTCCGGACCCCCTTGCAATGCTAATTTGAAATTTCACATGCTATTAAAAATATACTAATTAGAATTATTACTGACAAGAAAATGCAATAAGTAATTTATTCTAAAGACACATGATTGTTTCCTAGTGAAGGAAAGTAACTTTCAAGACTAAAAATCATTTTTTTTAAAAAGGGAATTCACTTGATAAACAACGTTCTCAAATCTGTGGGGTCACTAATGTGAGAAATGAAATTCTTCGTGTTTTTTCCATAATTGCATTGAAATGTGGAATAATTTTTGTCACCACCAATCTTAGGTCCGATTCCGCATTAAGACGACGCTAAGTTTTAATACTGGAAATAACAGGAAAGGTCTGCTTGCATAAGTAAGTGTTAGGGAAAGGCATCAAATGTTGCAATGCCTTTTCAGACAACTCTTCGTACTGACAGCGCGCACACAAACCAATCTGAGTCAAAAGTTACTCGCAGTGGCGGATGTAGGAACATATTTTGGGAGAGGTTTCTCATAGTTTTTTTTAAATACGTGAATTGGGGGAGGATTGATGTTTATAAGCATAGAAATCACAAACATTTACTTTAAAAAAATCTGGAATTGGTGGTAGTGCTTTCCGCCACCTGAAGATGAAATCCATGAAATTCCGAGGCATCGTACAGTTAATGTACAACTGCTCTTGAAAAAGTGCCCTAACAAAGAAGAAATTTCTCTCACTTGAAGTAGTCCTATATAACCGTTGACCAGCCTCAGGGCATAAATTTAGTAAAGTAGGAAAACATTTAAATTTACACACGTAGGTATAATTTGTAATTGCTTTCTTTTTAGTAACTGTTTCAGTAACTGAAAAAAATACTCCTTGCCCAACAGGTGAGTTCCATTTTATTACAACACATTTCAATTTTTAGGCGTTGCGGACCCCCTGGCTAGATCCCACTGACCCCCAGGGGTCCGTGACCCCACTTTGAGAACTATTGCACTAGCCAATTACGCAACACTCAAGCCCCGCTTGTGGTTCGGAATTAATAGTTGGTTCCGTCCTTTATAATTTCTAAGTTGCATTGTTGCATAAGAACGAAAAACACAAAACTTCAAACCCAAACCGATTTTTAAAATTAAATCAGGACATGATGCATTTAATACTGGAATATTACGTACAAAATATGAACAAAATCATAATAAACGTTTTCGGAAAACTATTAATACGTCAGAAGAAAACTCCCCCCAAAGTGTATACTACTCCTTTCCAAGGAAAATATTTATCTAATGAAATATTTATTTACGAAGTGATTTGCTATAATTTATGTATTGATATTTCTTAAATAAGATGCCTCTCTAAAATGGACTAACAATTTAGCCACTTCTTTCATTAATTCCAAATATTTGTTAATATCTATTGTATCTTCGTAAATACAACACTACTCTCTCTTGCTAATCTTGTCGCTAAATTATTTTCCATTTCTCTCTCTTTTTCTTATATTGTCTTCATCGCTAAATAGCGTTATGACTCCACACCGACAGTACATGAAGGTTTAAAGGAGTAACGCATTTCAAAACTCCTATGCCGGATAAAGAATTCAAATTTTTGTACTTTACCCGTTAATATATTGTACAGATCAATGGTATACGATATGAACTTGGGTGCCTGAACTCCTCTTTATAACGTTGTGTGTACGCCACTGGAGGTTCTTGTGTTCAATTTGAGTTGTCATTTATGACATCTTTGATTAAATCTGTGCTGAGCAAATGTATTTTATTGCAAGTCCAGTATCACATGAACAAAGACAAGCAATATACTGCAAATACCGAAAAAGAAAGTGTTCTCAGCAATCGGCACATTCGCTATTCAGCGTTCTTTACCAGAAATGGAACGATTAGCTTCAAACTCCTCTTCCGTACAAGCTGCAGATTACTAGACAGTGGTCAGTGGTGTCAGGTTACTTAGAGGGATGGAAGTATCGAAAAAGAAAATTCCTTTAAAAAAAAAAAAAAAAAAACGAAGGTCGCTGACAAACGACATCCCACACCCTCTGCCCCTCCTTCGCGAGGAAAAAAATAAAGGGGAGGTAAACTTCTAACTCAATCTTCGAAATTGGGTTCGACAACACTGCCATCTATTTTTGTAAGTTTCGTAAAAACTGAAAGCTATGCCCCCTGCGAACGTAAAATTGTACTTCTTTCTGACGACACTATTTCATGGCTTTAGACCAACCTTAATTATTGTTATCATGATATTTTGTTGAAAACCTTCCTTTTTAAGGCCATTTCTGCATAATTTTGGAAGAAATCGTTCCTATATGAAATTGTCTTCCATGTTGGAGTCTATATTTTCATGTATCATATATGAATAGTTATCACAAAGTTCTTCGCCTCCTTTGCACTCTTACATTTAAGTACATGGTAGATTGTATGAGAAACGTTTACATGGTGGATTACACCTAGTCTTCCGGCATGAACATCTAGTCAGTTGCAAAACTGAATCTGGAACACATGACATTTTACAGCTAACAGGGCATAGCATTCCATCTTCAAACTGCCATCCATGACCAATGTGAGATGGGATTGTGGGTTGAGATTGATCGTCTCTATTGCAAATCATTACTCGGTATGTCGGTAGTTTACTCTTTTTATATCAGGAATTAAAGCACTTCTTGTAGGTAGTATTTTTTTTACTAACTAACTTCCTTCTTCGAAAATAAATACCACCGTAAGTCTGCGAGTTTACAAATAGTAGTTCCAGGTTTATAAAGTTGGCAAACGAACGCCTCTAGCTCATCAAATGTTTTATCAGTGGTTATTTCACTTGAACCTAGAAATGTCATTGCCTGGAGGATTTCACTGGAGATGAGACGTGGTGTCATCACTACGAGCCGGAATCCGAAAAACAGTCCATGGAATGCCGATTTTTACGAGTGCAGCATGCAGGCTCTGGTTCATCGTTGGCAAAAGTGCATAACGAATGATGGGAACTATGTGGAAAAATGACAATCTGTAGCTGAAATATTGCTCTGTTTAGCTGTGCTGTTGTTATTTATGTATCTCCATTAGCTTCCATTTAAAAAAAAAATAGGCATTACTTTCGGAATGACCCTCGTAGATTTGACACACTGTTATGATTGCTCAGAAATACAATGTAAGCGGGAGGGCTGGGGCACATAGAACATCAACTGTACTTCAGGCAGCTTTAAAGGCTGGAATTATAACTTCTCAAGAATCTAGCGACATAATACCTGCTTTAATTGTGGACAGGAGCAAAATAAGGCTTGCGAAACTTAAAGTTGGTCGGAATTTAAAAGAAAGTTCTAGAGATGATGATCCCATTACAAGCCTATACTTTGATGGTCGAAAGGATGTCACTAAGATACACACACGCATCGTTAGAGAAAAACACTTATCATTTGTGGCTGAACCTAATTCTCAATATGTTGGTCATCTGACACCATCCTCTGGCTCTGGACATGACGAGACCACAGCTACTTTCGAGTACATCATGAACCAACTCAAAGGTGGCTTTGATGAAGATGAGGTTCTTGGGTGTGATGGAACAAACACTAACATTGGTTGGAATGGAGGTATTCTTCGAAAATTAGAGGAACTAACAGGAAAACCTATGTAATTTGCTACTTGTCTCTTGCATTTTAATGAACTGCTGTTCCGGGCTCTCTTCACGCGTATTGACGGCTCTTATTGAAGCCCCTATTCTTACACAGGTCTCATAGTTTCAAAACTATCTGACTGTGAAAAGCTTCCAGTGGTGCCATTCAAACCAATAAAATGTGATTTACCTCATCATAGTCCAGAAGAGCTCAGAAATCTAGTAAAGGCCTGAGATACTTGTTCCAGATATCTCAAGCCATTGACTCCGGAGCATGCCCGGAAGAGCTTGCTTCTATGATCCCTGGCAAACTAGACAAAGCTCGCTGGTTGACTGCTGCAAACAGAATTTTAAGATTATATATTGCAACAAAGAAACCAACCAAGAAATTAATATAAATTGTGGCATTCATACTTACAGTCTATCTGGTTATCGCTATCAATATCGTGTCAGAACACAGTCTTCCATTGTTGACGGTCCTCTTCACGTCTTTCGAGACAATTCATGGGTCTAGATACTTACCAAGGGAATACCAGGCTGTAATCCGTTCATCCATTCATACGAATGCATTCTTCGCAGTCCCAGAGAATGTTCTTCTCGCCATGATGACTGATGATCGACTTGCTGTCCGACAAGATGCATTACATAAAATTCTTAGTGCTTGAGAACACGAAGCAGGTAATCATCATAACACCATTAGATATAACATCATTCCCAGACTGAATTTTGAGGCAAGAGATTACACTGAAATGATCTTTTGGGAAAGCACTGATGTTTCAATAACTGTACCACCAGTTCTAAGGACAGTATCAAACAAACAGCTCATGGACAAGCTTTCACTTCCTAACAACATTGTGCCAGAATGGTCCTTCACCGTCTATCCGTGGCAGTAGAACGGATAGTGAAATTAGTCACTGAAGCAGACTCCCGAGTATGTAGCAGTGATGCTAAAGACGGGATGATCAGATCAACCTTACTTTCTAAGCAAGCTGTGTCTAAATTTCAATCAAAGTCCCAATTTGTGAAAAATTTTCCTAACAGTGACGAATTGAATTAGTTAATCCGGCCCTATATATGGTTGGTTGGTTGGGTAGGGCTGGTGGAGGAGCCCTAGGCGCAGCCATCTCCACGTGGTGGGCTCTGGGTCGCTTGGCCAGGCTATATGGCCAGGTGAGGGAGGACCTGCACAACCGCTTAACTGTACTGAATTTGCCCCGTTTTCTGGCCCAGAAGAGGCACCCCTATCCCTCCCAGGGCATACAACTGGCATTTTTATACTTGAATGTCAGTTTTCATAGCAACTGACATGTATTTAACCCAAAATATGTTTAACATAACTAAAATTAATGAACAACTTCGGTATTTTTTGTAATTTTCAGTTAAATTTTGAAACTTTCAGGCAACAGTTCTCACAGATATTATTTGATTTGAAAAAAAAATCTATTACCTGTAACGTCTATGTGGGTGGACCACTTTTGCCAGGTATTACATTTCGTTCCGAGAAAAAAGTGGTAAAACGCTGCACCCTATTAGGATACTGTTAGATGTGATATGTATAAAGAAAAAAAATAAAATCTTTAAGTTTTACACCCCACGTTTATGCCGGTTAGGCTAAAGGAGACGGTGATGATGAGAAATGAATAAAATGGTGGAATGAAGAAAGTGGGAGGAAACGGGAGAACCCCGAAAAAACCCACGAGATATGTATGAAGAAGAAGAAGGTGGAAAGCCGAGAAGAGGTGATGAAAAGAACGTGTAAAACTACACGAAGATGATGTAAGGTTACAAAGAGAAAAGAATGCCATTTACAAGCATGTGAAGGACACAGAACATAACATTAACTGTGCGAGATTGAAGTGTTAGACCAAGAACAAAGGATAAGAAAGAAAACGTCAGACTTACTGAAAAACAACAAGACTGTGTCATGAATTGGAATGTAAGTGTTAAACTCATGAACAGTTAGGCATGTCATTTAAAAATACTTAGTTTCTAGCTTGTTTAGGTCCACTACTGTCTATCGGACCAGGGGAGGAAATGGATTAATAGTTTTTAGTTGCTCTTTTTCAATTTTAATTCTGATTGGCTGAGATCATTCTGAGCAGCCAATCAGTTCAGAACCAGTTTTCATTAAATTAATGGAGCATAATTTCTCGCTTCCGAGTGGTTATACCAGCTGGAGCGGGTAATGTAAAGTTAATTCTCTTATTAATTTTAATCAAAACTTGCTTTGTTTAGAAATTTCTTTAGAAGCATAAAATACTAAAACATTTGGCATCTCCTACCAACCACAGCGAAAAATTATAAATTTAAAAAAGTTCCTTCTGTGAAGTAGAACTGCTGCCTTTGAGATTCGTAATTTGATTAACATTAGGCACGACCACTTCACCCCCAAGAAGTTGTTATTAACATCTTTATAGACAATTCCAATCTAAGCCACTACTTCTAATCTTCTACACGGCTACGGCTTTTCTTTGTTTCACAGATTCTCTTCTATTCATGTTGTCATCTCTACTATGCATAACTCGTATTTACAAGTTCTGTTGTTCTTAAGTGTGTGTTTCAGACTTCCATTGCCTCTCCTCACCAAATTACAAATTTAACTGATTTAAATCTCATATTCTCCACATCGTCAATGCAGAGATACTAGACTTACAAACACGTGTACATGTACTTTCTTGACAGATAACACTATATTAGGTTTTGCGCTTACCACAAAAAACAGTGAGTTGTAATTAAATTTTAGGAACCAAAGAATAATGGAACATGTATACTTACGGAATTTTCCATTCCAGAGAACATAAACTTAGGGCATCGAACGGATATTGCTCGTGTTTTGTTAGTGTCCTGTAATAATAATAATAATAATAATAATAATAATAATAATAATAATAATAATAGTAGTAGTAGTAGTAGTAGTAGTAGTAGTAGTAGTAGTAGTAGTAGTAGTAGTAGTAGTAGTAGTAGTAGTAGTAGTAGTAGTAGTAGTAGTAGTAGTAGTAGTAGTAGTAGTAGTAGTAGTAGTAGTAGTAGTAGTAGTAGTAGTAGTAGTAGTAGTAGTAGTAGTAGTAGTAGTAGTAGTAGTAGTAGTAGTAGTAGTAGTAGTAGTAGTAGTAGTAGTAGTAGTAGTAGTAGTAGTAGTAGTAGTAGTAGTAGTAGTAGTAGTAGTAGTAGTAGTAGTAGTAGTAGTAGTAGTAGTAGTAGTAGTAGTAGTAGTAGTAGTAGTAGTAGTAGTAGTAGTAGTAGTAGTAGTGGTGGTGGTGGTGGTGGTGGTGGTCGCGGCGGCAGGGCTATATGCCGAAATAAAAGGAAAAACGTTTTCCTAAGGATTCACGAATTCACCTTTTACTCCTGAACTATTTCAACTTCAATCAACAAAGGTAACTTTCAAGTCTTAAAGCCATGCCACAATCAGTGACGATGCTACTTTTAATTTCTTAGGGGAGCAAAGGAGGGGCAGATACATTTTGGGGGCTGTCTAATTTTGCATACCAACAATGACAGTTTTATTATGTTTGAGTCACATTTCTGTACAACGTGTATTACATTATTATTATCACATTATATAAATTAAACTTATTTCAAGTAAAATTTGCAACTAACAAACAAGGTAACGCCTGCACATGAAATACTTTTCAATGCTTTTGATAGCCTACAATACACATAAATTAAACGACTTTTCCGTACGTACAAGTACCACGTTCGTCTATACCATACATAGTAATCTGTTTTGATATTCCGATGTTATAACGAAAAATGTTAATGAGAGGACATTTGATGATTGTACAGCACAAGGCAACTAGATTTCTACAGCACTTTACATATGCCTATGGAAATAAAGAAAGAATAAAAGTGTACTTCTGTTAATTAAGTTAATAGTCCAGGAAATCTAGAGCAATTTTACCCTCAACCTGGGCAAAATTGCAACCTTTAGTTTTACACCTGTATTTTGTTTAGGTACCTCACCTGATGAAAATATCCAAAATCACTGTCCGCTGTTCCGATTTTTTATTTCCCTTACTGTTAAACCTACGTCCTTCATTTTTTAAATATTATTGTTACCAATGTCTGGTCTACGCGTAGGAATTTTTCTGCCGGAGTATGAGGACGTACAGTGTTGCCAGGGTCCAAGAAATATTAATTAAAAAAACAAAAATAGACTTTCTTCTTCTTCTTCTTCTTCTACGGGTTGGGCATGATGGGTACAAAAGTCACTTCGTTGCAATTTGTGGTCTATGAGCGTTCCAACGAGGTATAATTCATGTCTCTGTGTCAATTAAGAGGGCTACTAGAGCCTCCAACGTAAAGGTCTACGATTTTTTCGAAAAACTATGGTCCGCCATTTTGAAACCGTTTTTGGGGGTGTTCCCGTGGTCCGATTTTGTCGGATTTTGGATATTTTCATCAGGTGAGATACCTAAACAAAATACAGGTGTAAAACTAAAGGTTGCAATTTTGCCCAGGTCAAACCGTATTTTGACTCGACTATAATTCTCCTGTTGCAAGGTGCTGTAGAGAACATATCGACCACTTTCGACAGCTCAAGAAGTTTGCATTCTGTTTCTATCGCTAGAAAAGCCAAATGCGTTAAACTGGTATCCAGCATTCTATTACGAGTAAGCTTTTAATTCGTTTCAGACAAGAAAATCATCTTTCACAAGCCTGTAAATGATGTGTTTATCTTGTTGGACAGACACACTTTAACTTTGCTGCGGATTCTGTCATTTCCTTTTGTAATGATATGAATAAGGAATGGATACTTCATCCGGACATGAATACGTGAAGATCTTCCACAAGCAAAATGAAGCTCTCCATTTCTCCAACTTTCTTGCACATATCGATTACCATTAGACGAAACCGACGATTCATGCAGTGTATGTACAGAGTTTGGGGAACTTCCTTCTGATATCGACTTTGAACACCACTAACAGAATCACTCATGACACTAGCCCCGTCGTAAGTTTGTGCTACACAATTACTGATGTCAATAGAATTTCTTAAAATAAGTTGTTTTATACGATTGAAGAGAGATTCAGCGTCCAGTGCCTCAAGTGCAGCAAATCCCAAAAATATTTCCTTTATCTCTCCATGAAACATGTAACGAAGAACAATTGACAGGTGTTCTTTATTCGTTGTCCTTAGTTTCGTCGATCATCAATGTAAACACTTTAGCTTCTTCCACTTCTTGATTTTTTTTTTTTTTTTAATGAATGTAGAAATTAGGTATATAAGCTCACTTTGGATAGAACTATGCATTCTGAGGGCCTGTTTCAATATGTTTCCGGAGGATTTCGTCATATTTTGCAATGAACTTCAGAAGCTTTAGAAAATTTACTCTGTTAAGACTTTCCTCTCCCTACTTGCGCCTGCAAGTAACGCAAAATATATATGACTACAGATATTTAGCGCCTATTTTTTAATAGCCTGTTCATGTTGTTCACTTAGTTTTGAAATCCAATCGTATGGAAAGCTAACTCCTGGAAAACCCCCGATAACTAAACTGTAAACCAGAACCTTCATTTCAAACAATTTACAGCCGATTGTCAGCTCCACATGGAGTTTTAGTTCCAAGAATTCCAAACGCTGTTCTTTAAAGTTAGTTAGGAGATTGCTGTTTCATATATATCTTATACTCAATCCCCTGTTCTCAAACCACCTTTCTTGTTCTTACATTGTCTGACATCTGTTTCACACTAGCCATAGTATTGGAAAGAAAGTACTGACACAGTGGCTGTTCCCGCAAATATGGTCAAAAGAGGGATTGAGGGAGGAAATTATCAAAATTAGCAAGGGAACTTGGAAGAAATCTGCCGAACTGCACTCAGTTGAGTGAACGAACTATACATAAATTACAAATACAATAAATAAAATATACCAGTTTAACGTCCAACGTTATAACAAGTCCAATAAACGAATGAACCATAACGTAACCGTTCTGAATATTATTTTTGATATTTTTCTAGCTCATTGATTCCAGACAGTTAAAAACAAAAACAAAAATAAACAAACAAAACAAAACAAAAAAAAAAAAAAAAAAAAGGGGCATGGACCTTGCAACACAAAATTAAAAATTTTTGCCTCATACCACAGAATTCCACAATATCAAGTGTTACTTACGTAAATTTTGATAATTTTTAACCCTGAAAAGGGACAAGTACTACCACCGAAATTTACAGAGATATGTATTCGCATCTTAAAAAACAATAAACTATTTTTTGGCAATTGCTAAATATAAGGGGTAGTCCTATATACTCTTTCCTTTAAGATGGGTGCATCAATGTACCCATGGAAGATAAGGAGTCCATATATTAGTTCATAAACCCGTGTGTTGTAATAAAGTCATATTGCAGAAGATAAAGTGTGACAAAAATTGACACATAGTAAAGCGTATTGCTTACGTAAATTCTTACGATATTTCTACTTATAGAAGGTCACAAGTAGGACCACTCAAATCTACAGATATGAATTCAAAACCTAGAGAACATTTATTAAATTTACTTTTTTTTTGACAACTCCTAAATTTAAGGAGTCGGTCAACACACCCCACCCGAAATTTAAGATATGAATCAATGTACCAACGCCTTATGGAAGAAAATAGACTTATGTACTCATCCTTATAACCATATCACAAAATAAACCCCATCAAAGAGGATAAAATTAGGTCAAGAACCTCCGAAAATTGAATTTTGACTTTTTTTTTAACCCATAGAAGGGAACCACATAGATCTCAAAACCTGGGGGTAAGCCAAGGTACTCTTGCCAAAATTTAGATAGAGCCGTCCTAAATGACGCAATGCCACGTGATTCAGTCACGTAACGCACACAGCCGATTTTCCTTAAGTGCCAAAATTACTACTACATCGCAGTCACTTACTGATAACCTAATCCTCAGCACACAATACGTTGTGTTCCATGTCTTTCAAAATGGGAATACCGCACACATTAGCTTTCTGCTGCTCTAGTGGGTAGCTTATGTGTCTTTGGTGCACGTGTTATCGGGTTTTATTCCCGTTGGAAGAGGAAAAAAATTCCCGGTCATTGATCTGCATTAATCATCCATCTACTTTAGCGTGATGGGGATGAACATTAGACGCTAAATTGTATATATTATTTCATCACACACTCTACTAATGTATCTGTAAGTAATCTTTTTCGTTTAATATCATATGCGGGGTTCCCAGTTATTTGGCGAGCACGAACTCCCTGACTTTTCCAAGTTTCCCAGGTCACGATTTACAAGTTTCCAGGTCTACATACAATGTAAAAAAGCGTTCAACCAGGGGTTCCTCACTTATTATGCATATACAAAAGTATATATAGTGTGTGTGTGTAGATAGGTAGAGATTTTGCATAACAAACTAATTTATTTAATAAAATATCCACTAGCAAACAACTGGGTAAGGTACAGAGATAATAGGTTCTGAAAAGTAAAAATCCGTAATTCCCTGATTTTCCCAAGTGTTTTCAGCTCCTCATAAAATTCCTTGACGTTTGCTGGACTTTTTACAAGCAAGCTGAGTTTCCTGACTTTTCCAAGTTTTCCAGCTCGGTGGAAACTCTGACATGGGTACATTTCTTGATTTTCACGTAACTGTGCAATTTCGTTCCTGTTGCGCATTATGTACCTTTTTTCACATTATTTTCAGTCTGTTAGCATCAGGAATTTTTACCTTTCACCAATTCGGCCAAACACATTGTTCTTTACTTTTGTACATAAGTATACGAGAGCCACTCCATATATTTTGCAATACGCAAGTACTATGAGAGATAAAGTAATGATTCCTCTTTTCGTGACGGGTGAGACATCCGGAGTATTGAAAACATACGGAACTGCATTGTCCAATCTATGAGTTTCGTGAAAGAGTGACATTTGTGATCAAAAGGTGGACAAAGGTGTGGTTGGAAGAGAGATCTCACGCGAAGCATTTCGAGCCATAATTTACTATGATTTTCGCTTTGGCTTAAACGAGAAAGACTGTCTCCAAAGATTGAGGTCAGCGTTTGGGGATACAGCCTTATCATATACAACAGTGTTTAGATGGTACAAGGAATTTCAAAGGGGTCAGAGGTCTTTGCAAGATGAAGCCCGTGAAGGAAGACCTTCGTGTTCAACAATGCCGGATTTAGTGGCTGCTGTGCAAGACATGGTCTCTAAAGATCCAAGGTGTACCTATGCGATGATAGAGGAGGCACTTGGCATTGGATCCTCGTCAGTGGACACAATTTTACACGAGCATCTCAAACTGAAAAAGGAATTTCTCGGTGGGTACCCCATCAATTGTCTGACTTCCAGAAATCAGAGAAGGTCAGAATTGCTCGTGAAACCATGGGTAACTTAAACCAAGGTCGACACCAGTTGATTTCTAAAGTTGTAACAGGTGATGAAAAATACATCCCATTTTATGGCTCCCCACTCGTCGTGTATGGACCCACGAAGATGACCCGACGGCAATTACTGAAGAAAAAAAGAAAAAAAAAAAAAGCGAGCGATGAAGAAAGTAATGTACGCTGTGTTCTGACGAAGCACTGGTCTCGTCGCAGCTATTAAGTTACAAGAACAGAAAACGGTTACAGCAAACTGGTACACAACAGTCTGTTTGCTCCAAGTCCTTGGTTCCTTGAAAATTCGAGGTTTACTCTACCACCACGAGAATGCCTCCTCGTACACTGCAAAGCAAACAGTGGAGTATCTCCAGGCTATGTTAAAACACTTCTGCATTCCCCTATTTCCCTAATTTGGCTATGTGTGACTTCTGGTTCTTCTTTAACCTTAAAAAGTACTTGCAAGGACGTCGTTTTCACACAGAAGACGAATTTGAAGAGTAGATCATGGTTTTTCAACAGCATTCCAAGACAAGAGCGGCGTTGGGCCTTTCACTTGTGGCAGGAGAGATTAAACAAGTGTACTGATGCCGCAGGGAATTGCTTTGAACACATGTAAAAAGGTTATCATAGGACGTATAGTCCTCTTGAATTGCAAAACTTTTGGAGTAACCCTCGTATTTAAAATTATTGTTAGAAACTACTCCTGAAACCATAATTGTTATACAACAAATAAGTCCCATATATATATATATATATATATATATATATATATATACAGTGACTTATTTACGATTTTGTTTCGGGGGTGGGGATGGGGAATTTGCTAACTTTATTCCTAGAAATGTGAAAATTCTGCAAGATATGTCATTTACTTTAATATAGTAAATAAAATTTCGGGGGGATTTACGCCCCGAAGGTCCCCTCCCCCTTAAATACACCACTGTATATATCAGTTATTGCATTATCTGTAACTACGGATAGAAATACTGCTGATACGATATTTTACATGCATCCAAACCTCTAATAATGACAATGGATGAACTATTGAAGCAGCCTTACATACACAGAAAGAATAATACTTACATGTAATGCATCGTCCCATGAAATTAATTCTTGTTGCTGTGAATCATATGTATCTGGAATAATAATAATAATAATAATAATAATAATAATAATAATAATAATAATAATAATAATAATAATAATAATAATAATAATAATAATAATAATAAAATAATAATAATAATAATAAGAAGAAGAAGAAGAAGAAGAAGAAGTTTTGATTCAATATTAGCGTACAGTAATGAAATTACAAGTAAAAAATTAAATAGGACGGTTTTCGAAACGGGTAATAAAAGTTTCGCAAGCTGTAATATATATGCTAAAGATCAAGGGAACGAAATAAACTGTCAATATGTGACTGTAAATAGCTATGAAAGTCATTGTCATGTTCATCAACTCAAGGAGTTAAACAATTTCTTAGAAAGTAACTCACACCTGAAATACTTTAGTTGATAAAACCAAATATTTGTTACAAAAGAAACTTGATGCTTAAGGTGGTAAATTTAGCCAATCCATTTATTCAATCACAGTCTATGACGAAAGAAAAAAAACCGACATTTTGTATTTGTGAAGATTGAAAATACGAATCTGTTACTATTCTAAGATTAACATTGCTTTTTCACATATACAAATATAAATAATGATTATATATAATATCTTATTGTAGCGTGTAATAATCGAATCTGTAACCATTTAACAAAGGGGAACTACAAAATCAAATGATGAAGGAAAGGACATGTATTTATTGCTAAGTATAAACTATGTAATTGAAAACAGAGGAAAACCACTGACTAAAAAAAATTGGTGGTATAATTAGTTTTTACCCTTTTGATTGTACAATGTATAATTGATTGAAGTTAACATCTTATCACATATAGTTTTGTATTAGATCATATATATCAATCTTTGTAGCCCTAAACAGTATCTTTACATATTCAATGTTTCTGCAATATTTGATAGGGTTTAGATTTATAAAATATTTCTCTATTTGTTTTTATGTTACTAGACTGTCAATCAGGGTTGGCTGGTTTAAACCAAAACACGAAAAATGTTCACAAAAGTGTAAGTGTTCATGAAATCTTCATGAACACTCATTTGTGGGTTATCACGTTTCACTCCCGTATATTATATTCAAACCTGAATTCCCCAGTCATTACTCAAAGAGATTATACTACAAAAGGAACTTATTATATATATATATATGAGATTATGAATGTTACTTTAGTGATTTTTTAATAGTTTGTTGTTATTGTTATGCAATTGCAATCAAAGAAAATTCTAAATATTGTTTCGTTTTAATAATGTTTAATATTGATAAAATACATTGAAATGCCGTACTTTTTTTTTTGGGGGGGGGGGGGGTCATACAAACCCAACCTGGGGCATTTATTGAAATCAGAAGTATCTTTGCTATCCATTTATGTATAAGTGGGTAAGAGCCAAAGTGGACTCAAATAATTCGCATTTATTCACTTTTCTTACTGATATGCTAATTAAGTCGTCGTATTTCTTTAGCTTGGAGTAGTAAAAGTCGTAGTGAACTAACCTGGACTAAATTAGTTCTGTACTCTGCAGTATTTTGAAATTGTCCATATGTAATTATGTATAATGGTTTCACTTGTGCAACTGTTTATCTTTCTGTCCTTCTGAAATGACTCTTGACAATTATATTAACAAGTATGTAAAGATCAGTACAACGTATTTTCATCAGGAATCCTGCGTGAGTGAGTCGGCAGACGTATCGCATTTGTGGCCAATTAGTCCCGGTTTCGAATTCAAGTGGAGGACAATTTCTTTTGGGTGTAAGCCGAGAAACGGTTTGGATTCCGCTTTAAGCTTATGTGACTCCTTCCAGCATGACCCAGTTGTTGCATAATAACACCAAGTCAAAACAAACTTATTTCTGTCCATATGTGATATAAATACATACAGCAAATTATTTAAACCAAAAAAAAAAAAAAAATAAAAAAAATAAATAAATAAATAAATAAATAAATAAAATTAAAAAAAATTAAACCAAAAAACCAGGTTATTTGTTTTTTTCAATAAAAACCATGTACTGCCTCCATTTACTAATCACTCAACTTTACACAAAGACAAGGAAAATATTGTATTGCGAGAAATTATTAATTAAAATATACGTGCAGGATTTTCTGTGTACGTTCGACTTCTTTCACCAAGAAATTCTTATTGCCATTTTTTTGGGCAATACTATCTATGATAACGGCTTATAAAAACTTACATAGTTATTTTTTTCTAAATTTAATGACTTAGAGTTCTTACATAAATAATCATATAATGTAGACACATATTCGTTAACTTACATCAATTTATCTATTGTGCCTACTTTACAAAATTTATGCTATCGTCAGCAACTAATCTCTTAATCGCAGATGATGTATGCTTCTCTCCAAAATAGTTGTCGCATGTCCTTAGAAATTAAATTAATAGATATAACTCATTCTCGTGAAACAAAATTTTATGTCTTCTTGAAAATGTCCATAAGACGAAAACACATTTCCAAAATAAAAAAGTAATAAAAATAAAATGCCACGAAAAAATAAAATAAGCAAGTTATAATTTAAAAGAAATATCTAAAACTTTAATCCTGACATTGTAGGTTCCGTTTTTGTAACGTGGTAAACATGCAGAGAAATTTACGAAGAGAGAGAGACGGAAATATATGCTTTATTAGAAATACAACGTAACTCTGTCGTAATGTTGGCTATTATACACAGTACATCTGGCACTGTGGTAATATTCACAGTTATTAATCATTTTATACGTAAGAAAAGGACTAAATAGAAATAAGCCACGATGTATGTGAAGAGAGGCGATCAGGGAATTTCTGTTAGTAATTTCAGTATACACGTTTACCAAGTGTTATTTGAATCCACCTTTGTAATCTGTAATTGTTTCAATTTTTCGATGATCATCAGCTGAAGTCTGCAGTAAAGTACTTTTTTAAGCTTGTTTCTGTCATTTCGTTAAACAACAATTTTTGTTCCAAAAATGTTTCTCAATCCACTTAACTATTCACTTAATTCTAGTTTATTTGAATATTTACAAATAGTTCAAAATTATGTATTCAAGAACACACTTAAAATTTGCATGTTATCCTCCAAAATTTCTTTCTTTCTTTTCTTTTTTTTTTTTCTTTTTAATGTGTATATATTAACTGCACAAGTTAAATGACTTTCTAAAGCAAAATAAATCATATTCTATGTTCATAATTTCTTAGTAGATATGTGTTATTACTCGGTAATGAGGTTATTAATTATGTTATGAAAGTGTAAGCTTATAAAAGTCATGGTTATTTATGTATTACTTTATTTGTAAGTTTTTTTATGGCACATATATATAATTATTTTATAATTTTGACAACTGTATGCGTACTCGAGAATATTCTCATTTGCATACAAAACTGGCAAATACAGTAGAGCGTCGATTATCCGAAGTAATTGGGGGACATGGGTGTTCGGAAAACTGGTTTGTTCGGATAATCGAACTGTACTTAACTGTACTGTACTGTACTGTACTGTACTGTACTTCTACAGCCAGTACCAAACCGACAGAAGTGTGCTGATTGTTGAAACACAGCGACTGGCGGCTTGGCCGGTCAGCAGCGCCTTATGAAGGCCCCATTAGAAGCAATGTTCCGCCAGCAGTGGCTCAGTGCGGCGACTACTGTGGGAAACTTGGTTTGGGAGTGAGGGGGATGATGAACGGTAGGGTGGGAGAGTAACAGGTGCGAGCGAGTACACAGTTCGGTTAAGCGGTCGTTCGGTTGACCGACGTTCGGATAATCGACGCTCTACTGTAAATAAATAAATAAACACCATAAGCCCTAAACGACACAAGCCCTAAAATTTCTTCTAGCGCTACCATCGCGACCACGCCACGAATACTGTAGAAGCAGTAAAAATGGGTACTGAAAGCTGCTATGCCTTGTCGAATATTTAAGTTAGTAGTTTCTAGCAGGGACAAAGGTAAGTAGGTTATAACCTATAATGTGTCATTAAAATTTTAGGGAATCTTTCAAAAGCAACGTAGCTAATTAAAATTTAAGAAAAATTTTTAAAAAAAAGTTTAAAATAAGTATAATTATTACAAGAACAACACTTTATTCAAGACCACACCCAGGAGATACATTGAAGTATAAGCCATCGAATCAGTTTAGAATCAATAAGTTGAGTTTTTTACTTATTTATTTTTTTAGTTTCCGTTTGCGTCTTCATGCAACGTCATGGTTACGAAAAACGAATCTACTGTTGACATGTGGCCCAAACTACGACGTCAAATTAAAATTCGGTGCAGTTGAAAGTGTACAGGCCATCTGCAAGATCAACACTCACAGTATAAGACATTTTCCTCACCTCCACTTGCATTATCTCACATTCAAGAGAGCTGGATTATAGAACAATGCAATCGGCCAAACCAGCAATAGCTGCTATTTTGGAGGAACATGTGAGGTAAATTTAGGGGTGCGACATGTACAAACGGGGAAGGGTAGCACTTGTTTGTAGAACAGAGAAGTAGACCAGAATCGAATTCTAGTGATAAACGAAGCATACATGTTCCGAAAGACGTTTTTAATCAACTTCAATCCCAATCAGCAGGAGTAATTCTTATGCTTCCAAGAAAACACATCTTATATCATGATTTAGGTCCTATGTACTTATTATTGATGAAAATAACTGCGAAATATAATCTAAAAAAGTGATGTGATGTTTATCAATAATAATAGACCTCATTAGAAAGCCTGAAATTAAACCTACAGAATGTTTCATAAAATTAGTGTTACATTGCTTCATGAGATAGTGTGAATCAATCTTCTCCCCTCTAACTTCAAATCTAAATAATAGCAACAACTCCTTAATTTCAAACAAAACAAACACTATGTTTAATAAGATCGCAGTTTTTTTTTTTTTTTACGAAACTTTCGCGGAACATGTTTTTAGCATCGGTAAAGGTAGAGTCAAATTCACTTCCTCATTACTGACCAATTACAACTTGTTTCTTTGGTAAGCGTCGGGAAAGATATACGCTATATTGCAGCAAAATCTAATACTACGAGAGTTATCGAAAAGAAGAAAAAAAAATCGAGGGGAGGTGGTTAAACCATTTCTTCATAATTGACTGACTTTAATTCTACGCTAAGGGATTGCGAGAAAGTCAGAAACGTCATGGACACCATATTGTATCAAATCGAGTAATTTTTACTAAAATTATAGCGAAATACAGTTGTAAAGGAGGTAGGATTAATTCAACCCTCATTACAGGTAGCCTTGTTAAAAACTCAGGTTTGTTTTAAAAAACAAACCAGTGGCTAAAACTGGGTTTTATTGATCAAAGGTTTTATTGGACAAAATTGAGTATTAAATTTTATACATACATTTAAAGCCATATTCCTATTTAAAATACATTTTAAGCATTCATATTATAATATGCACATGAAATTATGGATCTTCCTTGTCAGACAAAGGGAATCTGTGAAGCCGCTTCGCGTTTCGTGGGGCATACTTCGCCACTGGCACTTGTTTGTATTCCGATTTACTGAAAGGAGGACATAGATATTTTTTTTAGAATAACAAAGAGGTAGGTAATATTACATAATATAGAATAAGAAGAAAATCTTTTCTACACTCAGGATTCAAATCCCTGGGATACCCTCCCGGACTGAAGATTCTTTTAGTTTTCCTTTAATAATAATAATAATAATAATAATAATAATAATAATAATAATAATAATAATAATAATAATAATAATAATAATAATAATAAAAAATTCTAGGATTAAAGGATCTTTGTTAACATAAACATACGTCATATGCTCCACCAGATACGCAAGAATAATTCGGGAGATTCCAGATCTTTTCAATGCTATTTTTTTATTTCGTTTTTGTATGTCAAATTGGTTGAGAAAATAGTACTAGATCTTTAGTAATTTAGCTTTTAAAAGTGAAGCGTTAGTAGCCCTTTTGATTCAAGTTATGGTACTGATTTGTGAATTTGTAATTATCATACGATGAATTTTTCTTCTATTTTATTCAATGCAACTTTTTTTTTTAAATTTGTTTCATTTGTATAGCCCATGTGTAATTATCTAGATGTGGCCTTGAATAGACGTAAATCTTCAGTAAATTCCTTTTTAAGTGAAGCTTTTTCGACTTGTACTTAATTGACACATGGAAAAAATCCTTTCGTTATTTGTTTGTACTAATATGCGAGTAAGTATTAAAAAAAATAAGGAACTGTAGTGGCATTGACTTTTGTTTCAGATTACAGTTGAACATCATTGCAGCGAATTTAATGAGCACAAATAAAATTCTTTACGCATTATTCTCATTCCAATCAAATTTTTCTTAATATTTTGGAGCGTTGGAATTGACCAGAAACTGACTGGAGCTCCTGCTAGAGTTAAACATTCGATGAGCAGCATTCTTCGCGTCTCTTGTTTTTCTGAATTGATGTCGACGCGATATTACAATAATCCTTTATCATCATCACATTTTTCCATACGTCTTGGGAATTGTAAGCATCTCTGATCTGCTGATTGGTTGCCAACCAACAGGGGCGGCGATTAGGGGAACAGGAAGGGCCAATTAACCCTCACTTGTTTGAAGTGACACCTTAATGTATATAGTTACACTAGGAAATGTAAGGTTTTTTATGTATTACTGATTCACAAAAAATGGTGTCATATAATATTCGCTGTTGCGTGAGTACGTATTGGTTATTTGCCTTCCCGTGGAGTTAAGAAAGCTAGAGGAATTGCGTTATAATTGCCACGGAAAGTGGCCCAAAAATTAACCTACTAGAGCGAAATAATCCCAGTGTACTTTCATTTCTTCTTACGAGGGTTCGATATGTTAGTCAGCCGCTTTGAAACTAATTGAGAGAACATTACGCAAGAAACGAAAAGTCTTTCACAAGTTATTCATTAATTGCACAAAAATCGACACTTCCCAAAACGTCTCTTCTTCTTTCTAATAATAAAGAATATTGATTAAAAAGAGAGTAATAAGAAACAACTTCTACCTTTTCCATTGTTTTGCCTACAGCGTTTATGATATTCCGCAGTTAAAATTCATGTCGAAAGAAAAAAAAAAAATAATAACTAGCAGACACAACGTTATTCCTTTTCGTTCCCTTTTCTTTCTTTGAACATAAAACACGGAAATATAAACATTAATGGCTGCATAGATTAGGCCTATTTTGGATTCTAGTATTGTGCACAAGTGAACTTCGATTAGCATGTGTAGATTAATAATGAATTAGCCGTGAATAGCGACTGTTTTCAGTTAAAACAAAATTGCGAGCGAATGTGCGCGCGTGTTGCGGTTACGGTATTGGACATGTCTGGCTTTAATTTCTTTGTTAATGATTTTCATATTTGGTGAATTTCGATATGAAATGCAAACTATTAGGTAATGAGTCTATTCTAAATTTTAAGAAGATAAAAATTGAAATTTCTGAGTCCAGCGGAACTGATGCTGCGAGCAAAAATATTAAACTACCAATTAATACTTCACACCAACCTTCTACTTCTGAAAGTGGGGTTTTGGCGTCTGAAGAATGCATCGGGAAGAGAAATGTTAGTGTGTATTAGCGAAACGTGCGATGCATTGAACAAGTCTCTATTGAATAAGGTTTGAAAAGAATGTAAACATTTGACGTCATCAGAATCAATGTGACCACATAACGAGACGAAAGAAACTGTTTCCAAAAACCGTACGAATTTTCTTGGTTACCTGATATGTTCGCTGTCTTTCCTTTCATTGTACATGTTTCTTTACGTATGGAAACAAAGGTGCAAATACCAGCATGTATTTACATGTATACAAAGCTTCGAAATACTGGATCATTACGTATTGTAATGAATTATATATCTGTCACTACGTATCTTTTTCCACACTTAATAACATTTCAACATGCTTATTACATTTAAAAGAAGAAAAATACATCAGCATGATTTTTCCCGATTGCGAAGGTTGACTTGGAAGCTCGAATCTGGCATCTTTCGTTTACTCTTCCCGAAGATATCCAAAGTTGAACTTTTTAAACTCTAAACACCAATAATCAATGTGGTCATCCTTTTTGGAATAGGGTGTACACTTACTAACTCCCTTGGCTTATTTATACAAAGGAGGTAATTTCCATTCTTTTAGAAAAGCAAAAAGTCATTACGAAAAACACTCCACATGTTACTTGTTCCTGGCAAAGTACAACCTGACTTAAATTAACTTAAGCTTATTATTTTTCTAATCAATATCTAATAATGAATCTTTCACTGCAATTCGTGATACCGAAGAATCCACATTTACTTATATGCAGAAGATATAATCAAGTATGATTGTGTTATTGTTTTTGCTAACTCAATACACAAAACAAAGACATGACAAGAAAGCTCATGTTATTATAAATATTCTAGGATAACAGGATATCTCACATGAAGAAGACATGAAAGCATCATTTTACCTTACTTAAAAAATCTTCTAGATCGTAACATCAAACTCTACGAAACAAAACTTACTTCCTTCTCTGCTTTCCGGATCTGGCATCACTGGACTGCCCTTTTCTCCATCTCTAGTATGTCTTCCTGGAGTAATCGGTGTAATTTTTGAATTCATATTCTGATTGTCATACATTCCACCACTGGTAGCTGGGATATTTATTGCTATATCCAAATGACCTATCTGCCTGTTAAAACAAACCCCGCCGATGAGATAAAAAAAAAAAAAAAAAAAAAGGATCAATCGAAATAAACATAAAAACAAGTAAATCCATCATTACATTCTATCTTCATATTCACTACTTTTCGCCTCGTAACTGCGGCGTTTATGAATACTAAGAACACATCTTTGTTACGTTCAGAAAGAAGTAAAATAGATCATACACAGAATGAAAAAGTGCATGACTGAATCGAGAATCGAACCTGTGACCTTCGGAGTATCGTGCCGATGCGTTAACCACTACGCTACCCAGTCCATTTTCTGAACATCCACAACTTTCTCACTCCTGAAGTCGGTGTTCTCTCACTCAGATCACAAGGTTTGCATCACAACCTTCTGTTTTGCTTGAACAACCCAGTGTTTACTTTGTAGAACGTCTCTGATAATTGTATTATAACAACAATTAGAAAGAACAACCGATTTTTAACACACCAATTCCTCTATAGATGTCAACCGAATGATATACAAAGAGCGAAAAAGGCACGACTGGACTGAGAATCGAACCCGGGAACCTTCGGTGTATCGTGTCGATGTGTTAACCACTACACTACCCAGTTCGTTCACTGAACAGCCATACACTCTCTCACTCTTGAAGTTGGCATTCTCTCACTCAGATTACATGGTTGCACCACAACCTCCTACTGTGCTTAAACAATCCAGTGTCAACTTTTTAGAATAAATTTGACGGTTGTATTATAATAACTAATGGAGAAACAACTGATTTTGAACACATCAATTCCTCAATAGATGCGAATTGAATGATATACAAAATGTGAAAAAGTGCATGACGACCGGAACTCGAACCCAGGACCTTCGGGGCATCGTGTTTTTAACAGCTCTGATGATTGTATTATAGTTATAATAACGAATGGAGGAAACAACAATTTTTAACACGCCGTTAAAAAGTAGATACTGGATTATTCAAGCACAACGGGAGGTTGTGGTGCAAACCAAGTGGTCTGAGTGAAAGAACACAGATCTCAAAAGTGAGAGAGAGTATGGCTGTTCAGAGAACGGACTAGGTAGCGTAGTGGTTAACCCACTATTTGTTGAAGGTCTCGAGTTCAAGTACCGAACCAGGATGCCCATTTTACTCTTTGTGTACCTTTCAATTCGTATATAGAAAGGAATTAATGTGTCAAAAATCGGTCGTTTCCTCCATTCATTATTATAAAGTAAATTATATGCTGACACAAGTTACTGAGATGAATTTCATCGTATTAAATATTATTCAATTCCGACCACACACAGGGAACGAGACGATAAAATATCGAGATAATGTACTTAAAGAATTTATTTATTTCTGTGGAAGAATATTCGTACCTATGCTTATGGTTTCTAATTTTTGCGGTCTTCGCTGATTTGTTAACATTTAAAGAGAATGCTAGTTATTCAGCATAGTGCTATTAATACCATCACATACATATTTTCTTTTTACTATATGTGCTTGATTTTTAGTTGTAGTGTAAACGGTAGACCTACTATATCTGTAGAGGTTTCAGATGGTTTTCCTTTTCTATTTTCCATATATTAATGATCATACCTATACAGTGGATCATTTATCTTGAAACGTCCTTGTAATTTCTGAAGTAATAAATAAAAAACGGTGAAATTTGGTGGTCCGTTAAGCGAAAAAGGTATCAAGTGCATTTTGCACCTCTACTAGGGATGTGAACTGCCATCTTCGAAGGTGATTGTCCAAGGAATGGAATAGGTGACAATCGGGCGGTGCAATTTTCGGGAGTATGGCGGATGCAATAGTGTTTCCCGTCCAAGGCGTACAATGGTGTCCCGAATCATCCTAGCCAGATGGGGCTTAGCATTATTCTGTAACAGGAGGATTCCTTTGCGATTCAGAAGTGCTGGCTCAAGAGTTTTGAGTTTTTCTTGAACACGGCTTAACTGCTGATAGTATACAGTTGCATTGATGCTCTGACCAGCTGGTAGCAGTTCCCGATTCACGATGCCGCGAGCAGTCCACGACACAAACAGGAGGACCTTCTTCTGGTGCAGTGCTGGTTTCGGCTGTTTTCGAACCGGTTCATGGGATGCTAACCAATGATGACGGCGCCGTGCACCTACGTACAGGACCCACTTCTCATCACATGGCAACATCCTGTTTAGGTGTCTGCTCGCTATTCCTTCTGGTCCGGAGTCAAATCATGTGGGACACATCGACCCAACTTGTAGTGCTTCCCAAGTTGATGGAGATGCTGCCGAATGGTTTCTCCACTCACACTGAATTGTATTCCCAGTTCCTCACTTGTCTGGCCACTGTTCGTCTCAATTGCTGCCTGAAAATCTTCATTTTGTATACGTGTTGGTGTTCCGGCACGTGGTGCGTCTTCGAGTGTTTCGTCTCCGTCCTTAAACTTGTTAAACCACCGATGCACTATCCGCGTAGTCATGGCACTCTCACCAAAGGCCTGGCATATCTTCCGCAACGCTGCAGCGGCGTTTGACCCTAGTTTGAACTCGTACAGCATACACGCCCTTTTGCCGCTCAGTGGAGGTCCCATGTTTACTCTGTCCTTACGCAAGTTCACAGTGTAACTAAACTGCCACAACCAGCTAGTATGTTGGATATAACCACACCAACAACTGAACTTCGCTTTATCTCCATTCGCATTCAACTTACGGTATGAGGGCCAATGGAACACAGACCTCCACAAAAAGCGACAGAACTTTTTGGTTACCTTTATATATAAACTTAATGATAATTAAATAAAATATGGTTATTATATATTAAAATTAAACATAACAAAACTTAGTTTTCAAGGAGTAAAACATTTAAGATTTAAAGAGGTCAGTGAAATCATACCATTAAAATTCTAGTTCGCCTCGAAGAAAATAAAATTAATCTTTCACAGAAATCAATGGCCCAAGAAACAAAAATGGAGCAGATATTCACGAACTTTAATACTTGCAGATAAATTTATCTCGAACATTCTTCTAAATTTTATGTTTTGAAATCAAACTTTCCACGCCTTCTCTTTCTCATATACTGTTCACTAGTTGTAATAAATGCTCTAGTAATGTGATACTATAGCAGAGCAGTATTATTGCAGATCCCTTGTTATTATGTTTTGAGTCTACCCAAGGCATACACAGTTAGCTCATTCGACTAGTATCATGTTTTGCTGTTCATACTATATATATACAGGGTGGGGAAAAGTCCCGAAACGGTCCAATATCTCGTGGAATATACAGAACAGCAAAACAAAAATAACACGTGTTAAACAGTTTTGAAAAAGCTATCCAATGATACCAAACGCAACCCCCTATGCCCACCCCCTTCGGGGGTATAGGAGGTAACTTTAAACTTTTAAATGGAAATCTCCATTTCTTATTGCAGATTTGGATTCTCCAGAACAATTCACAGTGATTTGATCCAAAATTGAAAGCAGTGCCTTCACAAATGGCGCTTGAATCGACATACACACAAAAAGGGGCTGTGAAACCTTATAAAGATGTTGCCTTCCAATATGGTACTCTGTAGTCATATGGTTAGCGTACTGGACTGCGAAATCAGAGGTCCTGAGTTCGATTCCCGACTTCACGGATCATTTTTTATGTCAATTTTTTAAACCCAAAAAATGAATTCATTCATTTTAACTTCGATGGAAATAATGTATTTGTCCATATTTATTAATTTGCACGACAATACAGATAACGACAAAAATGGTTTATTTTTGTTGTAAATAACTCCATGAATTCTAACCCTAATAACCCTATTACTAAGAACTACTTCGTAAAATTAGTTTGCAAAACAATTATCGAAATTTGTATTCTTTGTAACTTCAAAAAAGTACTAATTGAAGTTAAAATGTATGGAATTTATTTGGGGAAATAAAAGAAAAAGGTTGCCTTGAACGGGATTGAACTCAGAACCTCTGACTTTGCAATCCAATACGCTAACCGTACGGACACAGAGTACAAGACCAACAATTCGCATTTTCGTAACATTAACTCACCTGTATGCACACACAAACAGAATATAGAAAACAATTTATGTCAATTTTAGTTTACTGGCTACGATGCACGAGACACTGCGATAACTCGGGCGTGAGAAAGTACAGATAAGGAACTGCAAAACCAATGTGACTGGTGTCACTTTGGTCACTTGAACATCTGGTCAGCCAGTATTTTTCTAAACTACTGCAATATTTCTATAAGCGATTAAAGGAAGCACTTAATTTAGTTCCAAATAACTGTAGTATATATACTGTGCATAATAATAAGTCAGGGAGAAACACTGAGAAGGTTCGTCGCTGACAAATATTCTCACCAAAAAGCAATGTTTTCAATATATATATGAAAAAAACAATGAGAGGCTTCTTTTTCCAGTTGGGTGGGAAAGAAGCAATTCCCACCGAAGAAAGAACTGATTTGCGTCGCAGAATAAAGTACAAATCGAAAAAATGGTCACTGTCTTTACGAAATATACAGAGCGTCCACAAAAAATACTTCTATAACCTGGTAGCGGTTATAAACCCACGAGCACGGTGTTTGTCCACCACAAAGTCCACACTGCGCGAGCTGGGATCGAACCAGGGACTCCAAGCACCGGGTGTGAACGCTCTACCACTGAGCCTCCGAGCCGGGCGCAGAGTCGCTGATGGTGTTAGCAGGTTGAAACTAGACGCAGTTTAATGGGGGGGGGGATAGAATAGAACGAATTAATTGATAATGGAGCGAAAAGTGCGTGGATGGAGGTGTAATACTGAAAAAAATATATATGAATAATTTTACAAAATATTAAAACTTGAAAAAACAAAAATGAATTAAAATGAGCTACTAACAAGGAGAAAGCAGACTTTGGTAAATGAACCTCGAGGCCATCATTCGCGAGGTAGTAGTGCACATTTGAAACTTAATATTACAAACTGGGAGAGCGCAATATCCAGAAATAGCCTAGAAAAAGCGTCTTAAAATTTTCGACTTGCCGCATATATGATACGACGCGTAAAGTTATGATGGCGTGGCAAAGTGAGCATCTATAACTCACGGGCAAAGGGTATCGGGTTCGGGCTCGAGTAAGTTTTTTTTAATCATTAAAGTAGCCATTTGTAGGTACAAGTAAAATATTAATTCACCATATGTTTATAATGCATAAAACAATAGAAATGTTCAAATCAGTTGTAGAATCTCTCAATGTTCCATGTAGAGATGTAAATGAGCGAACTTTTGAGGCGAACTTTCGTTTCCGAATTTTTCATAAGCAACTTTTCTCGAACTTTCGCTTTTTTATTTACTAATTAGCGACACTCATTTTTATAATAACTTAGTCTGAACATTGTGTGATGACTGTGAGTTAACTGTGTTATACAGTATAGTTATTTGCACCATAATGATACAAGATGGACTGACACATTGACATTATACATGGTATGGATAAACACGTAAAACACATTATTGTAACTGAATCAGTGCTTTCCAGAAAAAAATATTAAATAAAACGATTAATTTTGTATTGGAATGCGTGAGATAAAAAAGAATTCAAAATGACTGCGTTTCGCTCGCTGTCTTCCGTATAGTGACGCGACGACACATGTCTGCAGGCTGCAGCTAAATAAAATTTTTTGGACTTTAAACTCGGCAGTGACTCCGTATGTTACGGAGAATTCCCTTTGCTACTTTCAGGTGTGCTAGATGTGTCAACGCCGCAACGGTAACATCATCCTCTTTCTTTTACGTGGATTGTGCAATGTGCAGTCACTGTAGTGTGTCTAGAGTGGTGTGTTGAGTGAATTACGCGTATATTTTTGTGCTCCAGTCCAGTTATTAAGGTAAGTTAAATATTTATTATTATTTGTTATTATTTTAGTTCCAAAATCACAACATCTACAAAAGCTGGTGTAACAGACAATGAAAAACCTCAGTCAGGATGGTAAATTGGTAACCACCGTGGTTTGAACCCGGGATCTTCGTATGGCGAAGCCAACGTTCAACCACTGAACCACGTTTAATAAAACTTAATTTTCACAGATTTACATATTTCTGATGAAGACGCATTTTTTATGATATAGACGAACACAAACGTCCATGTCTATTGCGAGCTTCGAACTCCGAATCCTTTCGACGGCGATACAAAGAATTGGTTCGCTTTACCGCCGGTTTGGCTTCATTATTTTTAGTTAAATTCAAAGTTGAATTAAAAATATTCTTTAAGGTACTGGACACGGGAGATACAAGGGTTTAGGAAGAAATCGGTCCTGGCCTTATTCAAGGTACCATCACAGCATTTTTCTGGTGTGACACAGGGAAGCCAGGGAAACCTGAGTCAGGATGGTCGCCACTGTAATTTCAAGCCCTGACCTTGCTATTGAAAAAGCAACGTTTACCATTGAACCATTTTTTAAAAAACTTAATTTCCACTGATTTACTGATTTCTTATCAACACGCAATGTTGAACGATCGCACAAACAGAAACATCCACGCTCATTGCGGCACTCGAACCCGTAAACCTTTGAACGGTGGCCCAGAACCTTAGTCCACTCGACCACCGTTTGGTGTTCATTATTTTCTGTTAAAATTGATTGGCAAAGTTCGGAATACGAGAAGGACAAGATATTAGGAAGAAATCTGCCATGGCCTCGTTCAAGGTATTCCCCCCCGAAAGCATACAAGTATCTTCCCTTGTTCAAAATGTTCCATGGGTATACTCGTAATGGCCCCTACATGGATAGCATGGTCGCTCAGATTTTTGACTGGCAGTTGATATTGAGCTAAAGATGTCTACTGTATGGGTCAAATTTACTACATTTCGCACTTGGCTACCGACATCAGACGCGATATGTGTTTCTTTCATTTTTGTCTGTTGGCACTCTATTACTAATAATCTTCTTTTTTGTCACCGGAGAAACCGAAATATGTTCTCCGAAAGCGGAAGGGAAATTCTTTATTTTCCAATTGGTTTGTTTCTTTCTTTCAGTTTTCTGTCTGATATAAAGAAAAACAACGCGCTCACTATTTTTGTAAAAATAGGTATTTTCAATAGAAAACCTGAACAGAATAGTTTTCGGAACTAACTAATCCCAGTCAAAATTTCTGTTTTCTACGTGTCCTTCCGCTAGTCTCGCACGAAATCGTTTCTAGTCGGTGGAGGAGACACTGCGCGTTCCAATTGTCAGTTGTAAAATTTGAGCGACTGTCCGATTGTGTATGCTTAATATGCTGTACCAAAATTCTTAATTTCTCATTATTATTATTATTATTATTATTATTATTAATATTATTATTATCATTATTATCTTAAAATATTTTACAGAGAAATTATGATGACATTGTAATGGCAACGACAGTAGTATTAAGAATCGGCAAATAATTTACTGATGTAACAAGTAACGTTATGAAAATCTTTCCTCATAGGCTGTCAACACCAAGTAACCAAGATGCCAAATAAGAAGCATGATGTCTGGCGTCATTTTACAAAAATGAAGGACTCCAGGGATGATGCATCCTGTAAATATTGCCATAAAGTTTACTCCTGCAATGCAACTCGCTTGAAGGACCACTTAACAGAATGCAGAATAGCACCTGAAAGAACAAAAAAGAAAAAGAGCCAGCCCAAACTTAGCTCAGAAACAACTTTTTGGCAATACTGCACAAATACCAAGCACCTCTAAACCAAGCCACGAACGTCAACTTTCGGAACTATCTGTTAGTGTTGCTTTAACTCATCAAATTAGCCAATTTTCTTTCAGACAGGTCAATCCAGAATCAGTGTCTCCTAAAGTGGTAATTCCCACACCAACAACCCCTACCAGTTCTTTTGAGGACAGTAACAGCCAAAGTCAAGTACCAGTGCCACAACGTCGCAATCTATATAGGCAACCTACTGTTGCATCGTTTTGTGATGATATTTATGTCTGCAGGGGAGCAAGACAAGCTGAACCACCTTTTTGCTCGTGCCGTTTATGCGTCAAATTCACCACTGAGCATAGCTGAAGTTGTTTATTGGCTTGTTTTTTTCAAAGCTCTACGTCCTTCATTTTCATGTGCCTAGAAGATATCTCTTATCAACACCACTTCTTGACTACGAGTATCAGCGTGTGCAAGAAGTTCTAAGCGAGAAAATCAAACAAGCAGATTGTGTGACACTCATGTCAGATGGGTGGACCGACATTGAAGGAAACCCTTTAATAAACATTATGTATGCTACGCGAGAGCCTGTATTTTTAAAGGCAATTGTATCGAAAACTGCAAGCCACACAGCTGAGTATATTGGCGAAGTGTTTACAAACGAAATCTACTGTTAGGTGTCTTGAAAGTTTATTGCATTTTAAATCCTGTCTGCAAGCTGCCATTGTTGATGCCCAAGTGGTTCATTATGGGAAAGTTCCTTCTGACGTCAGAAAAAAACTCTTGGATGATATAGTTTTCTGGGTTAAAGTGCAGAAGTTTCAAGAACTAATAAAACCAATCGCTACAGCCATTGAAAGATTGGAAAGTGACACACCAAGACTTTCTGAAGTTCCAACACTCGTCAAAAATTGAAGATGCATTTCTCTGAAACTGTAAAATCTTCTCCATTCTCAGAAACTGAACAAGATGAACCACAGAAAAGCGTTCAAAAGAGAATTAATTTCCGCTCCCACAATATGCAGTATGCTGCTCATGTTTTGGACCCTAATTTCCATGGTAGCAACTTAACTGAAGAACAGCGAATGAGAGCTATGAACCAGGTTGTTTCAATCTGCGAGACATTTGGCATTGACAGGAACCAAGTGATTGCAGACCTGGGATCATATTTGGCAAAGGATGAACTGTGGAGCCGAGTACTTCTGTGGTTTGCTGCAGAAACAATGAACTCGATCACCTGGTGGAAATAGCTCTATGGTACACGTCCTTTATCAAAAGTGGCTACAAAAATTCTGAGTATTCCTGCCACAGTACCTGCTTGTGAGAGGAATTGGAAAATATTTTCACAGACGAAAACCAAAAAAAGAAACCGACTTACCATGAAAAGGACTTCGAAGTTAGTGTCAGTCGGGGAAAATCTTCGAATAGTCAAGAAATGAGGACAACGAGCGTAAAGTATGTAAAGTCTGTTCCGGTAACTGCAGATCTTCCACCTGCTGTACTTAGCACTGTTCAAGGACAAGGCAGAAAGGATAAGGACAACCCTGATGCTGTATCAGATGTTTCAGTACATTCAAACGAAGAAGCAGAACTTACCAGTGCATCCACTTCTGACTCGAATGACCCTGAAGATATTGTGTATGCTGAAAGCACAGCTTCAAGTGGTCATGAAGTATCCTCAGAGCATGAATCTGAATAAACTGTTTCATTTCTATATTACAATTCCTACAATTTCAGCACGAAGTAACTTTGTACGAATTTTGTTTTCAGTGAGTGACTCCAGTTGTTCAGTTGAGTTGGAATTTTCATATACACAAGTTGTTAACATTTAAATGCTTGCTATTCATGCGTCTATGATTAAAATTTTCGTTGTTTGCGTAATTGCGTAATATCTTGTGCAAGCATTTGTTCTTATACAGATTTTGTGTTTTATGACACAAACTTACAAACTTAATGTTTTATGATGTAAAATTCAAGTTTTCTGCTGCGAACTTACTAGTTAGTGCTTTATGATATGAAGTTAGTTTTCTGCTGCAAACTTAGTTTTTAAATGTAAAATTCAGGTTGTTTTGCAGTAAAGTCTATGTTTATCTTTTATGATGGTAACTTTGTTTTGTGGATATCAACTTAAAGCTTTCTGTTTGTTAATTTTATGTATAATGATGTAAAACTCAAGGTTTCTGCTGTAAACTTTGTTTTGTCATGCAAACTGTAAGTTTACTGCTGCAAACTTATTTCCGTATGATGCGAACATCTAATATATGCTGCAAACTTATTGCTTTATGATGTAAACTTCAAACTTTTTGCAGTAAAATGTGTGTTTCTTTTCTGATGTAAACTATGTTTGTGCATTTTAACTTAAAATTTTATATATTTTAATTTACTGCCAAAGCTTCATTAGCTACAACCAAAATAATAAAGATAAGTAGCGTTATGTTTCAGAAGTTTATCGCTTTCTTGATCAGACAATCTTATACAAAATGTAAAATGTAAAAAAATTCTCTTCTCTGTCCAAAACCAACTATAAAAATTAAAAGTTGTTGGTTTCAAAACAATATCTTGACAAATAATTTACCCGAAAAATCATATAAATAATTATAACAATTACTTTTATTGTACATTTATCTTATTGTTCTTTCTTCTCTTTCTAATATTCTTTCCCATTCCACATTTATTGTCAATCCACTGTTCCAGTTCATCACTCTATCACCTTCTTCTTTAATCCTTCTTGCTTCTTTCCATTTCCTTCTAAGCTCTCTACTTTCTTGTTCAAGAATAATAGCTCCATCCCAATCAATTTTATGTCCTGTTTCTAACTCAGGTTTAAAAATTGCATTCTGGCCTCTTTTTAATCTTACATTATCTTTGTACTCCTTCACTTTAAATATGTGAAACACGACATGAAATTGATTGAGAAGGACCAAATATTCTTGAACAAGAAAGTAGAAAGCTTATAAGGAAATGGAAAGATGCAAAAAGGATTAAAGAAGAAGGTGATAGAGTGACGGATTGGAACAGTGGATTGATAATAAATGTGGAATGGGAAAGAATATTAGGAAGAGAAGAAAGAACAAGAAGAAAAAAGTACAATGAAAGTAATTGTTATAATTATTTATCTGATTTTTCGGTCAAATTGTCATGTATTATTGTTTTGAAAACGTTAACTTTAATTTTTTACTGTTGCTTTTGTACAAAGAAGAGAAAAGTTTTTTAAACATTTTACATTTTTTATAAGATTGTTTGATGAAGCGATAAGCTTCTGAAACGTAACGCAACTTATTTTACTTTGGTTGTAGCTAATGAACCCTTAGGAGTAAATTAAAATATATACAGTATGGATGAAAGGCTGTTTAATGATTATATTGAAATTGTATGTTGTTAACTTTGTGTTATATGATGCAAACTTAGTGTATTATGATATGAAATTCAAGTGTGCTGCAAACTGTTTTATGATACAAATTTTGTTTTGTGCATCTGAATTTTATGATGTATAAGTCAATGTTTATGTTGCAAACTTAGTGCTTTATGATGCAAGCTAGATGTTTTCTGCTGCGAACTTTGCGTTTTGTAAAATTCAAGTTTTCTGCTCCAACTTTGTGTTTTATGATATAAAATTCAAGTTCTCTGGTGAAAATATTGTTTCGTGATGTAAACTTCGAGCTTTTTTACAGTAAGGTTTGTGTTTATCTTTTATGACATAAGCTTTTTGTGCTCAAGTTGTTTGCTGTCAACTTTGTGTTTTATGATTTAAACTTAAAGGTTTTGCTGTGAAGTTTGTGTTTTATACTTTATTATGCAAACTTTGTTTTGTGCATGTCACATTTGGGTTTCATGATGTAAAATTCAAGGTTTATGTTGTAAACTATGTATTTAATAATGAAAATTTCAAGTTTTGTGTTTTATTATGTAAAATTCAACTTTTCTGATGCAAACTTAGCAGTTTACTTCATAAAACACTAAATTTGCTAAGTTTTTCCTGTAACGTTTTTGCTTTATCTTTTATGACATAAACTTGTTTGTACAATTCAAATTTAAGTTTTCAGTTGTCAGCATCATGTAAAATTGAAGGTTTCTGCCGAAAACATACTGTTGTATGATATAGGCTTGGAATTTGAAATACATGCTTGTAACGCTCCGTAAAGTCTTTTGAAAAAATGTAAAAATTATGTACTATTAGAAAGGGAAAAAACTAAAATAAATTTACCTCGATTTTTAATGTAGCCATGTTATATACCAAAATGTTTGTAATTTTACAGGGATTTTTTTAAAGGACAATTCAGAAAAATGAGCCGAACTTTCGCGCGAAATTTTCAAGTTTGAAATTTTCATGAAATTTTCCAACACTAGTTCCATGTTAACTAGCAACAAAATGTAACCTATTCTGTAAATATATTGATATCACGAGTTATATTATGGTTACCACGGTCGTTATGTAAAAAATATTCTTGGCGCTTCGTGTCTGTATCTGTGGATAGTGTGCGTTTACAACGGGGATGAAGGGGAAATCCCCTTTGGGAATACTGGATATATACAACAACAAAGGAGATTTCCAGTTCGTTACCTCAATTGTAGACTTAAATGATCCGCGCGAAGTAAAAACCTACAGCCGCGTATCAAGTATTAGAGGATCCCTTGGTGACGTATTGCTATCTGACTTGAAGATATAAAGAAATGTAAATATTACATTAGAGGCATAGATTGGAATTTCAAACAACTTTCTTATGAAGAAACGTAAAGATTACATTAGTAGCATTCACTGGAATTTTAAGTTCATGGTTAACGCATCTCATTGAAAGGGTTTAAAAGGTCAAAAGCTATAGAATTCTCTAAAAACATCGATGTACAATAACGTGTCCACATTTGCCCTTTCACGGTACTCTAGAGTCGCATACTTGAGTCTTCTACAACAAATGAGTTATTCACTTCTAAAGAATGGTGATAAAGTATATGCTATTTTATGCTATTTTGCATTTTTGTTACTGCATTTCCCGGCAATATCATTGTCTGGGAATATATGTGATACTTTTACATCTTTGGCAGCAGTGCGTATTGGTGAATGTCATACTTTGAATACGCAAAAATAACTCTGCTTTTATAATGCTACCTTTTACTAAGAATGCCTGAAAACTACTTTGTGTCGTTCCCAAACTTGTATCGTAGAATCCTCACCTGAGCATGCAACATCATCAGAAACCTATAAGCTGTACAGACGAAGTACAAATAGAATGACACTCCAACTCAGAGGGAACTGGATTATTTTTTTAACTCAAAAGGCATAACTGTTCCTAATATTGAAATAGACTTGGTCATCTGCATATGCTTTTCACCTTTCATGTGATTTGCTACCGATTGGCGTCCTATGTAACTTAGCGAAAAAACGTCCCGGCAAAAGATGCAGCGAGCAAAAGAATTTGTCTCCCAGTATTTCCGAAATTCATGATAAAGAATTATCTAACAACCAGGAAGGACTGAACGTGGTCCTGGAATACTTGGAAACTTACACACATTTATTATCTGCAA
Organism: Thermobia domestica; assembly: GCF_964235325.1. NCBI lineage: Eukaryota > Metazoa > Arthropoda > Insecta > Zygentoma > Lepismatidae > Thermobia > Thermobia domestica. The sequence continues at coordinate 130,822,365 of NC_137464.1, forward strand.
AGAAACACTAGATGCAACGACCACGGAACACCGAACACTCCCCTTCACTTTCAATTCTACCAATGCAACTTGAACAACCTCGCTAAATCAACAGAAAGCTTGTGTATTTTGCGCCTCCGCTTTTCTATACAACATGCTGTCATAAATAAAAGTCTGTTGTTGACGATTGTATTAAATATTTTTCTCCTGCAACGTACCCGCCTCGATCGACTGGATAAATCAACTTGCATTTGTTACTTCTTTTCCCTCCTGGAACACAGCTAGTTCTTGTGTTTACTGTAGGTGGTTAAGAACTGTTAAAATTCTGAAATGAAATGAAATCAAATTTTTGAGTTTTACGTCCCACGGTTATGCCGGCTAGGCTAAAGGAGACGGTGATGATGAGTAATGAATGAAATGGTGGAATGAAGAAAATGGGAGGAAACGGGAGAACCCCGAAGAAACCAACGCACATGGTGTTTGTCCACGACAAAGTTCGTTAAAATTCTGAGATAATAAACGAAAATGCTTTACTAAGACACGTAAACAATGAATCACGTTTGCCCGCTTAATACACGATAATAAAGCGTACACGCTCATTCTAAGATTACTGTTTATTCATTGGGATGTTTTTTGTAATAATGTCTTTATTATTTTCTCTTCACTATTAGGACCCCATATTTGGATGTTTCCAAAATTCTATTTTTCAGCAATGAATACCATCGCCAAAGTAAACTAAATTTCCACGCCAGAAACCGAGTAGAGAACAGCTAATTCCTGAGAAAAATAAAATTATGTACAGAAACTTTATTTACACGGGTGAAAGAAGGCAATCGTAAATTCGTAGTTTCACAATTTTTGAAGGCGCTTTACGGTTACTGACAGTCGAAAACTAACTCTTTAACATTTATAATTTACTTTAAACGTCTCACAAACGAGATAGTTATTACCGAGTTCATGGAAGAACGAAAGGAATTTGAATACGGGAAGAAACGGAACAACTCCGAGAAACCTCGCTCACTCAATATTTATTTACTACAAAACCCAAAGCACGCACCATGGTTTGAACGCAATAACTTTACTTCCGAACGCTCTATCGACTACGCCACCGAAATTGTGTTTTGTGTTTCAGTTCGTATCAAGTTGCACAATATTTCAACGTGCAATCTGCAATTTGATTGATTGCTTGGATCAGAATCGCCAATTCTAACGTCTCTTTTTTATCTTTCATTTCACTGCGAACTGCTAAATAAAAAAATCCAGTCTTTGTCACGTATTTTTGGAGAGAGGTGCTAGCAGGGGTCCTCCCCCTCCTTCCCATGGAGGCACACCCTACAACTTTCAGAACATTTTCTGTGCGCTTTTCTCAAAAGCTGCATTCAAGCTAAATATATATATATATTTTTTTTACATATGTCTTGTCTGAAAAAAATAGTTTTATAAAACTGAATATTACGTCTTGGCATTTAAAAATACATATATTTAGAAAAGTGGTTTAAAGAATGATTAAAGGAAGAGAGAGAGAGAGAGAGAGGAACTTCCTTTGAATTTGTGTACCATAAATATTGAAAAGAATGATTTTTAATATCAGAATAAATTTAAAATAAGAGTAACCAATATTTTATTAAACTTATGAGGAGAATAATCATAATTAAATTGTCACAAATGTATAATTATTGACGGAAAATGATTCAATATGTACGTATACATGTATAACAATAAATATTGCATTTTACGCACAAAGTATAGAGTAAGATTCAGAGTCTGACGACATTAATTCGAGTATCTGCTGAGTATTACTGACCCAATGAAAAAATACGCTGTTGTGCAACTTTATCAGGTACTTTTGTAAACTCATAACCACTTTAATTCGAGTATCTGCTGAGTATTATTGACCCAATGAAAAAATACGCTGTTGTGCAACTTTATCAGGTACTTTTGTAAACTCATAACCACTTCCGAAATAAACCTCTATGCGAATTAAAATACATTACAATGAAAACAAAATCTCAAACAACCGTATTCCAAAATCCTTTCACTTATATGATAAGCTACGCTCACTTAATGCAGGGTAGGAAACTCTGATACATATATATATATATATATATATATATATATATATATATAAAGCGCGAGTGACAAAGAAAGAAAGAAAGAAAGAAAAGGTTGAAATTATGTGTGTGTCGCAAGTGAATTTACTATCGGGTCGTTGATCCAACTGCTTTTGTAGATGATTCACCAATAGTGTATTCCAGTGAACAAGCGAAAGCAGAGGATAATGTGCACAACTACAAAACATAAGTTTGTTCACATCGTTAGTGAAAAACACAGATGCGTTTCAAGTTTAGAGTTGTTAATCAAAAAACAAGGACGCAACCAGATCTGAAATAGTCTTAAATTTTTCATCTTAAAATGTTTTTAAAATCTCATTCTTAGCACGTCGAAACTTCTTCATTGTTCTTCACCTTCTCAAATTCCTTGACTTTTTCAGGCTTTCCAGGTTTGTCGCCACCCTGGATACACACTAGAGTAGGATTATAATTTTACGAAATTCTGTTCGACCTTATTTATAAAATCATTGTTTAGTAACATGTATCAAATAAGTACCGTCGATTTGTTTAAAAAAGGAATTAAAATTAAGAAATTCTTCAGTTCTGAACGAACCATTGCTCTCTTTAATATAACATTATAATGAAAAGATTGAAATATCATATAGTCACGCATCTTATAATAGTTATGTTTGAATGTAAGATTTTGAAACACCTATGCGTATTTTTCAATCTTACCCGACTTTAAACGATGTCTGCCCGAACAAAACTTCAAGGCTGAGTACAGCTCTGGACGAACGGACGGTCTCAAAAATTATATTTTCGGCATGTAGGAGCTATGAAATCTGTACATCCATTGAAATATCGAATTCAAATTTTTAACGATTACTATTCTTTCTGCTCTCCTATCGTCGCTCGAAAATAAAAGAAGCATATATAAAAGTGATATAACTATTCAATGTGACAAATGAGAATGACTAGCAGCATTTACTAGAGTTTGAACATTGCCATCTAGTTCAGTTATCATACATATTTGTAATGTAGACAGAAAGAAAGAAGAGCAAACAAGAAAATAGGAGCGTGCGAGAAGATTTTTACTTAGTAAGCTTTGATAGAGGAACAAAAATCTATAAACCAGAAGAAGAAGAAGAAAAAACTTTCATCGGTCATGCTGCATGTTTAAATATTTACATGGCAAAACCATACTCAGAGAAGGTGGTAAAAATTCATGTTAAAAGTCTGTATATATTTTAATAATAAATAAATTGTTATATCACAAACCAAAATTGTAGTATGTAACTTCTTCCAGGTTGACTCTGGAATTATTTAAATAATTAATATTTTCTGACCAGCGTATGCATTTCTTTATTAAAAGTAAATTATTTCGTAACAGTTTTCATAACGTAACGTTATCTTCCTCAGACGTTAATATGTATGTTCATATTAGTGTAGGTAATAGAGACATCATATTAAATTGTTGATATATATTGTTGTTTATTATATTAATTAGTTTCTAATATTGGTTAATTTACTTCAAATTTACGAAATATAAATTATTCACGTTATTTTTTTTAATATTGAAAATAGTTCTTGTATTTCTTTCGACATTCAAATAAAATAACAACAGGCATAAATGAGGAATGGAACAATAATTGCTAACAGAATAAAAGAAAAATATGATAATTTGAATAAAATTGTAACAACTGCATTAAATAAATTTATGGAATAATTGCGAAAAAATAATTAGGTCAGCAGGAAATATATTTCGATAGTCGAACCAAAGGAAGGGGTAGAAAACCACCTATTAACGGCATCATATCTAGTAATTTATATTATGTAACAATGCGATATTATAATAATTTACCGTTTTATTTTAAAAAATTTTATATTATAATTATTTGTATATATATGTATAGAAATAATATATATATATATTCTTATTCCCAAATATCAATTAAATTCCCTAATATCCGTGAATTTTTATTCTTCAATTCTTTCTAACAGCCTATCCCATAATTCATGAATCTTAAGTTCAATTGTCCAATTCATTAATATTTCTCTTTTTTCTCTCTTAATCCTTCACGCTTCTTTCCATTTTCCATTAATGTTCTATTCTCTTTTTCTAAACCTTGAACCTCTTCCCAATGTATATCATGTCCTGTTTCTTTTACATGTTTATACATCGCGTTATTTTCTCTTTTAAGTCTCACGTCATCCTTATGTTGTTTTATTCTTGCTTTAAGCTTTTTTCCTGTTTCTCCAACATATATCATGTTACATTCCTTATATTTCACTTCATGCACTACTACTTCATCATCATCTTTTATGTCCTTCTCATTCCTCATTTTCTTAATTACTTCTAGGATTCTTCTTCCTCCTTTTCTGTTTGTGTTCCCACCTCCTTTTCTTAGTAAGTTCTTTAGTATCTCTGTTTTTTCTTCAATGCTCTCAATCCCAAGCCATTTTCCCTTCTCTTCCTTTGTCTCTTTTCTCTGACCTTTCCTTCTGTCCCCTTTGATTCTACTTCCCTTTATATTCTTTATTTTATAACCATTTTTCCCTAGCAGATTGTGAAACTTTTGTAAGGTTGTAAGGAAATGAACTCACTTTCGGTAAGATTGCCTTCTGAAAGCTTGATAGGAGATAAATATTTCTAAGAAATTATTAACTCTGATAAAAAAAAATCTTCCCTTCATCAGTACCAGCACATGCAACTTTTTCGCACTACTACAATTCGATATTCGAAAATTCACTCTTTCCGACCCATCCTAATGTTCATCAACAGCAGAGTTTTCTATTTCACGTTACTTTAAATATGAAGTACGTTTATTTATCCTAATTTGTATAGTCGTTTTTGTTTGTTCAATATACGTACTGCCGTGAGTTGTTCTATCTTTTATTATTTCTAGCTTGTTCTCTATTTTGTTAATGGAATTGTAAACCTGTTTTATGTTATATTTCTTCAGTATGAGTATTGGTACTGACATAATGCGGCAACTATTATGAAAGATAATCTAAAGAAAACATGGAAATCAGAAAGCATATCAATAACTTAAATACAGAAATAGGATACTAACACATCTCCATCTGGAATACTCTTTTGAGAACTAAAATGCTGGAGCAAATCTTAAAGCAACTAACATGGCAACCCCATATAAATACCAGTACGCAGTTTTCAATTATTCACTTAACGGTTCGCAACTAACAGACTAATTTTAGCCATCCTGAAACAGATACATTTCACGACACGGCAGTCAACAAATTCGAAAGTGAAACTGTGAATGGATGCAGTTGGAGGAATAATTCATGACAAGTTTGAGTGTAAATCACTCGGGGAGCCTATAAAGCATACAATCATGTACAGTAATGCTCCCCTTCCCCGTCTGATGCCAACTCCGGCTCTTTTCAGGACCAGGAGTAATGGAAGTTGTGATGTGCTTCTGGTGATAGGGTGTGTGAGCTGGCTCGTTAACGGACACGAATTGATCAGTCCTGGTGACAGCTGGTTGCCAGATGCGGTCGCTGTAATGATTCGGGAATGTGCTGACTGAAAGCAGAGTGAGCCTCAAAATACGCTGCGAGGTGCCAAAATTTGAGGTTAGTCTGGGAGAGAAAAGATCACACACAAGGGCGGCAGCGGTTTTCTCTCCCCAGTTTGGGGAAATTATGGTCCTGTTGAGGGACAGAAGAACTTCAAGGTGCACGGTCTGCTGCTTAAATGACAAAACTTCCCTGAATAAATAATAAACAGCATGTGCATGTTGTAGCACCTACTAACAAGTACTTATCTGCAAACCCTGATTTCTTAATTACAAAAAGAATTCCCACCAACACTGGCTATAACCTGCTTCATTCTTTGGTGAAACAATTCCTATTCTGTCCTATAGCGGACCTAATTCCGACCAACTTGAAATACCAGCAGTAAAGCATCTGGTTTCTGCCCTTCGCTGTTCGGCTTTCTGCTGGACATCGCAGTTTTTTCAGCTGTTAGAATCTAGATGTGGGATAGTTTTCTTAGCGTGTTGAGTTTATCGATCTACACTCTTCCAATCTTACTAATGCTATTACACGACGTTTCTTCACTTTTAGCTTCCAGAACCATGGTAGACAGCCTCTCAGAAGCACTAGGAGCCAGGAACTCAATCCACTCTACAATGTTGCTAGTAGACTAATTAATGCATGCGGGACCTAGGGAATGGATAGAAGTCTGCGCCCAGGGCCGGGTGTTGCTACATTTGTGGGGCAGCACCCAACAGCACCTTTCCGTTTGTTTCTTTCCAACCTTCTTCATAATGACCCTGAGGTGGCTGAAAATAACATCAGCATAACGATCGTCGGTTAAAATTAAAACACACGAAGTACTACCTGAATATCTTAAACAGAAATTCTGAAGTGATTCTTAACGATCTCCATGATGGAAAACGTACTTTAACACACACACAGAAATAAGTACTACAAACATGGACAGTATTTTCCAAACAAAATCACAAACGTAAGAAACATTCGTTAGAAAGTTAGCCTGAAGAAATCTGTGTCTTTCTATATTCTTGTCTGAAACAATGGGTAGCTTGAAGGTCACAAAATTCGAGCTGTAAGTTATCAGACTTTACTTTGATGTTCACTGTCACTAAATTATTAAATAATGCAATAAAAAACCTAAATTCATTCATGATACTCCTATGTCTGTATAGAAGTAAGGAAAATATAACAATCTTCGAAATCTAATAACAGATAACCGAACTTGGAAAGTGTGCTAAGCTATTTTTTTCCTAAAGCTAAATGGAGAAGTTCCATTTTGTTCCGGAGTCAGTTACATCCCGCATGATCAGAAACTAATTTGCCTCTTTCCTGTAGTTTTATGTTTAGATCATTCAAATACCCTGTAGTAAGTGTCAAAAATGCCAAATGTCGAAGAAAATCAGTACCTCGGAGCTCCTGTTCTACGCATGAAGTGTCTGTTGAAAAAAATGATTACGATAGGATAATCAGGGATTTCGTCTCATTTTAAAATTCTCTGAAGGCAATTTCCTACATTTAACCACCTAATGTGATTATAAACAAGTAGATCCCATTACTCCGATTCACGTCTTCCAAAATTTGATGAAACCGGCAATGTAAAACAGTCCTATTGTCGTCCCTTGTCATATTGTTGTCAGGGGATATTATATTGCTTTAAAAATTTGCTGCAAAGAGCGAAATGCATACCAATTTACACAATTTTCTCTCAGAAAAGCCTATTAGCACAGATCTCTCTCATACCATCACCGATGCACCATCTGTTGCAACCGATAATCACCTTCTTAGAACCTCTCAATTTAAAAGCAGAATTTTTAACTGGTTCATAAATCTCTCTTCCGTCTGCAGTATCGTAAGGAGTACATGTTTAACAGCAGCTTATCTATGTAACATGTGAAGAAATATTTTCTTACTATCCTTGATGTACTCGATTTTTTTTCTGTTTTTTTTTTTTTTTTTTTTTTTTTTTTTTTTTCATTCATTTCACAAATGCAACGAACTTACCACTTGTTAACACAGTGCTTGTTACACGATAAACATTTCAGTACAACAGTCAGTCAGTTACTAAAATTACGAGTGGCAAAAATCCAATGGCTAAAACAAAATAAATAAATAAATAAATAAATAAATAAAAGCCACAATTCACAACTTTATTCGTTATAAAAAAGAATACATTGTTGTTGTTAGTAATGAACAAGTGATTATTTATCTGATTTTTAAACCATTCATTTCGTCTGTACCACGTCACATTGCCGAGTCTATTGTTGCATAGATGTAATAAATAAATGGAAAATATTATCAGCAAAATCTGTTAAATGAAATTACAAATCGTGAAAGCCTTAGGGCCGCTATTTGGACAACTCTGTTATTAACAATTACGCCCAGGGAAGGCAGTTTAAAACTACAATGATAATATATGTGTATTTTCATAGTTTCCTAAAAGCCATGGAAAATTCCGGAGAAGGCTACTGCGGACACATACAAGAAAAATTTGATCAAAAGTTTCATTATGATATCTTGTATGTTTTAGCGCAGACGGAAAGTTGAACACTGCTGGAGTATTGGCGGTTGTTGAAGCGACTGAAAGAAGTTGGGTTATTGACAAGGAAGGATGGATAATGGAGATTTTAAGGACATAATTGATTTGATTTGATTTGACTTTACTAAATTAGTTTAGCGTCCGTTTCAGCGGCATGGCTATATGAGACGTGGACCTATAGCTTAACGTGGGATTCAAGCTACTTGAGCTCGTTTTACCAGGAAGGGAAATAAATGAGGCTGGTAGTGTCACAATTACGGGAATCGTGAAATATATATCTATATGTTGTCTTTGTGGTGTTATGATAGAAAATAAGACTGGTATTAATATAGGACAAGCTCAATTTCTAGATTTCTGTCGATTGTTCGGTGGAAGTAAGTGATGATTTAAGGGCCAGTGCTCATAATGATCGTGTGATGGTTAGGGAGATTTCAGTCTGCCATTTGGGGACGAAATGAGGCTTCCTTTTAAGTAAGGTCGTGAGTATGAGAGAAACAATGTTCCTGTGTTTGTGCAGATGATGGATACTGAATGGCATTGACGGAAAATATTCGGAATAGAGACATTATTTATTTTTGTTATAACTATTCATTTGCAGTGTTCGAAATCCTGCCTTTTTTTATTCGATCTCCTTCGAAAATGGAAAATTGAAGTAGATACTCAACATTCGAATTATAATGAACATGGTGGAAGTTTACTTACAAATATACAACTAGCCTCTGGTTGTTTGTTTAATATATAGTAATGTAAGAAGAATAATAAGTCGTTTGAGGTGTTGTTATTAGTTGCGTACAAGCGAGCTTAAAATATTGTAGTATTTAATAAATTGTCGAAGAAGTTTATAAGTGAAATATAATTATCAATGTTAAGTATTTTATGCAAAATATACAACCTGAACAAAAAAAGACGTCAATAAAGGAAATTATAGATAAATGTGATGATAGGTATATTTTGTTACGCCTAACCACAATTTACAGCTTCTACTTTATATTATTAGCATTGAATTCAAATTTAATGATTTAACCTATCTATTATTCAATATTCACATTGCTCTTTTGTTGTTCTTCGGCTCTGGTTTCCATACTTTTTTAAACAGCTTTAGCACTCAACATTTGAAAGTGAATATGTGTAGTTTATTTAAATTAGAAAACAAGTTACAGGTTTATATTACAGGTTTTAACCTTTATATTACAGGTTTTAACCCTCACCCTTCAAAAAGATATCATTGAAAGAAAATACACATTTATCATATTAGGATATGGATACAAAAATCCTGATACAAAAATCCTAAAACCATAGGAACTTGGAAGTTTTAACCTCCCCTTCCTCCTGCTTGACGAAACTCAGTGTACGCCGCTGTTCTCAAACAGTTTTCTCCATATTTTCCAGTTAATTAAAAATGAAATACAGAGTAACGACTATTGCAACTACTTTATCTACAAGTATGTTCACAAGTCGTGAATATCTCATATTTTTTAAAAGATACGTATTCACCCCATTAAACATATTTTGTACATTATTGATTACTTAAAAACTTGCACTCAAAAAGGTTTTACACTATAATATACCAAAAATAAATGAATATGTCTTTTATTACATAAAAAATATAACTTACTCTTGAATAATTCTCTTGTTGGGTGAGCTAATACAGCTCTTATTCGATGTGCCTATTTCTGCATCATTTTCAACTGCATGCAAAGGCATATCACTGTTTGATGGAACTTGGACAGGTACATCAACAAAGCAACTTCTCTCCATACCTTCAGATGATACCTAATTTAAGAGAAAGGTAATAGATATGAAAATACAAACTAATACCATCAAGTTTTCATTAACAATTGCATACAGAGATATTTAAAATCATCGTCGGGGTTTCAACAGTCTCTCATGATCAATACACCTGAGACAGGAACACTTCAAATTATTGTTTGTAGCTCAAATGCATTCTAAGTTTCCCCACTTTGTGATTTTACAAACATCGCTACTATAATCGAGTTCGTTCCGAAATTTTTCTAGCATGCCAGGTGGTGGTGGACTCAATAGCAGTTCAGATTCGCACCCTCAGTTACACGTATACACTGAATTGGAACAAACATGAATCTGACTCTTTATGTATCGTTATAAAAAGAAATAAGATGGGATTGCAATTGGAGGACAATGTAGCCAGGTGGGTAGCATCTCATTACAATTATTATCGGTTCCATACATGATTCTTCCCAGCGTCAAATGTATGTTTAAAAATCTCTGAGATTTCGTTGAAAATACGCCAGTACTCCATCCATTTGCAATATATATGTGAAATCAACACTGTCTTCAAATTATATGGGGTAGCACTATCCAGTTAGCATGAGCAGGAAAGTTACCCTGTTACAGTTGGCTCCATAACAAAAATGGATCATGGTTAATCTTAGCATGAACCTTAAACAGCATTTAACACATTTACTTTGAAGATTCGCGAAACAGGATGTTCTGTCTCACATATGAGAACACTATCAGCTTTTCCACAGGAATTAAATGTACAGAATTTAATTCATCATTCAAAATGTTTCCAAGAAACAATCTTCTCCCTTAGCGTTTGCTATTCACCACAAAGTCATCTTTATATAGTAATCGTAGAGATATAACTTTTGTAACAGTATCAAGCATTATGGTTTCACTTTTAACCTCATCCGTGAAATCAGACACACTGCTATTTGTGATATATCAAATTATCTCTTAACTCTTAGAGTTCATTTATTAGCTTTACACACTAAAGTCTGGACTGTTCCACTTGCTCTGTTACAGATAACCTGACAGTACTTTTTCTTCTATACCACACTCCATCTCGTGAAGCTACGCGTGGTATTTTATCTTCAGATGGGATTGTAAGATGATCGTTTCACTATTCTAGCGCGGAATTGCCGCTGAACATTTGTAACTGACCAACATTCATGAAATATAAGGACACAAAACGTATTCCTACTGCAATCATTTCCCATCATCTTAATACACTACGTTTCAAGTGGAAAAACGCATAACTACTGGACACCAAACATCATGAGAGAAAACTATAAGAATTTAGTAATTCAACAGTGCAAAACTGAAACACCGACAACCGTTTTAAACAGCCCTGTATTGTTAGGCTGTTTCGGCTTTCAAGCGAAAATATTTTATAATCACCCTCTAAATATGAGAAAAGCACTGTAAACTACAGAGATGCTTCAGTAATACAAGAATAAACAGTTTATGATCAAAAGTGTCCAACATCGCGAAGAGTGATTTTTGATGTAGAGAAAATCATTTTACCTAACGTGTGCAACATACGGAAAATGTCTGAAGTCGTAACGAGACAGAGAGCAGAATGAACCATTCTATGGACTGCATGGATTTCCAAAGCGGTCAGATGATTGGGGGTCCCAGGTGTGGTAGATCATTGCAGGAGATTTCTGCGAGATACTGCTTAGAGGCCTCATTTTAATACACGTTCAATGGATGTTTCGAACCGCCGTCTTCGCGCTAAACCACAGAGACCTACATGCATGCCTATTTTCATTGCCATAATTCCCCAGGAAACATTTTGTCATCTGTTCAAAAATATACCTACACAAGGGAAAGCTGTCATACATTTCTGTAAGCACAATGACCCCAATTCGTTTGGTAGTAGGCTTTCTAGACCTACCAGATCGCTTTTAGATAGTTGAGTGATCTATGGTCTGCAGCATATACTAGATGGATTTGGAAATTAGAGAGGTCGCCCATTTTACACTATCACCATCTGCTCACTGAACATCATGTGCTACTTCTCTTCACGTAGTACGGATTTTGTCCTAACATACTAATACTAATAGTCCTAACTACTACCAGCCCAGATCTGACGTGTTTCCAACTGCAAATGTTTCAATGATAGACATAATTAATACTTTTCTGACCAGATTATATACTTATATATTAAAACTAAAATAAGTCGTATCAGGTTCAATAATTTAACGTTATCTTCATCAGACGTTAACTGGCAGAAATATTTTTACTAAATTATTATTGTTGTATAATTTTATTTGTTTCATTTTATAATTTTGAATTTTTAATACGTAACAATCAGGTATTGTCATTTTAAATTTTATTTTCTTTTATATTTGGTCTAGGAATTAATTCGTGCGGGTGGACAAGAGATGGCGCAACGAACGGAGCGTCCCACAGTTCCGTGTATCCACACATGTGTTGCAAACCCCTGTCATCGCGTATCGTTCGTAGTATAGGGCAGTGGATTAAAGCGTCAACAACACCAGTTTGTAGTTAAGTGAACATGGCGCAATTTGTACCTGATAAAGTGTTTTTGCGGGGTGTCCTGCTGCATTACTTTAACATGCAGAAAAGTGCGACTGAAAGTCATCGTATTTTGGTGGAAGTGTATGGTGACCATGCTCTAGCTGAGCGAACGTGTCAGAAGTGGTTTGCACGGTTTAGAAGTGGTGATTTCGGCTTGGCAGACCAAGAGCGAGCTGGACAGCCAAACAAATTTCAAGACGAAGAATTGACAGCATTGCTCGAGCAGGATTCGTGTCAAACGCAGGAACAACTTGCAG